>NC_059079.1:2256991-2573482 GCF_020497125.1 Mauremys mutica
GAGGTTAACGCGGTGCAGGGGAAGGAGCCCCGCACACAGGCAATGCTGCGTGGAGAAGGATCTGCGTGGGGATTTTCTCCCCCTCTCCTGCCCCTCAGACACTGCTCTTCTGAAGCTGTGAGCTCTTCCTAGCAGGGGCCTGGGTATGAGGTGGTGACGGGGGAGCTCGGCTCGTCCGCAAGACATGGCTGTAACACAGGGCCATAATGGCAGCAGCAGAGTGAGCCCCAGGCCAATGGCCTCAGCCCTGCCCTGGAGGAAGAGGGGACGTCAGTCCTTGGCCTCCACCGGCAAGGGGACCAGCTGGGGTTTGTATTATCAACACCCGTCCACTGGGAGCTGGCCTGAGACCAGGTCTGAGGTGGAAGCCACGGCCAGGCCCTCCTGCCTGGAGTTGGATCTGAACCAGCGTCCCGGAGGGGAAAGGCTCCCAGGCCCCGACCTGGCTAGGTTGCTTTTTAACCCCTGGGCCAGAGCCCTCCGAGCTCTCTGGCCCTGTTAACTGCTGTGAAGCCACGGGCTGGAAATGAGGCCCCTGCAGCGGGCGTGGGATCTGGGGTGTCTCCCCTCTCCCAGGGCCGGGGTGTCCAGCTCTGAGCTCCCTTTGCTCCCCCAGATCTCAGCCCCATGCCGACGGAGGAGATCGTGCAGATGTTCAACGAGCTGCGGAGCGACCTGGTGCTGCTCTATGAGCTCAAGCAGGCCTTTGCCAACTGCGAGTACGAGCTGCAGATGCTGCGGCACCGGCACGAGGCGCTGGCCAAGGCGGGCAGCCTGGGCCCCGTCGGCATGGAGGGGGCCCGCGCAGACGGGCAGGCCGGGCTCAGCGTGGAGGAGGGCAAGGGAGACGCCAAGGACCAGATCATTGATGTGGTTGGAGCACCACTGACCCCGAACTCGGTGAGTAGGCAGATGGGGGCGTCTGCCCCAGGGATTGCATTCTGAGCCCTGCGGGGGGCTCGGCCCGTCTCTCCCTCCAGGGGCGAGTGCTGCTGGGAGCACAGCGCCCCCTTTAGCCAAGGCTCCAAGTCTGCTCGTGGTGTGCCCACCCCGTGCCCGGCACTGCCCTTGGTGGCGCACGTGGGCCGGCAGTGGTTCCTGCCCCCTGCATGAGGAGGGCTGGCATTGCAGGGCGTTGGCAGAGGCAGGAGTGGGGATGGTACCTACCTGGTACTGTCCCAGGGAGCTCCCCTGCAAGATGCGGCCCCATGAGGGAGGAGGATTAAAGGCAGGCGAGTGGCCATGAGCTGTGGGCGTGGACAAGTTCGGGTGAGGTCCAGTGACACCCAGGGCCGGGGGTGTGGGCAGGAGGGGGGTGTGAAGACCGGAGGGGAGGAGCCTGTGGAAACGCTGGGACAGGAGAGCCAGGGCACTGAACGTCCTGGGAAGCTGAAAGTCAGGCGCACGCCCTGGCGGGGGCTGAGCAGATGGGGTGGCCCCTGTCTCCCCCAGCGCGGCGTGCTGGGAACGGAGGGTGTCCCGCCCCCAGAGGACGAGGCTGGCCTGCCCTGTGCAGCCCCGAGCGCTGTCCGACGTGCCCCGGGCTCAGCCGTAGATACACTGCCCCCGGACCGGCACGGCCCTTCCCTTTTCCAAATGGCTAATGTATCCGGGGCCTCGAGAACACCTTATCTGTCAACGACAGAGGTGACACATTCATCTGGACGTGAGTAATGTCCTGTTGGCTTGTGACAATCTGGAGCTGTAAAGCAGCGTTCCGCTGAGGCAGGCTCATGTTTGCAGAGGAGTCTCCTGAATTTCTTCGCTGCGTTCAATCTTTGTGGGAGCGTGAAATCTCGACCCTCCCTGGGGTCTGGGAAGGGCGAGGCTGCCGCCATTCCAGGCGGATTCACAGCACACTCGCTGTCCCCGGAGACCTCACAAGAGTGCGTGTGGTGGGGGGCGGGTTTGTGCGTCTTCAGCCACATTCTGCCTCGGTGCCGCTGCCTGGAATTGCAAACAAAGAGGCGAGGCCGGCAGCACGGAGAGGGTTAAAATGACCTGGTCTCTGGCATATTTGAAAGAAATATAATCACGTTAATTCACTGCAAGGCAAATTCGGTACCTAAAGGGCCCCCATGTTAAATACAGCTCTGACCTTTACCGGCTGATTACACAAAGACGACACAATTAGATTAGTCCAAGACAAAAGGTCAAGCGCATTCACACTGTGACCATTTTATGCTACCTTTGGAGGGGAAAAAATCACATCCCAGCTGGAGGGGGGGTTGGCTTGTGCTGCTGCTCCCCGGCCGGCTGGCTGCAGGTGTGCTGGGCGAAGGCGGACCCAGCGCTTCACCGTGTGTGTCTCCCATGCCCACCGCTGCCAGCCCTCTCCCCGGCAGGGTGTGTGCTCGGGGGCTGCTGGAGCCTAGGAACCACCAGCCGCTGGCGGAGCAGGGTTTGGCTCCATGCTGGAGATGCCGGAGCATGGCCACGCAGGCGGACTCCCACTCCTGCCAGGACTGCACCCTCCCCGCTGAGCCGGCTGAGCACCTGGGGCCAGGCCTGCTGCGTGGCTGGCGGGTATTCCAGGTACCAGCCGGCCTTCCTGTCACCTAATGTCTCTATCCCAGGAGCGTCCGAGGGCCCTGCTCCGAAAGGGGCTGTCTGAGCGCTGTAAGAGGCACGGTCCCTCCAAGCCAGCACCTCCTGGGGAGCTGGTTGTTACTGTCCCCATGCTGCAGCTTGGGGAACTGAGGCCTGGGGCAAGGAAGCGATGTGCTCAGGGTGTCGCAGTGAGTCGGTGGCAGAGCACAACCCTGACTCCCAGCCTGGCACTGTTCCCAGGGCCGCCCCTCCTCCTTGGGCGCTGAGTGTTCGCACGGAGCCTGGCAGCGCCGCCGAGCTCGGGGACCGGGCTGAGAGCCCAGCGCTGGCTGCGTATAGGGACCCCGGGGCTAGTGCTGCCATCCCCCACTGTCGCACGTGACCCCGCGCTCAGCTGTGAGACATGGGTGCTTGGTCCAGGCACTGGCTCGGCTCGCCTGTGCGCTGCAGAGGGAGGGGAGGGGGCTGCAGGAATCCTGGTGGGAGTTCCAGCCCGCACCCACGTGACAGTGCTGAGGTCCCATGGGCAGCAGCCTGGCCTTGGCCCCCTCTTCCCTGCCAGGGGCAGCGTCTGCCAGCCACACGCTGGGAGCTGCTGCGGGTTAGCTCAGGGAGCACGTTGCAGGAGCTCTCGGCTCTTTTGGGGTGGGCAGCAGCCCGTCCTGCATGGGTGCTTTGTGGCGAGACACTGGCCTAGCTGGTGGGAAGCCTGGTACCAGGGCAGCCCTGCCGTATCCCTCCGGATCTCCCTACCACTCCAGCCTGGCCGTCCTCCTCCGGGGTGGGGTGGTGTCCGGCTCCGGCCGTGAAAGCCAAACCAGGGTCCCCCCCGTGCAGCGTGTTGCTGACCCAAGAGGGACTTTCCTGCAGGCCTTGGGGAGGTGAAAGGTGAGCCGAACTTGGAACAAATTAGTTCCAAGCAGAAGTTCAGCCAGTTACTCCAGATTAGAACCTTTGATTTGTGCGACTCAGACTCCACTCACTGATCCATAATGAGTTGACTCTCAGAATTCCTCCCTTTGTTCCCGAGCTCACAAGTCAGCCCGCTAATGGGGAAAGGAAAAGACCTTGAGTCTAAGAAGTCTCGGGTTCAGAGTCGGAATTATTTGACTTTTAAGCTTCCTTTATCTGAACTCCTGCTGACTTCTTGTTTTCTGAGCCGGTTTGAAAGCTCGAAGTTACATTGTTAAGATCAATCATTCTTTCTTTCCAGATGGAGTTCTAATATCTCCTCTTTGTATATTGCTAGAGACGTTACATCTGGCCCAGGCTGGGTGTATATAGCCCTTTGCAAACCCTTCCTTGCCATGAAAAGCAACTCGACTTGGAGGCTCGTGTCAATGATAATGTCAAACATTTTTTTTCCCCAGCCAGTTCCCAGTGTTGCCCAAGGCGACTGGAGGAGCCGGGCCACGCACGGCACGAGGAGGGGGATTAATAGGACTTTGTGACACATTTGAAAGATGGGGCTTTTGCCATATACAGCTGATCAGACGCACATGCTCGTCTCTATCAATTCCATGCCCTGCCAGCGAAGCCGCCAAGCCCCGGCTCCTCTCTTTCCAGGCTGGGCTTTGGTTGTAAATGTGCCTTTGGGCCTCTCCCTTGCCAAGGATTTGATTTGATTTTTGATAGGGCTTCTGTTCACGCCGTTGGGCGAGTTCTCGGGCCCTTGGATTTCTCCGATAATGGAGCCTTATGAGGCAGCCGGGCCGAGGCCTCTGATGAACCCCCCTGTGTTGTTTTAATGCTGAGCAGTGCAGCCTGCCCTCTGCTGAGTGCCCCGCGCAGACGGAGGTTCGCGGGGGGTGTCTGCTGGGGTGAGGGCAGGTGGGGCTCCCTCGTCACGTACGACTGGCAGGACGCCTCTCCTCTGCCTCCCTGTCCGGGCTGACGGCTGCTGGCTCGCCAGCAGTGCCACTGGAAGGCCGGGGGTGTGTGCAGCTGCCACTGCTGCATGTGCCCACCTGGCCCCGGACACACGGTGGGGGTAAGCCCCAGAGCACAGGCCCTGCCAGTCACCTCACGGGAGTGCCACGCGCTGGTGCCGAACCTGGGGGCGGGAGGGATGGAAAAGACAGGTTGGCTCAGCCGGGTGATGCCGTGGGGCAGGACTGGGCCTGTAGCCCGTGTTCCCGGCCTTTCACTAGCCCAAAGAACGGGCTCCAGGTGCCCCCGCCCCCGAGGCTGGCCCTGGCCTGGTATTTAACCTCCATTTTCCTTTGATTCATTTGAGCCCATCCCTCCCCGTTCCCCCCACTGGGCCCACCCTAGCCGCTTCCTCCGGGAAGGAAGGCTGGGCTGGGGCTCGGGGAGCTGGGTTCACAGTGTGAGCCAGGGTGAGTCACTGGCTCTGCGCCTCGGTTTCCCCTCCGTACCATGGGGATAGCAGCCCTGTCCTGGGGCAGGTGTGGACTGGGAGCTCCTTGGGGTTACCCCTGTCCTGGGCACGCTGCTTTGGTGCCTCAGACAAGCTGCCTCGAGCCCTCCCAGACGGTGCCGTTTGCTGCAGCAGTGTAGGGTGTGACCTCCCCCCCCCCGGCTCTGGGGCAGGTGGCCTGTGCAGCCCCGGGGAGCAGTGGCCTCTGGGGGAGCCCGGCTGCACCAGGCTTCCGTGCAGTGGGCTGGGTCTCTGCCCCAGGCTGCAGGGGTCTCGCTCGCTGCCTTAGTGCAGGGCACTGGGCCCTGTTCCCGGGCGTGGGCGGCACGTGCTTGGGCTCTCCTGTTCTGTTTCAGCAGGCTACGGACGGCCCCAGCTGGGCTGCAGAGCCAGGCAGCATCGGCCACGGGGCTGGGGGTCCTGCGTCGGGGCTGCCAGCCCGGAGCCCGTGTCCCTGGGGAGGGGAATTCCCTGCCTGCCACGAGTGGGCTCGGCCTCCCAGCTGCACACAGGCTCAGTCTCACGTGTGGCTCGGGGCCCCAGCTCGGGCCGTGGCGCGGCGCCCCTGGGCTAGGGAGCTGCCGGGTGTTTGCTCGGGGGCACCCGCTGACCATGCTTCTCTTTTCTTTCCTGTCTCCCTTGGAGCAGAGAAAGCGCCGGGAGTCGGCCTCCAGCTCCTCCTCCATCAAGAAGGTGAAGAAGCCGTGAGCCCCGTCGGGTCAGCCCCAGGCCGCGACAACAGACTGACTGTGGGAGCCGGGCAGGGAGGGGCCTTGCCTGGGAAGGAATCCAGCCGGAGCCGTTCCCGTCCCAGCACTGCCCCCCAGCGGGGTGAAGCTGGGCGGGCGGCTGGAGCCCTGCGAGTGGCCACGGTGGGGACTGACATGCTGGATTTGTGTCCCTGTAAATACAGCCCTGGCCGCCTCCCCGACTCTGTCGTCATTAGCCTGGGCCGTGGCATCTCTGGGGCCGTGACCCCCGCGCCCCTGGGGTGACCAGAGCCCTGCTGAGCTGTGGCAGGGAGGGGCAGTTCCTCCTGCCTTGCCCTCGAGTCACGGCTTCCCGCCCCCTTGGAGCCGGTTCCACTGAGGTGCCACCCGGCTGTGGCCTCCCAGGCAGGGTGGGGGGCAGCCTCGGCGCCTGGCTCCTGGCATGGCTGAGGGGGGAGCTGGGTGGCTGCTTCCCCAGGAGCTGCAGGCCTAGGGCTGCTCTTTGCCCGGCCCCGGCCCCTGCCTGGCTCGAGCCTGGCTGCCCTCCCAAGCCCGGCTTGCAAGGTGCTGGCGGTGCCAGGCTGCACCCGAGCCGCCTGCTGCGTGGTGCACTGGCCCCACCAGCCCTGTGCCCGCGGGAGCTGCCCCTGCAGACCCGGGCTGTTCTGCATGGTGCCATCACAGGGGTGTGAAGCCCAGTGCGTCGCCCGCTGACCCCGCTGCTCCCCGGCAGCCCAGCCCCCTGCGCACCCCCACGGCTCATGGGCCTCAAGGTGGGGGGTGTCCTGGGTCTTCAACTGCCCGGCTCTGTCCCTCCAGCCGACCCTGGGGCCTCGAGCACGAGCCTCGGGCTGCCCCTCCCGCCCCCCGGCCGGGCGCAGAGCTGAGGTCTGCCCTGGCCTGCTCCCAAGCCAGGCCAGGCCCTGGGGCGGGGAGCTGAGCCCTAGGGGCCCTGCTGCAAAGTCCCCACAGCCTGGGGGGGGGGGCGGCCTGGTTTGGGGCTCGCTTCCTCTGGCACAGGGGCATCTCTCATTGCCGCCTCACCGGGGAGCCCCCTGCCTCTTCCTTGCCCGTCGGGCAGGGCCAGCTCTGAGCCGTGCACTGGGCACCCCCCCCTCCGGCGAGGGAGCCAGAGCAGAGCGAGGGGGGCCCCAGTGCCCTGGGCGGAGAGTTGGTGGAGACGAGCCCCAGAGCTCCTCACCCAGCTGGGCTCAGGCCTTGGCCCCGGACAAAGGCCTGGGGGCATCGGGGGAGGGGGTAGTGGGACCTTGCCTGGCCCGTGTCTGTCTCCACAGCCTGGCCAGCGGCTGGCCCCTGTGCACGGTAACCTCCCCCGCACTGTGTGCAGGTGGCTGGGCCCTGGGCCGGGCGTGGGGCCGGAGCTAACCCGGCGGCGCTGCCCTGGGGCCCTGCCCGCCCAGCTGTGGGTCCTGGGGCACCACAGAGGAGGGGACGAGTCCACGGCCTCCAAGCACTCGTCTCGGCTGCTCTTCCTGCCACCCCAGGGTGCGCTCACCCTGCCCCCCTCATCTCCCTGGAGGGCCCAGGCTGCGAGGGGAGAGCCGGTCCCCGCCCAGGGGCACCCCCTGAAGCGCGGGGGCAGCGTGGGGCGAGCAATGGGCCGGGACTGGCCCCACTCCCCTCCCCTCCAGCAGGCACGAAGGACAAAGGCCAAGTTCTCATAGCAAACGCGTTAGCCGCCATCACCCCCAGGTCGCGACACCGGCTCAGGGGCTTACGCAGTCGTTAACCCCCCCCTTGGGGCTGGCCCCCAGCCTGGGCACTGCCCCTCTCCAGGGCACGTGGGCCCCTCTGCTCCCATCTGTGCCTGCAGCGGCGCCGGGGCCAGGCCGGTGCCCAGAGCACCTGCTCCCTGGCGCCGGAGTAGCGGGTACCATGGGGGTTCAGCAACCCCCATGGGCTGGCAGCCAGGAGCCCCTTTGCCCCCTGCCAGGCGTGGGCGATGCCCATGCGCCCGCCCGTGTGCGTAGCGAGCGGGGGCGGCTCCTTGCACCCTGTGACCCGGCTGGGCATGGGCCAGCGTGGGTCGGGTGATGCCTCCCCAGGTGCCTGTGCCATGCGCCGCCATCCCCGGGCCAGGCACAGCGTCTGGGCCAGTAGCATAGGGGGGATGACGCTGCCACTTGCCGGCACCGCGTATGGCAGCCCTTGGCCGTACCCGCTCACCGTGTGGGGGCTGGCAGGTCCCTCGGCCTGGGCCCATGGCCAGAGCGGGCACCTCCCTGGCGGTGTGTCTGTGACAGGCCCGTGCCCAGGGGTGTGCTGGGGCAGAGGCTTGGTCATGGGCCGGCGGCCCCAGAGCCGCTGTGCAGCTCCAGGACCAGCGTCCACCCTCACCCGGGGGCCAGGCCCAGGGTCTCTCTCCTGCAGCCTGGCCCCCACTGCTGGGGCAAGGGGCGGCCGGGCTCCATGCGCCAGGCGGGGCCTTGGCGTGGTGGCTGCAGCTGTCAAACGGGGCCCATGCGGCGTCTTTCACAGCAGTGCGTTTAGGGCTCTGGGTGCTCCCCGGGCATCGCCCCCCCCAGCCAACATGCCCAGCCGCTCCTGCCAGGGCCCGGGCGCACGCTGCAGCCCGGCCTGCCAAGCCCTTTGCAGCCAGCGTCCTGGCGGGTTGGTCCAGTGCCAGGCCGACGAGCGCGACCGTGCCGCTGTGGCAGGGGAGACGCTGCACCAGCGCTGCGCCCACCGTGTGCCCACAGCCCCCCCACGTGCCCAGCGGGGACGCAGGCAGCATGCCGCTGGCAGTGCTGGGGGTCAGGGTGAGCAGGCCGGCGCCCGGGTGGGCGTGTCAGGGCAGGGATGTGGCACGCGGCAGCTCAGTGCAGACACAGCCTGACTGTGGTGCTCACGTGGGGGCTGGGGCCAAGGCCTGGTGAGCAGTGGGGGGGCACCGGGGCCACTCACCTGCCAGGCTGGGGCTGCCTGGTGCCCGTGTTGCCTCGGTGAGCTCCAGCTGCTGGGTGGTGCTGCCCCCCCGCCCCCCGCCGGTGCTTTGGGTGGGGGGGGGTCAGGCCAGGGCGCTTCGCCCTTTGATTTAATTGGCCAGTTTGTTTTATAACAGGCTGGGCCGGGCCAGGGGAGACACCAGCTGCAGGGCCTGAGTCCAGGCCTAGGGGGCATCAGCTCAACACCTCCGGCCCCTCTCCGAGGTTCCCCACACTGGGGCGCGGCGGCCCGGCTGCCCCGCCCCCCAGCCTTGTGCTGCCCCCAGACAGGAACCCCCTGATCACTGCTGCTCCCCGGGGCGCGGCCAGCTTGGCCAAAGCAGGGCCTGGGGTTGGCCTGTGGTGGGTGGGGGGCAGCTCTCAGTAAGCTGGAGGTGGTGGGGGGGCGCCGTGCGATGGGCATGGTGCTAACGGCCTGGTGTGGTGCCTGCTGGGCTCAGCGCTGGGCCTGGGCTGGCCGGGAGGGTGGCGCGTGGCAGGTGGGCAGGCTGGGAAATGCGCCAGCGCCCTCCCCCGGTGACATGGCAGCCTGGTGCTAAGTCGCTCCCCTCAGCACGTGGCCTCATCACCTCTCTGCAAGCTGCTTAGTGGGTGAGTTTGCCCCTCGGAGCAGCAGGTGCACCCTGCCCATCCCCACGGCATCTGGGCTGGCTCTGGGCGCTCACCGAGCTGGTGGCAGGGGCTGTAATGTGGCGCCCCTCAGGCCTGTGGGGAGCCAGGGCCTGGTGAGCAGTGGGGGGGCCGGGGGCACACACACACACACACATACACACAGGCGCCTTTTTCCCCAAACTTTATTCATGTGGCACATTTACAGCAAGGATCAGGATAACTAGACGATGAGGATGGTGGGTTTGCGTTATCGGCTGGTTGAGCTGAACACCACACACCATGCAGTTGGTTACCGCTATGTTCAGTGCCTGTATTTTCTTTCTGGTGACCGAGCCGGCTCAGCGCCCGGCTGCGGGGCAGGAGGGAGCCCGGGCGCTGGCGGGTCCCGGTGCCACTTGAGCACGGGCACCGGCACTGCAGCATCCCCATGGGCCAGCGCCAGGCGCAGGCTCGTCTCAGCAGGGATCTGGAGTCCTGGCTGATCTGCAGGAGCTCCATGGCCCTGGGGCTCTGAGGGGGATGGGGCCGCCCCACGCCTGCCCCCAAACCCACCTGAAGGACGGGGCCCAAGAGCCCCCTAGTTGGAGGGGAAGAGGCAACAAGCCAGCTGCTGCTGAGCTCAGCAGGGAGCCTGCGAGGGGCAGAGCCCGGCCCAGGCGAGGGCAGAGCTGCAGCTCAGGTGGGTGGGCAGGGGAGGGGCTCACGCAGCGGACGGACCCCGTGCCTGGAGCGGTGGGGCCGTGGGGGCAGAGGAATGACCGTCGTTCTGTGCCAGCACTTGCTGGTGCGTCCACTGCCAGCAATGGACCTGGTGCCCCCAGGAGCTGGAATCGCGCGGCAGGGGTGAGTGGGGGGCCAGGCAGGAGCCCCCCACCCGCCCCCGGGAGAGGCACAAGCCGCCCCCCCCGCTCCCGGAGCCCTGGCTGGAAGCCGGCGGGCAGAGAATACAGGCACTTGAGCTGGAGCAGAAAGCCGGGTTGCTGACACACACGGGGCAGCGGGGTTAGTGTTCACTGCAACGGGGAGAGGAGTGGGGGGGCGGGGCGGGGGCGCGGCTCCCACGCAGCCCTGGCGGGTCGCCCGGCAGCGCCCGGCCAAAGGGAAACAAACACAGAAAAGAAAGAGGGCGACCCATGGCCGGGGGGGCGCGAGGGGAACGGAAACCAGGGGCGAAGAAAGACGAAGGAACTACGGCTCTAACCAGGTGGTGCAAGCGCCCTGGGCGGCTCCGGGGGCATGGCGGGCGATGGCCGGAGCAGCCCAGACAGGGGGATCCACGTCGGGTCTACACAGATTTTCCTTTCCATATATACAACCTCTACTGGCGTAACAGCGGAGCTGGGTGTGGCGTCGCCTCTGTCCTCGGTTGCCGTTTGAATCTATCGCCCGTCCTCCCGCAGCGGAGGAGCCGGCCGCATGCAGCCCTGTCCGGCCCGGCCCGCCCCGCCGATCAAAAGGGCTTGGAGGTCTGCTTGAAGATGAAGCCTCGATGGGCCAGCGTCTTCATGATGTTGGCGATGTTCTTACAGTCATCTGGGGAGAGAGCAGAGCCGGGGTGAGGGCTGGGGGACCCTGCGCCTGGCACCTCGCCAAGGGCCCGGCGCTGGCCCCCACCATGGGCAGCGCCCGGGCGGGCAAAACGCAGCCCCAGGGCGCACCCAGCCGGTGGGCGGCTCTGCGGAGTGACGGGGGGACGGCGAGTGGCTGCCAGTGCAGACGCTCCGGGGCCCTCCTGCCCGTGTCGCTGGCCCGCGGCCACGGGGCGTGTGCTCGTCGCCTGCCCACAGGGCACACGGCCTGGCCCCACCGCTGTCCTGCAGCTCCCAGGAGATACCTGCCAGTGACCCCACCCCACGCAGCCGCAGGGGAGCTCATTACACTCCAGAGTAAACGCCTCTAAAAAAAGCCACCAATTAACCCCGCCTCACATTCGACCCCCAGGGCCCCGGCCCCACGGTAACAACCCCCCTGGGCCCTACGCTCACGACCCCCAGAGCCCCGGCCCCACGGTAACACCCCCCCGGGCCCTACGCTCACGACCCCCAGAGCCCCGGCCCCACGGTAACACCCCCCCGGGCCCTACGCTCACGACCCCCAGGGCCCCAGCCCTACGGTAACAACCCCCCTGGGCCCTACGCTCACGACCCCCAGGGCCCCGGCCCTACGGTAACAACCCCCCGGGCCCTACGGAAACACCCCCCCGGGCCCTACGCTCACGACCCCCAGGGCCCCGGCCCTACGGTAACAACCCCCCTGGGCCGTACGCTCACGACCCCCAGGGCCCCGGCCCTACGGTAACAACCCCCCTGGGCCCTACGCTCACGACCCCCAGGGCCCCGGCCCCACGGTAACAACCCCCCGGGCCCTACGGAAACACCCCCCCGGGCCCTACGCTCACGACCCCCAGGGCCCCGGCCCTACGGTAACAACCCCCCGGGCGCTACGCTCATGACCCCCAGGGCCCCGGCCCTGCGGTAACAACTCCCCCGGGCCCTACGCTCACGACCCCCAGGGCCCCGGCCCTACGGTAACAACCCCCCGGGCCCTACGGTAACAACCCCCCCGGGCCCTACGCCCACGACCCCCAGGGCCCCGGCCCTACGGTAACAACCCCCCCGGGCCCTACGCTCACAACCCCCAGGGCTCCAGCCCTACGGTAACAACCCCCCGGGCCCTACGCTCACGACCCAGGGCCGGGCCCTACGATCATGGGCAGCCGGGCAGTCCCCGGGACCCCTCGCTAACCCTGAGCCAGCTGCGCCCCGCCAGGCTCTGCCATCTCGTCCCGTCTGGGACAGGCTCCTTCCCTGCCACTCGCCCGGGGCCGGGTCACGTCTGGGGGCTGATTCCCCAGCCTCCCCGGCACGACAGCTCCTGGGATTCCCCTGGGTGAATCCCACAGCAGCCTCTGTCCCTCGGTGCCCCCAGGCCAAGGCTGCACTGTCCCCAAGCCACCCCCGTCACACCCTTGGGGCAGGGAGCGAGGCCCCCGGTGCCGCCCCCAGGCCGAGCAGCGCAGCTCGGCTCTGCCAGCCCCCCAGCAGCCCCTGGGCCCGGGCCTGCAGGGGGTCTCCCTGGGGCTGCTCCTCCCTTTGCACCCGGCTGGCCCTGTCCCCTCCCTGAGTCAGTTCCCCTGTAACACCCCCCCCGCCCCCGCCCCGGGAGCGCCCCGCCCAGCTCTGCCCTGCTGCCGGCACCGGCTGTGACCCTGGCAGGCTGCAGGAGGCCCCGGCCGGAGCAGCTCACATCCTGCCTCGTCCTGCTCAGCTGGGCCCGGGCAGGAAACCCGCATTCCAGTGGGGTGAGCGACTCGGCAGCCTGCCAGGCGACCCACTGCTGCACACGCGCACGTGGGGCTGGCCAGTCCTGCAGCCAGCAGCAGGGGGCGCTGCGTGTAACGTGCCCCACGCCCCCTGCACGTGGGGCAGGCCAGACCCGCAGCCAGCGGGGGGCGCTGCGTGTAACGTGCCACACACCCTGCAGGCCAGTCCCGCAGCCGGCGCTCGGCACACACAGCCAGCAGCAGGGGGCGCAGCTCCTCCCGGGTACATGGGCCCCTAATGCTCACTGAACTCAGGGCTGGTTCGGTGCCTGACCCCTCTGAGGGTCTGGGCCTGGGTCCCCAGCAAGTGCCCCCAGAGGCAGCGCCTGCAGGGCCTGGCCAGACCCTCTCCTGCCGGCAGGGCTGCGGGGGGCTGAGCCCTGGGAGGGACGTGCCAGCGGGTGGGGACGGGCAGGGCCCTGGCCAGGGAAGGTGGCGGAGGCAGAGCGCAGCCCCCAGGCAGCCCCCGGAGCCACATGTCCCAGCACATGCTGCCTCTGGGAGGGACGGACGGTGCCCCCCCACCCCTGGGCCTATGGACCCGTCAGCGGGGGTCGCTGGAGAGCAGCCACCTGCTGCACCTGTGGCCCCGTCCGCGCCCAGGGGGCTGTCACACCCCCCCCCGGTGACTTCACCCCACCCAGGGGCCGCGCCGTGAGCCCCTGGGCCCCCAATCATCTCCAAGGGATTGGGGCAGCCCCAGCCCTGCCGTGTGGCCCCCAATCGCTCCCCAGCACCCCACCCCCGCACTCCCCACTGCCCCACCCCCGTTCTCCATGGGTCTCACGACCCTCCCTGAGCCCAGTGTTCACCCCCAGCGTGGGGTGCTCCATCTGCACGCGCGTAGCCCGGTGTGACCATGCTGCCATCCTGCTCCTGCCTGAGAGCTGCCGATTCCCCTCCCTAAGCCAGCGGCAGGGGCGGCCCCGGGGCTCGCTGCCTTGGCCCCAGGGGCCCAGCCGGTCTGGGAGCTGGACCCTGCTCACTGGACAGGGTGATGCCCCTGGCCAGCTGCGCCTGCCCCCTGCCTCGGCCCTGTCTCTTCTCCTCCCCCCTTCGTCCTAGGGCTGGGGCTGGCTGGGCAGAGCCCACCCCAGCGGGGCCCTGAGCTCAGTGGGGCCTCCACGTGCTGGTGTCCCCAAGCTCAGCTCCCGCACAGACCAAGATTCAATTATCCAACCCAAGCCTCCAGTGCTCTGACCTGCTTGTGGCCAGGAGTTCCACTGGCCAACCCCACATTCCCTTGCAGGCCCTGGCTCTCACGCCCAGGGCCGGGGGGAGCATCCCCCAGAGAGCTCCCTGCCCGGCACCTGACAGCAAGCACCAGCTCCGGGGAGGCGCTGTGCTCCGAGCAGGGCCGGGCTGGCGGGGCCGGTGCTGCCTTTGCCGGCGGCGGGGCTGGCCCTGGCGAGCTGGGACGGTGCCGGGGCAGGGAGGCCGCGTGGCGAGGCGGGAGGAATGGCGCCGGCTTGTCTTATTTACCTGGGACTAAACGCAGGCACCGTTTGCTAAAATAGAAGCAGGGCTTCAATTGATTCCTGGTGTCTATATTTCATGTTGAAAATTGGCTTGTAAATCCCTGTTTTGATCTATGGGGGCCGTCTCCTTAAGAAAAAGCAAGAGTAAATGTGTAATTTCTCCCTTGACAGCACACAGCAGAGAGGCGATCCTTCTTCCCGCTCCCCTCCGGTCGGGACAGCTCCCCTCCCTCTGATTACCACTCTCTCTTCCTCGCCCCACGCCTTGACGTCTCCATTTCATTACCGCCCGGCCATTCATCAAGCTCTTACCGTAAGGGTGACTTTGCCCACTTGCGTGTGGCAGCGGGGACCGGCTGCCGTGGGGCGAGCGTGCCACGCCGGCGGGGGGCGGGGGGGGCACAGCCCCCAGCCCGGCCCCACGGATGGATGTGCCGGGCGAGGGAAAGCCGCATCATTACTGATGTGTAAATGATAAAGAAGCCTCCACATTCATCTCGGGAGGGTAAATCCAGGGAGTGCTTTATAACCAGTGTGGAGCGATAATAATGTGAAATTAGGTCTCTCTATCAGTGGAAGGAGGCCTTTTAATCACGGCTTAAAGGGTGCAAACGCTGTTTATCATAATTGAACTGTATCCGGGCTAATTGTGCCCATATTTCACTGTCTCGGCGACAGCAGCCGGGCTGGTGACAGAGTGTTGCGCAGCGGGATCAGGCAGAGCCCCTGCCCGCTGCTGCCAGGTGCCACCGGCAGCCACTTAGCACTGAGAAGAGGCTTTGATCTCCCCGCTAACCCTGCGGGTGCTGGAGCGGGGGAAGCGGGCAGGCTCCGAAGGGCTGCCCTGGGGCAGGCAGCTTAGCTGTGGGGAGGCGTGCAGCATGGGGCGTGAGCTCTGGGTGCGCCGGGCGCCCGCCGACACCACTGGGACAACCCTGCCCACCTGGAGCCAGGTGCAGCCCCCCGCACCCCCCATCCCAGCCGCCGAGCCAGGCAAGGACTCTGCCTCCTGCTGCGGCCCGGCTGGGGAGCGAGGGCTCTGTGGGGCAGCGCGACTGCGCGGTGACTCCCCGGTGCCGAACTGCTCTGCGTGGTCGTTTCACGCCCCCGGCCTGGCCGGATCGGCCCCGCGGGAGCCCCAGGGCCTCTGCCTAGCTCAGGCACGCCCGTGGTGCCACCCCTGGAACGACACGAGCTGGGACGTGCCACCAGAAAACCCACCAGCCCCAGCTCCTGCCCCAACCCCCAGCAGCGACGTCCAGCCCCAAGCTCATCCTGAATGGCCAACCCAGCCCCCCGGCCTCACAACAGCCAGGAACGCCTGGCAGGACTGACGCGGGGGGCGGGGGGGGAGCCTGGTGCCCCTACACCCCCCTCTCGCATTCAGGCCCTTCCCCCTCCCCACTGTTCACCCACTTCTCCCTCCTGCTGGGACTGCACCAACTCGCCTCCACCCACCCACGGGTGCAGGCCGAGCAGGGCCCGGCGCTGAGGCTCGATGCTATGGGGATGGGCACTGCAGAAGGACTCAGGCAGACAGGCAGCCTGTCCGTGCTGGGAATTCAGACAGCTTCTGTCCCAAGCGAGGAGCTTATGGGGGGCGAAGGGTTCCCATGACGAGCCCCCCCCAGACCACACGGAAAGATCGAGTTTTCTCTACCCTCCATGTGCCAGCACCAGTCTCCACCCCACGCCCGCCCTGGGGGATCTGGGGCAGGGTTTGCTCCGTGTCACGATTCCTTTCTCCTGAGCTTCCAGCACCCCCAGGCTGGCTCCTGCATGGAGCCAGGCTCCTGCTCCGTGCCCTGGCAGGAGATTAATGGCCCCCCAGGGACGAGCTTTGCATTCCCCCCAAGGCTCTCTGGCCAGCCTGGGGGCGCGGGGCGGGAGGCTCAGTCCGACCTAGCAGGACGGTCCCGCCCCGCACCCGGGTGCAGGAGATTTTGGTGGGTTCAAGCTGAGGGAGGGGGTTACACCCCCAGACACTAGCAGTGCGGGTGACTCTCCTGCCCAGGAGCCCAGCCCGCTGCACGGCTCTGTAACAGACCCGCCGCGCGCCGCCTGTCTCCCCTTTCCCAGTCTGTGCCAGTGACTCGAAGCCTTTGCCAATCGCTCCTGGCTAGCGACCACGGGGAGAACGTGTCCCCTTGGAGGAAAGGAACCCAATGCTCATGTGGCGGCTCGCAGACAGGGCTGCACCGGGACCCCCCCAGCCCAGCGGGGGGCTCACAACCCCACGCTGCTGGGGAATCACGGAGTGCAGCCGTCCCAGCCCAGGCGCCCTGCGCTCCCTCCCGCTCCCCCTGCCCAGGGCCGGGCCTGAGCCCCAGTCAAACAGCAACTCCACTGCAGCACCGGCACTGGAACCCAGGCCCCCTGCTCTAACCACTAGCCCCTACTCCCCTCCCTTTCACAGGGACGGGCCACCATCAGCCAGCTGCCTCCCTCCGGTTCCCAGCGACACCCCGACGGCAGGGCTGGGAGGAAGAGATCCCTTCCCCGGGAGCCAGGTGGAAGCTGCACTGTCTCCCTTCCACTCCCTGGGATCAGCGCCCGGCGTGCCACGGATCCCCCCCCAGCTCCGAGGGCAGGAAGGCGGTGACGGCACGGCACACCTGTTCTTCTGGGGGGAGTGTCACCGAGTGAGTCAACCCAGGCCGCTGGGGCCAGGGTTTAGCCGTCTCTTTCCACAGGCTCTGCTCTCGCCGGACCAGAAGGGATGGGCCGGGCGCAGCCATGCGGGACGGGCTCTGGCCTGGGCTACGCAGGAGGTCAGACCAAATGGCCACAGCTGTTTCTTCGGGTTGTAACAGCTATAAATGAGTTCTGGGCTGTATGCCTGCCTCCGCCACTGGACAGGTCACAGCCGCCGCTCTGTGCCTCAGTTTCCCTGTGTGTACCCTGCGGCTGAGGACACGAGACCCCCGCCAGGTACACAAAGCGCTGTTAGCGGCCAGTTTCCCTGCTGCGTTTCACAGAGCGCCGAACGCCGCAATGAGAGAAGGTTCCCGGTTAGACATGAGCGAGGCTGGGTCCATTCCCGGCTCTGCCACAGGCCGCGGCCGTGCCTCCATCTCCCCCTGGATCCAGGCTGCTCAGGGCAGTTCGGGGGGCCTGGGGGCCCAGCAGCGGCTGGAGAGGTGGCCTGAGCCGGGCGCCACGTTATTCCTTCGGAGACGGCTTAGGAAACGGAAAAACCGACTATCGGGAAAACCTTTTGAAACCAGCATCCAGGATGAGTTGTCATCGGTGCCTTGCTCAGTGGGGAGATGGTGACATCAGAGGCAGCTCAGCCAATCACCAAAGCATTGTCTAGACTTCATCTGCATGCTGCTCTCCAATTGGTTTAAACCACGTCAAACTCAGCCTGGGCTTCTGGGAAGTGTCCCCGCTCTGACGTCAGAGGGGTGACGTCTGCCCGCGGGGCCGAGGAGACGGCGTTTCTCGGGCGCTCGGCTGGCAGCGCACCGCAGTGTCGAGGCTGAAGGAGAAGTGTGGCTACTTACACCACTCACGGCGAGGCAGAAAGAAGCTGGGGGGCAGACTCTTAATCAGTGCGGATTACTCCATCAGGAGACTGCTGGCACCCTGCATGGCCCTTGGGGTTCACACTGATGTGCTAGTGTCACACACACCAGTGCATAGCCCCTGTATTTCACACCAATGCACTAGTGTAACATACCAGGGTATGGCCTGTGTTTCACACTGATGCACTAGTGTTTCACACTGACAGAGTAGTGTCACATACATACACTAGTGTCACACACCAGCACGCAGCCCCTGTGTTTCACACTGACACACTAGCATCACACGCCAGCACGCGGCCCCTGCGTTTCACACTGACACACTAGCGTCACACGCCAGCGTGCGGCCCCTGTGTTTCACACCAATGCACTAGTGTCACACGCCAGGGCACACACGCACACGGTGTGCACGCACATGCTTATGCAGACACGTACCCAGTGTGCACACTAGCACACACCGAGCATGTGCGCACACACACAGTGCATGCATGCTCACGTGCACACACTCCATTCTCACAGCAATTCTTGGCACTGGCGCTAGCTATCTGCTGGGGAGCAGGGGATTGAAGAGGGCTGTGTCTGGAGAAGACGAGGGATGATTCTCCGGATCCGTTGGTACCGTCGGGCTACCTGATGAGCTCTCCAGTGCTATGTCAGAGCGCCTGCCCAACGAGGGCTGTGGTGGTGACCCAGCGGGACCATTCCGAGGGTGAATACTGGGGCCACAAGCGTGTTTGACCCCACTGTTGTGTAGCCTGTGACCATGGTGCTGGATACCAACTCCGCGGGTAAGAAGGTGGGGAACTGCCCGGTGCCACCGGAACCGCCTGGGAATCATGCTTTGGGAATGGGAGCGGGGGAACATGTCGGATCCGGATCATCGGAGTCAGGAATCTCGCCAAGGGGTGGAGCCGTTCGAACCGCTGGAATAGGGGGCGGCAGGAACATAGCGGGGGAAGGGTCCTTTTGATTTGGGGATCGGCTCGGGGCCTGTGGAGACCGGAGTCCCTCCAGTGCAAACAACTATGGGGACCCGGGGTGCTTCCAAGTCTCCCCGGGGCCAACAAGGGTGCTGGACGCTGCCGGGAACTGCATCTGTCTGGGAACCAACGTTTCCTGGGACTCGGTGCAGTGGGAGCGGGTGGAGTCACAGGATCCGTGATCGGTGCCGGCAGATCTGGCCATCGGTGCGACCGATGGAACACGCGGCTCCATCGTGGCCAGTGCCGAATCCTTCTTAGACTCACTGCCAGGCTTATGCGCATGCTTCCTTGTCCATGGCCAGGCCCCGGCATGGGGTCCGTGCACTGGTGCCCCAGGGAGGCTCCGCAGTGGAGGGTCGCTCTTCACTTGCACAGACCAATGTACAGGGGGGGTTCCCCGGCCAGGATCTGATCCTGGTCCCATGGCAGCGTCCATAAGGTGTTTCCTGAGGCAGAGACCCCAGTCTCCCGAGTACGGGCGGGAACAGAGAGGCAGATCCTGCCCCTGGACATGATGTCCGCTTCCCCCAAGCAGTACAGGCAGCAGTGGTGCTCGTCGCAGGAAGCACCGATTTGGACCCCGGAGTCTTCGGCATAATCCAGAACCCGGGTACTGGGAGGGGGACGGACATTTGGCAGGAGACACCACCAAAGCGATGTCCCAAGTTCTAAAGGAAAAGGCAAACAAAACTCCGAAAGGGGATGGCGAACCGGGGAAGAACTCCGAGCTACGGACAGCACCGAGGGCGTGTTTGTAAAGGCTTGGAAAGTGCGGCACAAGGACGAGAGGAGACCATGGGTGCTGAGAAGGAACCGGAGACGCTGGGGGCCTGCCGTGCCCTTTATCACCCCGCACAAAACCACGAGTTGGTGCAGGGCGCGTGCACGGCCGGCAGAACTGCACAACTTGCAAACGCTCCGTGCGCCCGTGCGTAACCCGCCATGGATACAAAAGGGACCATGGCTCCAAGGCTGGAATTATCCAACGGGGAGTCTGGCCAGGGCAATAACATCCCAACTCCTGTGCAAGGCGCCACCCGCGGGCTGGGACGCAGCGCTAGGTCTCACCCCAGGGACCTCCAGCAGCACGGCGGCCTGTCGCGTGGGGCACCCACTTGCAGCAATGCCCACTGACCAGGCCCAGCCTGGGAGAGCTGAGGGGGCCGTGATACAAGGCCGCAGGTCTGCGCTAAGGAAGAGGGCAGGCTGGGCCTGAGGGCTCCTATCTGAGGCAGACAAGCCCCTGGCGAATGCCCAGAGGCAGGGTGTGCGGGTGGGACCTGGGTCAGACTCCAGGCGGAGCTGGGCTGGAGCAGCCAGGCGGGAGGGAAACGCTCTCCAGACGGCAGGAGGAAAATGAAGGCGTGGGCAGGCTGGCTGGTACCACGGCCTGTGCACCTGGGAGGGGTGATGGGTCCTTTGGGACGGCGAGGAACCTGAATGCTGCGGTGACCGCTGGTGCAAGGGCCCATCTGGTGCCAAGGCAGCTCCCCGGGCTGGTGAGACAGGTGGGAGGCCGTGGCGAGGCTGTTACAGCGCCGGAGGAGCTCACGGCTGGAGCAGGCGCAGTACAGAACGCAGAGCTAAGGCGGGATTTGGGCCAGCCCGGAGGGTGGCACCGGGCCAGCTCCAGCAGGTGTTCTCGCCCCACGCCCACGCGAGGGAGGGAGGGCGGGGAACACGGGCCACCTGTCGCCGTCGCCCCTCTCCCCTGGTCCCGCGGCTCCCTTGTCCAAGGGAGCGTTACCCACACCACTGACTGCTCCCCATGCAAGCGCCCGGCTCGGGCCCAAGGCGCAGCAGAGTTCAGTTCCTGGGTCAGGAAACAAGGGGGGTACGTCAGGCCTCACGGAGAGCCCCAACCAGCCGCTCCCCCGGCCCCACACAGGGGAACAGCCGCCCTCGCCCCTGCCTGCCAGGGGCTCGTGCCAGCCTCGAGAATCCACTGGGGATTGTCGTCTGCTCACGCTCCACCTCACACGCTGGAGGCTTGGCCAGCCAGGACACAAGGGAAACGCCGGGGGAGCGAGCCTGGAGAACCAGGCGTGTGTGCTAAGCTCTTCACAGCTGCCGGTACCATGGGAGAGAGAATCTGGCCTGGCTGGAATTCCGGTGCCCCGCGGACAGGCCTGGCCTCGCTCCCCACTCCAGCCAGGGCCGGTCGAGCGGGTCTGTTGGGGAGGCTGCGGCCGTGTGGCTGGCACTGTCTCGAGAGCCTCCCCTCCCAAGCTGTTCTAGAGGCTTCGTGAACTCCCCGGCAGGCCCTGCAGTGAGGCAGCCACGCAGCAGCCGTACCCAGAACCTACCCCCCAGCCAGCTGCTGTTCCCTGTGCAAGGACGGAGCCCCCCCCGCCCCCCGGCACAGACACAAACCCAGGGCACTCACAGCTCCGGCGCCAGAGCCACGCTTTGGGCTGGTGCCGATGGATGCCACTGGGACGACATGCAGCCAAACCCAGACCCCGTGGCATGGCCGGCGGTGCCTCGTCAGGGCTGCAGCCGGAGCCGCCGTCCTGTGCTCCAGCCTCCAGCCCATACCCCGCCCCGCCAGTGTGCTGCACGTCCCCACTTCCAAACCGCTAACGAATGCGGCCAGGCAGCCCTGCCCGGCAGCCCCTGCTCCCGGAGAAGGGGGGGAGGGCACCCAGAGAACAGCTGTCACCCTTTCCAGAGCTTTCAGCATCCCACCCCGAGCCTGGAAACCCTCTCCGCTCTGCACCCACATGACCCCCTGCCCCGGCCTCTTGGAAACATGCCGCAAATTCCATCCAGAGCCACAACCTCCCGTAGCGCCCAGGTCCTAGAGCGCCGAGGGAGGCTGCCCGTGGCTTCCCCACGGCCGTGCTGGGGCTCGGGCAGGCCCGTGAGAGGCAGCCGTCGGACGGGTCCCCCAAGTAGGAACGCCCCCCGCACACCCCTAAGAACACAAGCCTGTGATCGTGCTGGAGCGCAAAGCCTGTCATAAGTCGTTTAGCTCGGCTGATTCCAAATCAGCGCTAAGGTAAACACGCTTATTACAATTATCCATGTAAAGAAACCTCCCCAACAGCAGAACAACTTTCTAATATGCAATTACAGCCGGCTATTGATTTTACAATGTAATCCGCTCCGATTGATTTAATAACACAATTATAGGCTGGCTCTCGGGATATTAGAGCGGGAGATTTTCATAAACTCCAAAGAAAAAAAACAAAGCGGCTTTTAAAACCACCCCGTCAGATGGCTGTTTGGGGAATTAGCCGCCCCAAGCTGCCCGGTGGTGCCCAGCGCAAGGAATTTCTATGACAAAAATGGCAATCGACAACCTGGGAGCAGGGTGGTGGGGCGGCTTTCTCCGTGCGTCACCCCTTCCTTGGGGAGCCCGCAGGCCGGCAGCGGCTCTGCCATGCGCACAACACCCCAGCGGGGTGCCTGGAGAAGGGGGGGAGGGCACCCAGAGAACAGCTGTCACCCTTTCCAGAGCTTTCAGCATCCCACCCCGAGCCTGGAAACCCTCTCCGCTCTGCACCCACACGCTGCAGCTCTCCCGGCCCCTCGCTCTGGAGCCATGGCCAGATGCCCCCTGTGCCATCACTACCCCGCGGGCGCGCTACAGCTGGGCAAACCCTTCTCCTAGGGGAGACGGCTTGGTGGCACGCCTGTGACGCACACAGACCTCCCGACAGCAGGCTCCTGACTCCCCTAAGCCTGAATGCGGAAATACCAGCGTCTCTTAGGGCTCTGGGCTTATGCCCATCACTGGGGATCTGGGCACCTTCCATGTCTAATGGATCAGCTCTGCCAAGTGCCTAGGGGTCCATGGAGTCCGGATCTTCTCCCGTCCCTGGGAACTCTCTGCTTGGGGGAGGGTTTGGGGGTGTGTGTGTGGATTCCTTTGACAGTTTCTTGTCTTGTTACTTTGGGGGTGGCAAGGGGTTGGTAGCAGTCGCTGGTGGAAAATGTTCAGGGTTTACTAGAGCGGGACAGGCTCCGCATTCACCTGCTCGCTGGGCGTGTCTTCAGCTGCCCCATTCCTGAGGGGCACACGCTGCCTCGCAGGCCTGGGGGCAAGGAAAGCCTGGGGTGCCAGGACTCCAGCCTGGGGCTCGCAGAGCAGAGCTTGCTGGGTGTCTGGGAGGCTGCAGTGAGGAGCTCAGACGTCTCCTCCCATACGCAGGAGTCACCGACCCCCAAATCCCCAGGCCGGAAGGGACCCTCGTGGGGAGCTCGTCAGACCCCCTGCCTAGCACAGGCCAGAGACCTGCCCACAATAAATCCTAGGGCAGATCTGCTAGAGAAACAGCCACTCGTGAGTTAAACATGGCCAGGGATGGAGAATCCACCACGACCCTGACGCCTTGTTCCCAGTCGGAATTTGCCTGGCTTCAGCTCCCAGGCACTGGGTCGTGCGAGCCCTGGCAGCCCCTTGGGAACTATTTGTTCCAACGTGGGTACTTACGGCCTGGGATCGAGTCACCCCGAACCGGCTCCTTACACTGAACACTGAGCTCCCGGAGTCCGTCCCTGAAGGCAGGTTTTCGAACCGCGGCTCTTCTCTGACCCCTCTCCAGTGCGTCACCACCCGGCCCGAATGGTGGCGCCGGTTCACTCCAGCCAGCCTGCTTCTGGGGAGGACTCTGCACACACGAGGGTGCCCGCGCCCCTGCGCCGTGCGCCAGCCCTGCCTCTGCCCCAGGGCATGCTGGGAGGAGAGCTGGCAGCCCCTCGGCCGCCGTCTTCCCAGGGGCCCGGGCTGTGCAGGGAGCATGTCCATGGCGCAGCAACTGCTCCCTTCCCCAGCCGGGCTCTGGGCAACCTGACCCCGCAGGCCCCCCGTCCCCCCTCCCCCTCCTAGCGTTCGCCTGGGGACCCCCCGGCCCGGCGCTAGGAACCCGTGAGCGGCCTCCCGTGGGGCAGGGCCCAGCGCACGGCGAGGCCCTGCTTGAGCCAGGACGTGAGCGGGCCTAGGCCTTGTTTCACCCGACGTGACTGAGCGGGCCCCTCGGAGTCCAGTGCGCCCACTCCGGTCGTACCCGGGGGGAACGGGGCCCAGCACGGTCACTGCTGTGACTGCCGGCTCCTCATCTCCCAGCCTGGTGCTGTGCACGCACGCACACCTGGGGACACATGCACACGTATGTACACACATGCACACACAGCTGGGGCCCCCCACACACACGTATGTACACGCACGCACACCTGGGGACCCACACACACAGAGCTGGGGCCACACACACATATGTACACACATGCACACACAGCTGGGGCCACACACACACACATGTATGTACACACACAGAGCTGGGGCCACACACACACACACACATATGTACACACAGGCACACACACAGAGCTGGGGCCACACACACACACACGTACACACAAGCACACACACAGAGCTGGGGCCACATGCACACATGTATGTACACACACATACACAGAGGCTGCGGCCACACACACAAACACACGTACGTACACACATGCACACACACACACAGCGCTGGGGCCACACACACACACATACGTATACACACGCACGCACACAGAGCTGGGGCCACACACACACACACACACGTATGTACACGCACGCACGCACAGCTGGGGACACACACACAGAGCTGGGGCCACACACACAGACACACACAGAGCTGGGGCCACACACACACACGTATGTACACACACACACAGAACTGGGGCCACACACACATGTATGTACACACATGCACACACACACACAGCTGGGGCCACACACACACGTACATACACACATGCACACACAGCTGGGGCCACACACATGTACGTTCACACACACACACACACAGAGCTGGGGCCACACACACACACGTATGTACACACACACAGAGAACTGGGGCCACACACACACACATGTACACACATGCACACACACACACAGCTGGGGCCACACACACACATACATACACACACGCACACACAGCTGGGGCCACACATACGCACATGTACGTACATACACACATGCACAGCTGGGGCCACACACACACAGCTAGTGCCACTCACATGAACGTACACACACACATGCACAAATACGATGATGCCACACACACACACATACAAGTGCACACACACCTGTACACCTGGTGTCCCCCCCATGTATGCACATGCACACATACACCCCTGGTGCCACACAGACATGTACATTCACACCTATGCACACAAACATGCATGCACACACCTGGTGCCACACAAGCACACCTGGTGTCCAACCCACACCCCCACCCACCCCCACCCCCACACGCTCTTCCTCTCTCCCCCTCAATGTATTCCTGACTTTATGGGCACATTTTTCTTGTCAAGCTGACAGGGCTGCTAAGTGGATTTCTCCCTGATACACGGCCGGATTATCACATTACTCCAATGTCCTACACAAACATATTACTTTATATTCAATAGCGCTAATGAATATAAACGGCCTTTTCTTTTTGGGGGAGGGGGCAAGCCATAGATTTTTAATGAGGCCACTATTAACTCCCTCCTCTTGAAAGCAGCCGTGGGTGCAGCCTCTGACGAGGAAATCGATGGTGTTATTGTAGGAATATTGTCTATTGATATTGTAATAATAAGCTGCCATTGATGTAGGGGCTGTTGTGGGGTGTGTATGGACGGGGTCAGGGCGGGGTTACTCGGACAGGCTCCTAGCGCTCCCCTGGCTGCCCTCTCCGGGTTTGTCCCAGCTCAGAGAACCGCCCCCCTCCCAAGCCCGAGGCCCAGCGAACCGCCTGGGGCCACCTAGGAATCGCCGGACCTGAGCCCATCTGGCCTAGTATCCGTCTCCGACACCAGCCAACCCATGTGCTAAGAGCCCTGCACCAGGCAGACGGGAGACAATCTGCCCCCTGCACTGGGTCTCCTCCGGGCTCCAGGAGCTGCAGACTGGCTTAAACCCAGGAGCAGGAGGATTTTATCCCTCCCAACACGGCTTTTCTTTAGCGTTGCCACGGTAACGCCTCCATCGGTTCTTGTGATCCCCGTCCAGGCCCTCCCCAAGTCCTTGGCCGCAGGGCCATCCTGTGGCGGTGAGTTCCACAGGCACACTACCAGCTGCGGGTTGGAATCTGCCACCTTCCATGGAATCCCGCCTGGTTCACGCGTTGAGACAGCGAGAACAGGCGCTCCCACTCTCCCGTCTCCACAGACAGTCGACCGAGCGGCTCCCCCTTCAGCTAGTCTATGCTCTCAGCCCGTCCCCACACCAGAGAAGAGCCTCTGAGGCGTCTCGGTGTCTAACCGTATCCCGTCAGCACACGTTTCAGCCCCGAGGCCCCCGGCGCACAGAGCCGGGTGCTGATCTCCCCCAGGAGTAACCCACCGTTGTCAAGCCGGCAAGAGGGGGCTCAGAATCCGCCCCAGGGAGTTGGCTTTTATAAAGCCAGACCCAGGTGTGAGCCTGTGGGTCTCCCACGGGCGCTGCCAGGCCAATGCGACAGACTCGGCCCTTCCCCTGGGACTGAACTGTGCTGTGGCCACTCCACGGTGAATCCTCCCTCGGGACGGGTGACCGCACAGCTGCAGCCGCGCGGGGGCCCTGGGGCCGGGGCCTGTAGACGAGCAGTATGCACGTGTACACGCAGAGCCCTCCAGGGACGGGCAGGGGAGTCCGCACAGGGCGGGAAGGGGGACCGTGGGCCTCGGTGAGAGAGCTCCGGAGTCTCCGAGGACTAACAGCTCCGATTCAGACAGCGCCTTTTCTCCCGAGGAGCTTTACAAACCCAAGAGCCCGTCCGGTAGCTAGGATCTCTTCCCCCACCACTGCAATGCAGCCACCCCTGGGTGGAAGGTGGCAGCTGTTCACCAATGCACAGCACCACCCCCCCCCCAACAGCGTGAGAAACGATTCTCTGTTCAGGGGCAGAACAGAACGACCGGTCTGGAATTTCTCAGGGACCCCGGGTCAGTGCTCCCAGGCTTATGAAAAGTGCCGAGATATTGAATGACCACAAGTCGTCACCACACGGGTAACGTCTCAGCCCAAAGATGGCAGCACAGCGCCCCCTAGTGCCAGAGTGGGGCTTGGGGCCTGCACTGACTCCCGAGTTGCAAACATCACATCCTGCCTCGTCTAGACGCTCCGTGGTCTCCCACCCGCAGACAGCCAGAGCCAGACATGGCTGCTGTGCAGAAACCTGATGGGACACGGACACCACTTCACGGGCTGCAGCCGAGCTGTCATGAGTCAGTACGTCCAGGGATGCTGCCCCAGTGCCCAGGGGGCAGCCAGGGGCACGAGGCAGCTGCATCAGGGAGGTGAAGTCCCCCCGTCTCCCCCACCTGCGATGCTGCAGGTACGGCCATGCCGGTGTCAGGCTCCACTGGGGGCCGGGAGAGAAGAGAAGGGGCTCAACCGACGGACGGACCCTGCTCCCTGGGCACGAGCTACAGCTTGGGTCAGCCCCGCCCTGGAGCCAGGCACCCGCACCAACCCCCCCGGCCAGACCCGGCCCTGCATGCCATGGCCTTGGCTGGGCAGCCTGGTCGCTGACACCGAGCACGCTGGCTTGTCGCGCCGCGGCTGCACCGGGCTGCAGGGGGCTACGCCAGGGCAGCAGCTCCCCGTGGCGCGGCGACATCCCGAGTCCCGTCGCAGGGAGCGGGCGCAGCCCCTGCTCTCGAGGTGTCCGGCCCCTTTGGCCAGCCCTGCAGCACGCGTTCCCGCGGGGAAGATGGATCACCCCGCGCCCCGCGCTGAACAGGTCCATATTTAAACTGTCCCCATGCTTTATGGTCTGTACAGGAACCGCCGCTCAGGTGCCCAGGGACCATTTGTCAATGTTATAATGGCAGATTACTGGTAATGAATAATCTCACCGCTGCCTTTGTAGAACAGCGCCTGGGCAGCGGGAACAGGGCTGCCCGCCCCAGCTCCCCTTCATCCTGCTGTCATCCCGAGGCCAGATCACCTTGAGCACGGCTGGGGGGGCCGGGCTGGTGCCAGCCCCTGCCCCAGCCGACAGCGGCCCCAGCCGGCCACATGCGCTGACAATTGCACACGATTGTTTTCTAGTTTCTCATTTTACAAATCCACTTCGCTCCTGCCTGTGCCACTTGCCAGCTGCTAGCAGCAGGTGCCGGGCAGCATCCGCCCTCCTGCCGGGCTCTGTTGCAGGGGGTGAGACAACGACCCAGCTGCTGTGGGAGCACCCGTCTCCCCAGGGCGAGCTGCCTGCAGCAGGGGAGAAGCACACGGAGCTGCATGTTCCCTCAGGTTTCACTCCTGCCCCACTTCCTTTCCTGGGGCTTTGCCAGTGCTAACAACGTGTGCGAATGGAGCCGTTTGCTACCAGAGCAAAGTCGTCTCTGCCCCATTTCCTGTCCCAGGGCTCTGTGGGCCACATCCCGAGGCCGTCGCTCAGTGGGAGCTGGCTCAGGGCGCTCTGGGAATAGGAACTGACTGTAACCAGGGCGTGTGGCTCAGCCCATCTCTGCCCCACGAGGCTGCAGGCTCCAGGATCCCAGGGCACTATTTGAAAGGGGTGTCAGAGTCCCCACCAGGGATCCGGGAGAACCCAGGCGTCCTGGTTCCCTCTGAGACTGGGAGGGAGACGCTGCTGGGCAGAGAACAGCCACTGCCTCTGCCCGGCACCCCCTCCCCGCGCCAGGCTCTCAGTGCGGAGAGAGCTTGCGTACCCCTGGGGTTCAGCCGGCTCCCCCGCAAGCTGACTGGGCCGGGCTCGGCTGGTCAGGCCCTGTGCTGAAGGCAGCAGCAGCAGGTCTCCGCAGCGAGTGCCCGTCAGGACCGGGACGGCGGGAAGCCAACGGACTCGCACCTCATCACCCCACGAAGGGCAGCACTGCGGGGGGCTGAGTGTGGGCGTGGAGCTCCCCAGGCCTGCGGGTGAGGCAGAGGCAGACTGGCTGCTGCTGCTCCAGAGCGCCCCCCCCCGGCTGCTGCAGGAACAGCGCTCGCTGGCGCTGGGACTTCCAAGGGTGGTTCCCGGGGCCATTCCCAGCCCACGCGATCTGCCCACGGTGGGCCTGTCGCTGGCAGGAACCGTGGAGGAGGAGTGGGGAGGATAGAACGGGGGTGACCCTGCAAACGAATGGGTCTAATAACCTCTCTCTGCTGGCGGGCGGGCGGGGCGCCCCGGGACAGCCGGCAGGTAGATCGGGTGGAGCTGCCAGCGAGCGCTCGGGATATTAAGAATAACTTCCCTCATTAGCTGCAATCGCATTACGGCCACACACCTCATTTCTTCGCGCAGAACAGAAAATTAGTTTTCTATTGACTTCATCTGAGCGCCGGCCCTGAGCCCCGCCCCCCCCCCGCTCCAAAGGGGCGTTCGGGGCAAACCTGCTGCTGCTTCCCCCCGGTGGGGGTGGGGAGACGGGTCCCTGCAGAGGGGGGCAGGCTGGGCCGGGGGGGGGACGGCTCCTCATGGCCTAGTGGGGAGAGAGAGGCCCCCCTGCCCCACAGGCGAGCGCAGAGGCTCAGGGACCGGGTAACCCCCCCGCACAGCTCCCCCGGCGGGCAGGCAGGTCGGTCGCAGGGCCGGGTGGTTTACGGGGTGGGTCTCCCTGGCTGCTGGCCGTACGTGCTGGCAGGACGCCGCGGCCCGAGCCAGGCCTCGGCTCTGACTGCCGCTTTCTGGCACTCACGGGGCAGGCGGAGGGACGGGACCCAGCGCCAGGCTAATACGCCCCATTCCCCGTGGGAGAGCCGATACCGACCCAGCGTCACCCCCAGCCAGCCCCCCCCATTCCACGTGGCAGAGCCAATACCGACCCAGTCCCCAGCCCCCCCCGCCCCATTCCCCATGGCAGAGCCGATACCGACCCAGCCCCCCGCCCCATTCCCCATGGCAGAGCCGATACCGACCCAGCGTCACCCCCAGCCAGCCCCCCCCCATTCCCCGTGGGAGAGCCGATACCAACCCAGTGTCACCCCCCAGCCAGCCCCCCCCATTCCCCGTGGCAGAGCCGATACTGACCCAGCGCCACCCCCCAGCCAGCCCCCCCATTCCCGGTGGCAGAGCCGATACCGACCCCGTCCCCAGCCCCCCCCGCCCCATTCCCCGTGGCAGAGCCGATACCGACCCAGTCCCCTCCCATTCCCCGTGGCAGAGCCGATACCGACCCAGTGTCTCGCCCCCCCCACCCCCCGGACGCCCAGCAGGAGGTCGGCAGCTGCTCTCTGGGGCGTGGGTAACAATGCCCCTGCTGCTGGCCCCGGGCCCAGGATACAGCTGGGGCTGGCGGGCAGCTGAGGAGGACGGTGACTCCGCGCCGGACTCAACCTGCTGCCTCCAGGCACCTGCTTCCTCCTGGCCATCTCTTGTTTACACTCGGCCCGGCTGACGGCCGGAAAAGCCGCTTCCTTCCCATTGCCCCAGAGCCAGGAGGTGCTCGGCTCGCCCGCCCCTGCCCACGGCGCTCGAGACGGGAAGAGATCAGGCAGCCGCCAGCTCCCACTACAAGAGTCAGTCGGGAGTCGATGGTCAGAGCCTCCCCAGCGCCCGTGAGACGCCCCCAGCAATGAACTGGGCAGGTGGGGTTCAAAACGACCCGGGGACAGAGCCCCCCCCCACGCTGTCCTATGTTCACAGACACCTCCCCCTACATCTGCCCCTCGCCCTCCTGAGCAGCTGGCACCTCTGGCACTCGCTGGCCCGCAGAGGGGGGCAGTGACCATGCCCCGCAGTGCGGGGGCCGCAGGGGGGACTGGCCTCCTCTGCGTCCCTTCGCCCTCCCCAGACGAAATCACTGATGCCTTCAGGGAGCGAGAGAATCTCGGGCATGTTCGCAAAGAACGGCACTGCCCCGGGAGCAGGCCTGCCGCACGCCCACGCCCTGCCCAGGCGCTGGGCACCCTATCGCTCGGCGCTGCACCCGGGCACTTTTCGGTTCACCCCCGGAGAGGGCCGCAGGCCTCCCTGGGCTGTCCCCGCGCTAGGGAAGGGTACAAACAACCCCCTGGGTCAGACAGGGCTCACCGCTGGGAGGAAAGTACCCTGCCCACCTGGAGCGCCAGGGGAAGCTGCCACGCCAACCCTCTCGGCTACCAGCGAGCCTCCAGCAGAACGGGGAAGGCTACACCCAAGTAAGGGGGAAAACACAGCTGGGTAGGAGGGAGACAGACTTTCTGGCCTCTCCGACCAGCATAATGCATAAAAAATAGGCCCACCCCTGACTCTGGCAGGTCACCTGTAGGACACACGACACTGAAATTCAGCCTATCTGGGTCTGAGCCCCGACTGCTTGGCGTGGCTGGGAAATCCCAGCGACAGGCCCCGCTGTCTGGTCGGGGGGACAACGGAGGGTGGGGGGGTAAACACGCCCCGGGGACTGAGAGCTGCGTGGAAACGCGTCCCTGGGATAAGCCCCGTTCCAGCCCCCCGGGCTACACCTGTTTCTCAGAGCGGATGGCTTAGCTCCCCGCAGCACTCCCGGTTCGCAGCTCTGGGGCTGTGATATTCCTTTGCCGGGTGCCTGGCCAGACAAAGCCATCTCGGCTCTGCGGCCCCCCCAGGAGGAGCCCCCACTTCCCAGGACTAACGACCAGGCAGAGATTGAGGGAGAGCCACATGCGCAGCAATAAGGGGAAAAAGCCAATTTCATCTTTATTAGGCGGCGATTTCTCTTTAGTAATAAGCGCACTTCAAATAATTAGCGTGTTTTACGTAATAATGAAATTATGGAAATGCAGGCCACTTATTCAAACAAGTCACCATTACCATATTTTTAAATATTAGACTTAATTAGAGTTTATCACTTCACAGAAGTACAAGGAGTGGAGAATTTTTTTCCCTTTACAAAAAAAATCCTCATCAAGTGTTTATTAAGAGCGGGTAAGAAGGGGATAACGATGTGTTTGGAAATTAAGGCAATCAAACATTTAATGCTATGCACTCCTGTAGGCAAAAGCATTCAAATGAGTCAATTATACATCCATTATCCAGGCACGATTAAACAAGGCAGAACGGGGAATTTGTCCTCCACATCCTGCATTTGTGGTGAGGACTTATGTCCACTTAACGCCAGCTAATAAAACACTAAACTCGGGAAGGAAAGAAAGAAAGGAAAAGAAAAGCGAAAGAAAAGGAAAAGAGAGGAGAGGAGCCGAGCCGAGCCGGGAGGAAGGGCCGGTGGGATTGTAGCGGCGAAGGGGAAGGAAATGTAATGATGTCGCCATGTCGCCATGCCAGCCTTTCATAAATCAAAGTAATTAAGTTAACATGAAAATCAACTTCACCATCCCGTTAAATTACGGTATTTGCATATTAGGACTCAAATGAAGTAGGTAGCTGGTGAGATGGGGGGGTCGGAAGCGCGAGGCTGGGGGGAGCACACACCAATAAAGGAAGCATTTATTACGGTGAATAACTAATTTCAGAATTGATAGTGCTGGGTTTTCGCTCCCGTGCCATTTGTATCAGCGAAGGAAATGAAGGGGCGGGCAGGAGGCCGGCTGGACATCTTTCTGTGTTATTGCTTGTCTGCCATTTGCAAATCATTATTAATTGTAGCCTGGGTGCTTGGTGAGCAGGCCAGGGTGGCTGGGCAGCTGGAGCAGACACACATATCTCTTCATCAGGACCCCAGCCGCGAGCCCTGGAGAGCCAATTACCCCTCCCTGATTGGTATCAGATAAGGAGGGAATTTTTACAAATTAGGGAATAAATAGAATTTCCACCCGTGGAGCAGGGAGGGCTTGAGAGGCGGTAATGAAAAACGATACATCACCATCAGCCAGACAACCCTATTCATACGCCGATGCATTACGCTCACTCCTCATAATCCCGCCGGGTAACAGACAGCCTGCCGAGAAGGCCACCAGAGACACCCCGGGCCCATCCAGACCCCCCGCACGGCCCGGTGCTGGGGCGTGCCTGTGTCTTGCTCCCGCGCACACTCCTGGAGCTGTGAGCAGCTCCTTCCTCTTGTGTGCTCCCGTGGGGTGTTCCCCACTCCAGCCCCCCTCTGAGCAGCAGCCGTTTCCACTCCGATCTGCCCCCGACCCTGCTCCTGCTGGCCAGACCGCAGCCCCCCTGGGCTATGCACCACTGAACTCCCCCCCTCGGGCCAACATGGAACCTCAGCGGCCCGCAGCCCGAGGGGTGCAGAGCTTTCCCCCAAGGGTGGATTGCAGCCCTAACAGCAGCCTCGCAAGGGAAAGAAATTGCAGGTGCAACCTTAGCGGCTGGGTCCAGGCCCTGCTCCTTAGCCCCCACATCAATTCCCTCCCCAGCACACGATGGGAGAGCGTCACAGTGTTCGAACCACCGGCTTCCATCCGCAGCAGCAGGAAGAGCGGCCCACTGGGAGCCTGAGCAGTGCCCGGAGCCCTTCCGGGGGGAGCATCCCCCCGCTGTGCATCCATCGTACGGGCAGCGCAAGTGTCACATCTCCGCAGCCCAGGAGCAGCCCGGGAAGGCCTGTAACGCAGAGCGGCGCCAGCTGGAGTCACACCATCCACGCAGGCCCGACTCCCTCTGCCCTGGGTTCCACACGCGCCCCCCGCCATTACAGCCCAGGGCCTCATTCCCATTGAAATAACTGGTGCTTCAATGCCTTGGAGGACCGAGCCTCCTTACCAGGAGAAGCCCAGCTAGCCCGGCCCTGTTCAGCTTCCGGGTTGGATGGATCCTGAAGCATTTCAGAGATTCGTAGGTTTTAAAAGCAGAAGAGCCCAGAGACCCTCTAGTCTGACCTCCTGACACTGGCCAGCGGATTTCACCCGGGTGCCCCAGCCCAATAATTCGCGTGTGGCTACAGCATCGTCCAGAAAGGCAGCCAGGCTGGAGCCGAAGCCATCCCGGCATGGAGAATCCACCACTGCCACTGGGAGTCTGTCCAGTGGTTAGCCGCTCTCGCGGCCACAGACATGGGCCTTGTTTCTACTTTGAATTCATCTGGCTTCTGCTTTAGCACTCGATGAGCACAAAATCCAGGTGTTGAGAACAAAACTAAGGTAATAAAGGAAGATATACCAATCTCCTAGAACTGGAAGGGACCTTGAAAGGTCATTGAGTCCAGCCCCCTGCCTTCACTAGCAGGACCAATTTTTGCCCCAGATCCCTAAATGGCCTCCTCAAGGATTGAACTCACAACCCTGGGTTTAGCAGGCCAATGCTCAAACCACTGAGCTATCCCTCCCCCCACTAATCAAGGGACACAAAGAGAAGAAATTCCTGAACTTCCTGGACACCGATGCCAGGAGTAAGGAACAAGAGGAGCTGGATTTGCTCATTTATGAGCATAAGTTTGATCTAGTCGGTGTTACCAAAACCCGGTGGGAGGGTTCGCACTGTTGGAAAGTTAAAATCGATGGCTAGAGCCTACGTGGGAAGGATTGAGTGGGCAAAAGGGGAGGGGGAGTGGCCCTGCTGCTGAGTCACTGATAAGCTGGAAGAAAACGGACGTGCTTATGGATCACGGCCAAACAGATAAAGAGCAAGACGGGGCACTAGCTGGTATCTGCTACAGACCACCAGGGTCGCACGAGGGAATGGCATCACGGGGTCCTTAGGCGTCTCTTTATAAGCTGTGTGATCATGGGGACTCTGATTCCTAACTCAAAACATGTTGCAGCCAACACGGGAATTCTTTACCACACCTCGTCTTAGCGGATCAAGAGGGACTGATCACAGAACTCAAAATCAGTGGTAGCTGAGGAACACACGGGCACGACTTGATCACATTTACAATGTGCAAGCAGAATAAAGTCCAGACCAGTGATATAAATACTTGGTGCTTTAACATGGAAAAATTCACAAAGCCGGGAACAATTCTGAGCAAAATCAGCTAGGAGGAAAAATGTAATCAAAAAAATTTGAGATAATTGGAAATCATTTAAGAACTCCTTACAAGATATCCCAAAAGCCACAATCCACAATTGAGGAAGAAGGCCGTACTGGTTAAAAAACTGACCTGGTTTAGAGGGGAAGTGAAGCCAGCTATAATTAAAAAAACAAACAAACATATAATACATAGAAGAAAGGGGAAGTTGTGGTAATGAATATAAATCAGAAGTTAGGAATTGTAGAAAATTGATAAGGGAAGCAAAGGGACACAAGAAGAAATCTAGGTGCCACAAGTACTCCTGTTCTTTTTGCGGATACAGACTAACACGGCTGCTACTCTGAAAGAAGAAATCTATCGCCATCAGTGTTAAGGACAATAAGAAGAAGTTTTAAAAATATATTAGGAACAGAAAGAATCCTGACAATGGGATTGGTCCATTACTAGATGGAAATGATATAATTATCAATAATAATGCAAAAAAGGCAGAAGTGTTCAATAAATATTTCTGTTCCATATCTGGGGGAAAAATAGATGATATAGTCTCACCATATGGTGATGATAACAATCTTTCCATTCCACTAGTATCTCAGAAGGGTGTTAAGCAGCTACTAAAGTTAAGACACTTTAAAATCAGCGGGTCAAGATAACTTGCATCCAAGAGTTTTAAAAGAGCTGGCTGTGGAGCACACAGGACTGTTAATATTGATTTTCAATAAGTTTTGGAGCACTGGGTAAGTTCCAGAAGACTGGAAGAAAGCTAACGTTGTACCAATTTTTAAAAAGGTAATTATAGGCCTGTCAACCTGACATCAATCCTAGGCAAGATAATGGGAGGGGCTGATATGGTGCTCAATTAATAAAGAATTAAAGTAGGGTAATGTAATTAATGTCAATCAGCATGAGTTTATGGACAATACTCTCTCAAATTAACTTGATACCCTTTTTTGATGCGATTACAAGTTTGGTTGATAAAGGTAACAGTGTTGATGTAACAGACTTAGACTTCTATAGACGTTTGACTTGGTGCCGCAAAACATTTTGATTAAAACTATAAAGATATAAAATGAACATGGCACATAGTAAATGGATTAAAAACTGGCTAACTGATAGGTCTCAAACTACAATTGCAATGGGGAACTGTCATTCAGCAGATGTGTTTCCAGCAGGGTCTCACAGGGCTCGGTTCTTTGCCCTCTGCTATTTAACATTTTTATCAATGACCCAAAAGAAAACACAGAATCTTCACTTACAAACTTTGCAGATAACAAAAAATTGGGGGAGTGGTAAATAATGAAGAGGATTGATACAGAGTGACCCAGACTGCTTGATTGCGCAAGGAAACAATATGCGTTTTAACGTGGCTAAATAGAAATGTATGTTTTTAGGAACAAAGAACGCAGGCCACACGTAAGGATGGGGGACTCGATCCTGGGAAGCAGGGAATGATTGGGGGCGGGGGGGGGAGAGAACAATCCGCTGAGCACGAGCTCCCAGTGTGAAGCTGTGAGCAAAAGAGCTAATGGGATCCTGGGGTGCGTAAACGGGGGAATCTCGAATAGGAGCAGAGAGGTTATTGTACCTTGTTTGGCCCTGGTGCCACCACTGTGGGAATCCTGTGTCCAGTGCTGGTGTCCATGATTGAAGGAGGTTGATAAATTGGGGAGGTTCAGGAGAATGATTCAAGGATTCGAAAACCTGCCTTACAGTGATCAACTCCAGGAGCTCCCTGGAGCTGGTTTGACAAAGAGAAGGTTAAGGGGTGGCTTGACCCTAGTCTGTAAGGATCTATGGGTTGAACAAATAATCACCAACGGGCTCCTTGGTCTAGCGGCGGAAGCTCTAACTCGATCCAATGGCTGGAAGTTGAAGCTAGACAGATTCAGGCTGGGAACGAGGGGTTCAGGTTTAGCACTGAGGGTAAGAAACCAGTGGAACAATTTCCCAAGTCGTGGTGGATTCCCCGTCCCTGACAGCTTTTAGATCAGGCCTGGATGTTTTTCTAACAGATCTGCCCTGGGAATTATTCGGGGCAGGTGTCTGGGGCGGTCACCATGGGAATCTCTAAATCTCTGAACTAACGGGTGCTCCCGATAAAGGGGCCGTATACGCCTGCAATAAACCCAAACCCGTAAGGCCGACAGAGCTGCACCTTGCCGTGCACTGCAGTCACCCGAGGTTTTGCTGCTTCATCGACAACAGAGCTCAGCCCCTCCTGCAGCCACTGGCTCTAAAAGAGGCTCTCCCAGTAGCTGTTAGCAGTGCGGGGCCTATGGCACGGTAGAGCAGTGCTGACTCCATCCAGCGGAGGGCACAGAGCAGGCGAGCACACGCTGAAAGGGGGCCCAGGAGGCCATGGAGAGCTGTGGGCTGTTGCTAGCGAATGTGCCCCCGCCCCGGTCACTATTCAGCAAACTCCTGGCGTGCCCCGCGGGGCTGGCACCAATGAGCCGCCTGGTCCACGCGCCGCCTTTCTGCTCCTCAGTGCATGGAGCACCTGGCCACGCGCCTTAGGTAGCAAAGGGGACCTGGCTTGGGGCCCGCCGGGTGGGCCACTAGCACCAGGGCGAAACACAAGCCCACCACGTGGGATCCATGATAAAGAGCAGCTCCTGGAAATCGGGGGGGGGGGGGGGGTCCGTTGTGCCGCAGCCCCCGGCGCTGGCTCTCACTGAATCCAGGCTAGTAATTAGCCCTCCCTTATGACAAGCACGTCACTAAACAAAATGCTCGGCAAGAGATCAATCTGGCCGGCGAGTCCCTCTGCTGAATCACAGCACGCAGCCTTTCATTTATTCCACGGGCTCCCGTAATTCACACCGCACACCGGCGGGTGCTGCTTAACTTGCCGAGTGTTTTACAGCTGGTGCAAAGCCGCTGGGACGGGGCTGGTGAGATCCCACCCTGCCTCACTCCGGGGCCTGGGGCGGAGCCAGAGGTGCATTGCAGCCAATGGCAAAGCCCCCACGGACGTGCCCGGGGCAGGAATTCAGCCCCACTCAAGGGCCTTTCCCCACAGGTGGCTTTCACATGGATGCCTGCACCAGCAGCCTCCCAGGACAAGGAAACTGCAGGTGCAACCTCGGAGGCCGGGTCCCGGCCCCGCCCCGGCCGGCAGAGCTTTCCCAACGCTGCAGCAGTGAGACATCAGAGGCCGACCCACGTCCCCTTGGGGGGCGGGACCCCACTGCGCATGGCAACGTGACCGGCAATGTCTGGGCGAAGGGTAAGTCACCCTCCCCCGCCCCGGGAGGTGGGCGCCAGCAGCACTGCCAGGTCCGGGATGGGAGAGGGGACCCAGCAATGGGATCTGGGCCCGTTTCTCCAGAGGCTCCTTGGAGAAGCCCACACTGCCTGACTCCCGCAGGCCACCCGCTGGGACAGGCCCACACAGGATCGCTTGCACTGAGCCCTGCCGTGCAGCCACTGCTGGGCCCTGGATGCTGACGGGCTGGGGGAGACCCTCCCCCAGGGCAGGCGTGGGCGAAAGGCCCCCAAAAGGGAGTGTGAGCAGACTGCAGCGGTGAGTCTCCCTGGCTAGCGGCTCTGGCATGGTCAGCCGGGGGCCGGCCTGCCTGTCTGCAATGGCCAGCGAGGGCCGCTCCCTGCAGAGAAGCTGGTCTAAACACGGCTGAGATCCAGTGACAGGGCAGGCCTGGAGCTCTGGAGACAGCAGCCTCTCCTGCCCAGGGGCTCGGAGGAGCCCGAGGGTGCAGGGCTGAGCGCTGGGTGGCCCATGCTACGGAGACGCTCGGGCACGGCAGCAGTGGGAGCAGACGGAACAGAACCCCCGGCGTGGCCTAGGGGACAGATCGGACCAGGCAGCCCGACAGTGCCTAGCGCAGGGCACTAGGAATCGGGGTCCTGAGAACTAACCAGCTAGATCTGGTAGACGGGTGCCAGGACTCCTGGGTTCCATTCCTGGCTCTGCTGCAGATGCACTGTGTGTGGCCTTGGGCAAGGTGCCCTCTCGCTCTGTGCCTCGGTTTCCCCACCTGTAAATGGGGGGACAATACTGACCTGCCCCGCAGAGGGAGGGGCGGTCCCAGAGCCCATTTGGGGGGCCGGATCCTGCCCTGTGGGCTGGGCGCTGCAGCCCGCTCCAGCTTCCCCTCAGTCCCTGGGTGCTGCTTTGGAGCGAGTATGTCCGGAGGGTTTGGGAGCTGGGAGGCTGCCTATCCCGTGGTGCACTTCTGCCCTGGCAAATGCCCCCCGCCCCTCCCGAGGGGGAGCTGCTTGGGGCGAGGGGGCAGGACGGTGCCCTCTTCACGCTGGTTTCTGAGCTGCGGGGGAGACACTGCACATCACTCCAATACGGTCTCCAGGTGTGGCCTGTCCTGAGGTCCTGGGGCCGGCAGCGGAGCAGGACTGGCCCAACGGGCAGGGAACGCAGGCTGCGGACCTGCCGAACGTACTCCAGCCCAGGTGCACAGCAGCGGAATACCCCACCTGCACCGGATGCCGTGGGGGCGGGGGCACCGGCTCTGAGCAGCACACCTAACGCCGGGCTGGGCTGGTGGAATAGATGCGGCATGTGATCGGAGACTGTTCTCCACAGGGAAGGGTAGTAAAGTTGCCATATCTAAGCACTTCTGATCACAATATTTATGGCGAGTTTATTCCAGGCTATTAAAGTCAGCGGTCGTTATCCACAGCTAAAGGGCCATTTTCTCCCTCGACGCCGTTCCCCGGCCACACGTCAGCGGCAAGCCGGCGTGGAGCCGTTCCCATGCTGCTGGCGCTGCATAACTCCGCCGTCTCTTCAGCTGGTGATTCTCCTCCCCCAGCCGCAGCTCACACGACCTCAGTGGATCCATCCCACTGCTCTGGAGGACGCTCGCTCACTGGGCTGGGACCAGCAGCTGGCTGCTCCGGATCGGGGGCCCGTGGGGGCCAATCCTTCACCTCGGCCTCTGTAAGCCACCGGCCAGCTGGGCTCCGAGACACAGCGCGCTGGGAAGGCTGCAGCTGCCCAGTGCAGGGCCCAGCTCCGGCACTCGGTCAGCCTGGGAAGCAGGACGCCGTCGGGCCAGAGGAATCTCTCTGCAGACGGCACGACAGGCCTGTGTCTCAGGACGTCCAGAGCCGACGTGGCCAAGCCAGCAGAGCCTAGCGTCAGCCCCCCGCCCTGGGGCTCTTCTCTCTCTGCTCTGTCGTCCCACCTCCACGTCTCTGCTGGAGCCGGGCTCTTCCCAACCTCGTCTGGCTCCCGGCGAGGGACGCGGCTGCTGGAGTTGCCAGGAGTAGGCCCCTAGAGGTGGCTATTTCTCAGGGCCGGCTCCAAGTTTTTGGCCGCCCCAAGCAAAAACCCCCCCCCCGCCCCGACTCCGCCCCTTCCCCGCCCCAGTCCAACCCCTTCCCCAAATCCCCGGCCCTGTGGCGCATTCGGGGGAGGAGGTGGAGGTGAGATGGGGGGGGAGCGGTTCCTCTGCCCCCCCCCAGGGTTACGACCTGCAGCCCTCCCCGTGCCCCCGCCCCCCGCAGCTCACCTCTGCTCAGGGCCGGCTCCCAGCTTTTTGCAACCCGAGCAAAAGGAGCCAGGTGCCGCCCCTTGGAAAGTGCCGCCCCAAGCACATGCTTGGAGCGCCGGTGCCTAGAGCCGGCCCTGCGATTTCTTCAGCACAACCTGGCAGTGGGCAGGGGGTATAGGGGGCAGGCGATCTCGGCCTTCCAAACTGCCGTGTGCTTCCTAGTCCTGGGCACTAGAGGGCAGAGAGGAGGCGCACTGGAGGGCGACGCTTCCCTGGCTCCCTGGGCGCCGGGGCAGATCTGCTCCGATCGGGGTGCCCTGGCATTGCTGTATTTAAAGCAGCTCCCTCCTGCTCGGGCGGGCGGGCGGGTGGGGCTCTGGGAAGCACATCAAGCCTTGCTCATCTACACGGGCACAGCCTGACATCTCTGCTGCTGCCACGCGCCCCCCTGCCCCCGTCTGCGTACAGCTCCCGGCGCAGCCCTCGGCAGCCGAGGTCCGTCTCCGGCCTCTGTCAGGACGTGTCTGCGAGAAGGCGGTGAGGCTGGAGCGGCCGGGAGTGCCGCGAGCCCAACGGAAAGTTCTTCTCCTTTACAGCTCGGCGCGATGGCCTAGTTCTGGCTTGAAAAGGATTCAGCATCAAACCGCAGAGCTGCACTCGAAGCCTTCAAATGCAGCGAGCTCGGCGGCTGCAGCCCAGCCGGGCACGGGCGTGCGGGCCCACAGAGGAGGCCGCTTCTCTTCATCCTGCCTATTTTTACACATCCGCTCCAAATCCCCCGCTCGCCCCTTTGACTCACAACCGCCTCCTGCCTTGTGGAGGGGACATCAAACCCTGGCCCTGGCGCCATTGTTTCTCTCCCAGCAAGAGGGACGTGGGGCTGTAATCTCCCCACAAAGCCGCACGCTTCAAAGGAACCAAAAGTGCTTATTAAAAGTCCCAGGGAGCTAATTGAGTAACATCCCAAAGGGCTGGGAAAATCAGCACCGGCAGCTCCGAACAGAACACAGGCAGGGAGCCAGGGACTGACACCTCTAGAGATACTCGGCCCCTGCCGCACGTGGCCATTGCTCTCCGCGAGACTCGTCGTTTGGCTCCTTAGCCATCGCCCCAGCAATCTCTCTCTGCCGGGACTACTTCCAACCTTCCCAACCGCAGTGCTTCCCAGGGAGCCGCCAGGGCTCAGCACCGGGGCGCACGAGGCTAAGGCTGGGGTGTCGGGCGCTGCAGCCGGGAGGCGTCAGACCGGCACTTCCCCACCACTCTGCTTCAGAAAGAGGTAGCAACCCTGCCCGCAGGCCCTGTACCCAGGCCGGCCGGCCGGCACTGCTGGGAAACAGAGGCTCTGTAGGCACCAGAGGGGGACCCTTCTACCGCCTGCCGTGGGCCTGCCAATCACAACAGCTGGAGAAAGTGGCCTGAATTAGGGACGGTATCAGACTGCACGGGAGGGAGGATGTGGGTGTGTATACGTGTGTCGGTGTTCGTGTGGGTGTGTACACACGTCCGTTTTCAGGCGTGCTCACACGTGTGTGCACAAGGGTTTGCTCACTCACAGTGTGGATGGAGTACATGGGGACCGGGTTGCTTTGACAAGCGGAACCCAGAGAAACATGAGGACAGCAGAGGAAAATGTCCGAAATCCCCTGTCCCCTCACGAGCCACTGAGGGACTCGACCGGTCCCAGAGTGAAATGGGGATTTTGGGCCGGCTTTCAGTGCCAGTCTCAAAGCCACCTGCATTATGGAGTTACTGCCAGTGCCTCATAACCCGAATATCCCCAGCTGTCCGTCGCTGGAAACCAGTCACTTCCGCAGCCATCTCTGGCCCGGGGGGTGAACCGACAGAGCAGCCAGCCGTGCACACGGGACAGACGGAGCCTGTGCATCCCACAGACCCGCACCTCACGTTACAGGCGTACGTTACCCACACAGCCCGCGCTGAGACGCGTATTTCACACCCCCCCGCGCAGCACGGGACAGGACAGCTGGGAGGGGCTGTTCGAAGATGGGGCAGTCGGCCCACTCCCTTCATGTTCCCCACAGATCCTTTCCTCTGGGGGGTGGCGGGGCCGTTCCTGCCTGCGGTGCTGAGTGGGAGCAGAGGCTAACCCGGGCCGGAAATGGGGGAGGATGGAAATGAATGCTCCAGCCTCCTTCGCGCCCTCCCCAGTAGTGAGGCTGGTTTACTCCGGATCATTAAATATGTATATCTTATTACACGCCTTGTTAGAGTATTGAGCGCTATTGACTGATGATAAATTCCCAGCATCGGCCAGGCCATAAATTTATCTGGAGATGATGAAGACTCAATAATCTAGTCATGCAGATAATATGATAGGGCCTTAAAAAAGATCATTACATTATATGTCAAAATTAAAAGTGAAATACACTTGATTAACACTGTCTCCACACCCGGGCCCATTACCTGCTCCCTCCGCTCCCCTGCCCACCGCGCGCCCTCGGCTCCCTGGGATTAGGCTGGATGAGTCCGGGGGGCCCCCAATGGGCTCAGCGTGTCCCCTGGGATGGTGTCTGGTGGATTCGTGCTCTAGGAGAACACAGACTCCAGCTGAGGGTCTCCAAGTATCCAGCAAACCCCAGGAGCCAGACCTGGCCCTGCCGCCGGGACACACGCGCCGGAGGGCAGAGGGGCAGCGGGAGCTACGCACGAGCAAGGTTAGTGTCATCCCCGGGAGCCAGGGAGAACCGGCGCCTGGCAGCTCCAAGTGCCCCGTCTCTGCCTGCCCAGCTGGATGTGCGCATTGGTCCCCGTCGCTGGGGGACTCCCTGGGGTGCGAGCTGGAGTGGAGCCGGGGGCTCTGCGCAAACCCGTCTCCATGTGGCGCGCTCGGCCCCCACAGGAACCGAGGCTCCAAGCCCCGCATGGCTCGGCAGCCTCCCAGGGCACGGAGCATGGCGGGGGCTGGCCTGGGCAGGCACCCGAGCTGCCCCACATGGGGCCGATGGCTTCGATTTCATCCTCAGCGAGACGGCAGGGCCCAGCATGCCGAGTGCCCGCTGGGGCCAAGCTGCGCCCTCAGGGGAGCACGCGCCAGGAGCGGGTGCCAGCTCTCACGCCAGCCTGTCACTAGGGCACGGGGCTGGGCAGTGGCAGCACGGCTGCCTCCTTCCCAGCACAGCCCCCGCTCCGGAGCCATTTCTCTCCTTTGCTAAGAAGGTCACAGTCATTTAAACTCCTTTGATTAGGGCCGGTGGCTCGCGCGCCTCCCGCCCGGCCTGCTGGCCTGTTCGTGCTCCAGCCTGGAGATCAATCGTATGTATCAAGTTTAACGTGGTTCCAAGAGCTTGTGTGCTCCAATCCCTCGCCCGGTCGCCCCTGCCCCCTCCACCACCTTCCTGTGCAGACAAACAAGGTGAGGAGCATCGGATCGATAGAGCGACACAGATCAGCTGCCGGGAAAACCAATCGCAGATCAGATTGAAAGCGACTTCTCCTTGTATCTGCCCAGCTCTCCGGCGAGCGCCGATGGCAAGAGGAGACAAAGGGGGGATGCGAGGTCTGATAACACTCTGCCGCGGCCGGTCTAATCTGAGAGAGCCCGAGGATTTGCTGAAAACCATTATCACATTCTCTCCCATCTCTTGTCCCCGACAAAGCCCCAGCTAATCTGTTTGTTGCAGGTATTGAACGGACGCGTTTAGCAAATCCAGGCTTGGGTTACAGCGCTGCGCATTTCCCCCTCTCGGGAGGGCAAGCGGGGGCCGGGGGGTTCAGAGCCCAAAGGGGCTGGCAGGCGGTGCACACTAGAGGGGAAATGGCCGAATCCTGCCAGGCGCGGGCAGAGCCGCCTTCGGCAGCACCCCTGGGCAGAGTCGCCTGCTTTGCGGGTTAGACAGGGCAGGAGGGTGCCCAGGGCCAGGCACAGCCCTGCATGGGGCTGCCCCTGCTCAGAGCTCGCAGGCTCAGGGACGGGTCCGGGTCCCTCTCGTTCCTCGAAGGGAAGGGACCAGTTCAGGACCCGTAGCCCCTCGCCAAGAGGGTCGAGTTTCTTTCTAGGCATTTCCGGGTTGGTTGGTTACACGTGCCCCTGAGCTGGAGCTCCGCTAACCCACGACACGGCACCGCGCCCGGCCAGCCCGTGCTCACGCCACCCAGCAGGGCTAAAGCAACACGCACAGCGCGGCTCCCACAGGAGGGGCCCCGCGCCCAGGAGCAACCCTACAATAACACCGCAGGACGTACAGCCCACGCCCAGTGGCGCCCCCCCTCCGGTAACAGCAGCGTGTGCGGCCCTGGCCCACGAGCGCCCCGACAATAACAAACCCGTGTGCACCACCCAGCAGTGACGCGCGGCCCTGCCCGCCGGCGGCGGCGGCGATGGGTCGAGTGGAAGGACTCTGCCCCAGCAGGGAGCTTGCCAGGTCCCAGGTCCCAGCACGCCATGGGCTCCAGAGGGCACGTGGAGAGCCCGTAGCAAAGCCCCCAGCTTCCAGGGGGTTGGGGGTGGATCTCAGGCCAGGCCAGGCCAGTGGTCCCAGGGTCCCAGCACACCATGGGCTCCAGAGAGCCCGTAGCAAACCCCCCAGCTTCCAGGGGGTTGGGGGTGGATCTCAGGCCAGGCCAGGCCAGTGGTCCCAGGGTCCCAGCACACCATGGGCTCCAGAGAGCCCGTAGCAAACCCCCCAGCTTCCAGGGGGTTGGGGGGTGGATCTCAGGCCAGGCCAGTGGTCCCAGGGTCCCAGACGCCATGGGCTCCAGAGGGCACGTGGAGAGCCCGTAGCAAACCCCCCAGCTTCCAGGGGGTTGGGGGGTGGATCTCAGGCCAGGCCAGTGGTCCCAGGGTCCCAGACGCCATGGGCTCCAGAGGGCACGTGGAGAGCCCGTAGCAAACCCCCCAGCTTCCAGGGGGTTGGGGGGTGGATCTCAGGCCAGGCCAGGCCAGTGGTCCCAGGGTCCCAGCACGCCATGGGCTCCAGAGGGCACGTGGAGAGCCCGTAGCAAACCCCCCAGCTTCCAGGGGGTTGGGGGGTGGATCTCAGGCCAGGCCAGTGGTCCCAGGGTGAGGGGCGGCCGCTGACGGGCCCCTGCAGCTCAGCCGAGACCAGGAAAGTGCCGCCTGTCAAGCAACAGTCTCCAGGTGGGCTGCAGCCCTCGGTGCGGGATCCCAGCACGTCTGATGGTCTGCGCACAGGAGAGGGAGCCAGGACGCCTGGGTTCAATTCCAAGCTCTGCCACTGACCTTGTGTGACTTGGGCAAGTCCCTTCCCCTCTCTGCAGGCCAGAGCTCTGCTCAGTAACACAGGGACACTCCCACTGACCCGGCTCAGACCTGGCCCGGAGGAGCCGGAGGATCTCTGCTGCGTGTGCCCAGCGCCCGGCCTCTAGCCAGCACCGCCAGCCGGAGAACAGACAGCGCCAGGCCCAGCACCCTCCCGGCTCCGCGCTGGGCTCTCCCCACCCCGGAGCGCCCGACAGGCCCGCAGACCCCGCCGGGCGGGGGCTCTGAGCCCAGGGCGGGGCACCCTGTGCTGCCCCAAGGCACAGGCAGGGCTGGAGCCGCTCTGAGCACCCCCCCAGCCCGTTCTCTAGGGAGCCGAGCCCGTTCAGCAGCTCAGACCCAGGGCTCCCAGCAGCCGCCTGTTCCAACCAGATCGAGTGGAGCATTAATTACGGTCATTAGCGGTGGAACACTAACTGCAGCCAGTGCAATGGCATTCAGTCCATTAGTGGCTATAACCAACTCCCGAAAAAAGACATTTGGTGACTGACAGCTGATAAAATGAGTCGTGAAGCAGAACCACAAAAACCGAGCCCAAGAAACAGCCCGCGTGGCCTGTGGGTCTCGGCAGCTTGTTCCCCCCGGCAGCGCCGGCAGGGGGCTGGGAATCGTGCCCCAGTGATGCTGGCTCCGATACCAAGCCCTCCCCAGCACTGAGCCCGAGGAGCCGGGGGTGGCACAGGGACTCTGCAAGGAATGCGAGCGGGGCAGGGAAAGCGCCCCCCGAGCCTGCTGCCCCGCCCCAGCACCAGGCCTGAGGCTGGCTGCACCACGGGGGGCTGGCTGCCTCGCTTCCCTGGCCCGCAGTGTGGCCAGGGCGGGATTTCATCTTCTGTGACCCTAGGGAGTCACATCACCTCTCCGTGCCTGAGCACCCTCCTTTGTGAAGCAGAGATAACAGCAGACCTACCTCGCTGGGGCAGAGCTGGGGAGGGGAGCCCGGGGCTCGGATAGCAGGGGGCTGCGTGCCGGGAGTGAGGGGTGCCGGCAGAGCTGGGGGGAGCCCAGGGCTGGGCTGGCAGGGGCTGCGTGTTGGGAGTGAGGGGCACCGGCAGAGCTGGGGGGACAGCGCTGGCATGGTGGAATTGGAGGAGTGACCGTTTGGGATTGGGGGCTGCACTGGTGCGGGGGGGGAGGGGGAGAGGCAGGGGACTTGGCGGGGGTGGGAGGCCGGCATGAAGGGGGGAAGCTGGCCAGGCCGGCAGGTTAACACCCGACTCCTGTGAAAAGCACCAGGAGATCGATGGTTCTTCGTGCAGCGCCGAGAACAGCCTGGGCTGCAGCCCGACAATGACCATGAGCCACCCAGGACGTGCAAGCCAGTGACACAGCGCCCCCTAGTGCTGCCCTGCGGCATCAGGGCCAGCACCGAGCGTGAGGGGAGCCCCCCTCCTGAGCCCCACCCCGCCTCCAAAGCACCGCCCCTCCCCCCAGCACCGAGTGCAAGGGGAGAACACCCCCCACTGATCCCCACCCCCGCGGCACAGCCCCCCCAGCACTGAGTGCGAGGGGAGAACACCCCCCACTGAGCCCCCACCACCCCAAAAGCACAGCCCCCCCCCAGTACCGAGTGCGAGGGGAGTGCCCCACTGAGCCCCACCCCACCCCTACGGCACAGTGCCCCCCCAGTACCGAGTGTGAGGGAAGTGCCCCACTGAGCCCCACCCCCGAGTACCGAGTGCGAGGGAAGAACACCCCCCACTGAGCCAAGCCCCACCCCACCCCTGCGGCAGCCTCGGTTCCCGCGGAGGTGCCCACCCACGTGGGGCCGGGCCAGGCTGGCTTGGATCCGCCAGTCACGAGGTCCATTCCACGCTGTGCGAGCCAGAGCTCCCTGCGTCCAGCTCTGCCCCAACCGCTCCCTTCTGCGCTGTGCCAAGGTGCCAGGCGCGGGGCCCGGCGGTGCAGCGGTGGCAGCCAGCGCCCGGGGGCTGGAGGGAAGCGCTCAGCAGGCAGGAGCGCGCCGGAGTGTGTCACACAGAAGGACGTGGCCTTCGCGCAGCCGCCGCCCGGGGGTCCGAGCCGCTGACATTCAGTCTGTGCTCGCTACACAGTCCCTTCCCAGCCGGGGACTCTCTGTTATCACCACATCACCGCGGCGATAAGACGGGTCGATGTGACAGCGAGCAGAGCCCGGCCCGCGTGATTCACGTGTCACGGGGGGTGAGGAGACGCCCCCGGCGGCCGAGTCGCTCGCTGAGCCCCGACAGCACACGACAGCGAGCGGCTCGGCACCGGCAGGCAGCAGCCACCCGCGGGCGGGGGCGCGATCCACAGAGACCCGCAGGCGCCAGGGCAGCGCTGGGACCACATGTCATCAGCACAGGGCGGGGGGCCCGGGCTGAAAGGAGGGGCCCCAGGCTCGGAGAAGGGGGGACCAGGCCGGGAGGAGGGGGGCACCACTCACCCTGCCTGTGGCACCTGCCCCCGTGGCAGGGGATGATCCTGCCCCCGTCTCCCCCAGGGCGGCGATGGGAGCCAGCCAGTGTTGTTAGCGTGGCCTGGCCTGTGGCACCTCGGCCCCCCAGTGACCCCGCATGGTGTCATCATGCTCTGGGCACGGGCGCCTCCCCCCGGGATCACACCGTGCTCACCAGGGCTTCACCCCAAGCAGCGTGCCCTCCTCGCCCTGCGCTCCCCCCGCCCGGGGCCTGCACACCCCTCCGGGGCCGGCTCTGCGGGACAGACGAATTCAATGGACCCTAAAGCCCAGCAGCGAACACGCCTCCCACGGGCTGGCTGTCCCAGCTCTGCCGGTGCCCCTCACTCCCGACCCGCAGCCCCTGCTAGCCCAGCCCAGGGCTCCCCCACCCACCGCTCTGCCGGTGCCCCTCACTCCCGACCCGCAGCCCCTACTAGCCCAGCCCTGGGCTCCCACCCACCGCTCTGCCAGTGCCCCTCACTCCCGACCCGCAGCCCCTACTAGCCCAGCCCTGGGCTCCCACCCACCGCTCTGTCGGTGCCCCTCACTCCCGACCCGCAGCCCCTACTAGCCCAGCCCTGGGCTCCCACCCACCGCTCTGCCAGTGCCCCTCAATCCTGACCCGCAGCCCCTGCCAGCCCAGCCCTGTTCTCCCCAAAGTCCCCCCCCCCAGCTCTCTGGTGCCCCTCGAGGCTGGGTTCACCAAGGGAAGCGGGTGCCTAGCCTGCTGCACAGAGGCGGGAGCCAGGTCCCGGCGTGCCCAGGGGTGAGCGCGGAGGGAGCAGGAGCCCCGGTGCCAGCACTATGGACCCCGGTCTGTGCACTGCATCCATAAGCCCACGCGCCTGGCGCTCTGGGTGAGCCAGCGGCCGCGGCGGGGGCTCCCGGGCGTTCTCCCAGGGGGTCCCGGGCAGGCCGGTTTTAACCCTGGGGAGAGCAGGGCTTGACAATGGTGGGGAAAGCGCCTGATCCCTGTCTACACTAGTGCCCCCACTACAGCCACCCCAGAGGGGCTGGGCCTATGCTAGAGCCAGGGAGGGGGAGGGGCTGGCATGCCAAAGACCTGGGTAAAGAGTGGGCCCCCCGCTCCCCGCCCCCTCCGGGACCCCCCCCCCCCAGTGCTCCAGCAACGCCAGGGAGGCCAGAGATTCCTAGGCAAACCCAGCCCCTCGCTTGCCATCCCGGGGGGCAGGAAAGGGCACACGCTGTGCAGGCCGCCCCGGAAACGCCGTCCCAGGCTCCTTGGCAGGTGCCCAGCCCTGCCCCAGCGCCGTGCGAGTCGCCGGAGCCAGGCCGGGCGCTGCCCGGGGGCAGGTGCCGTGTGCTGAGAGGCCGGCGCGGTGCAGCCTTTGGGAGGAGCAGGGTGAGGAATGGTTCCCGTCCCCTCGTTTGCTCCAGCCCCGTACAGATGGCTGCCCCCCCCCCCGGCCGGCCGGCGCCGCAGGGCGCTCCCGCCAGTCCCTATTAACGGCCCGAGCCCGCGGCCGCTCTCCCCGCCGATGGATGGGTTCGCAGGTTTGTTTATCTGGAGCTAACAGGTAGCACCCAGCATGCGTCCCCAGCGCAGGGACAGGGGCCGTTCATCACGCCGGCTCCCCCACCATCCGCCATCCACCAATTACTCCTGCCTCCTTTAATTAGTAATGAGGACTAATACCGCTGCCTGGGATGCTGGCTGGAGCACGCCGAGCCGGCAGGGGACGGGAACTAAACGGAGAGACGTGAGACGGGGCCTCTCCGGCCCACGGAGCCGGGGCGCTGGGTGCCAGGCAGGCCCCAGGCCCCGGCTTCGCCCGGCGGGACACGGCAAACCGGATGAGCGAGGGGCAGCTTGGCTGCGGAGAGCCACAAGCAGGCGCCTGCCCTCAGACCTGGCTGGCTGGCTGCGGGGGGACGGGTGAATGGCCTGTTATGGGGCGAGGGGGTGTGGTGGGTGTGACGACGTGGGACGGTTCTTAATGTTTCCTCTGAATACTGGCTGGGTGCCTCAGTTTCCCCAATGCATTTCTTAAGTCTCCAGTGTGCATAAATCACCGACACTCTGTCTCCTGGCAACTAACGGCCGGGGCCCTTCCCCCTGCGAGGGGATGCTAAAGGTGAACAAAGATCAGGTGAGCTCCTGGCCCGGGAAAGAGACAAAGGCCAGAGGAGGAGGGGCTGGAGGGGGTTTCAGTCTGGAGCTGGCTGGGGACGAGGAGTGAGGGCAGACGTGGGGGTCTGGCTCGCTGGGCCCCAGAATGGACCTGGCTGAGGGGTCCTGTTCTCTGTACCTACAAGCTCTGTTTTAGACCCTGTTCCTGTCACCGAATAAATAAACCTCTGTGTTACTGGCTGGCTGAGAGTCACGTCTGACTGCGCAGTGGGGGGGCAGGACCCGGTGGCTTCCCCAGGACCCCGCCTGGGGCAGACTCGCTGGGGGAAGCGCACGGAGGGGCAGAGGATGCTGAATGCTCCAAGTCAGACCCAGGAGGTGAAGCCGTGGGAGCTTCTTGCCCTGCAGACAGGCTGCTCCGAGGGAGAGGAGGCTCCCCAGAGTCCTGCCGGGCTTTGGGGGGAGCAGTTCCAGAGCAGCGCCCGGGGGCTCCGTGACAGGGAGCAGCACAGTGTCCTGCAGCCCCTCCTGCCGAGGAAGCAGGGAAGGGAGCAGCCCAGCCCGTGTCCCACAGGGGACGCGGGAAGGCCAGGGGCTCGGGCAGCAGCCCTCTCCCAAGGGAGTCCCTGCTTCTCCAACTGGCATGTTGCTCACGGGGAAGAGGCAGGGGTGGGGCCAGCCCCCTGGGAACGCAGCTGGCCCATGCCGTGGGGCCGGCGGGCAGAGGGCACAGCCCCCAGCCCTGTTTGCAGAGCCAGACCCGGCAGCCCAACATGCTGCCGAATGGAGCGGTGTGAAATCCATGGCGCAGGCCCCGTCCCCTCAGCGCGCAGGAGAATCACAGGCTGGGGCCAGGAGGTGGATCTGCTCATGGGCAGAGCTGTGTTTGTCCAGCGCCTTGCACGGCGGGGCCTGCTCGCGCCCGGGGCTCCTAGGCGCTGGCAATGCAAAGAACCACGACGATCCCACCCAAGCCCCAGCTCCCCCGGGCTCCCAGGCGAGGCCTGTGCAGTCACTGCGATGGCACCGCTGGGCCTGGCAGTTCAGGTCCCGGCACTGCAGGGCCTGGCGGTTCAGAGCTCCGGCACTGCAGGGCCTGGCGGTTCAGAGCTCCGGTACCGCTGGGCCTGGCAGTTCAGGTCCCGGCACCGCTGGGCCTGGCGGTTCAGGTCCCGGCACCGCTGGGCCTGGCGGTTCAGGTCCCGGCACCGCTGGGCCTGGCGGTTCAGGTCCCGGCACCGCTGGGCCTGGCGGTTCAGAGCTCCGGCACCGCTGGGCCTGGCGGTTCAGGTCCCGGCACCGCTGGGCCTGGCGGTTCAGGTCCCGGCACCGCTGGGCCTGGCGGTTCAGGTCCCGGCACTGCAGGGCCTGGCGGTTCAGAGCTCCGGCACCGCTGGGCCTGGCGGTTCAGGTCCCGGCACCGCTGGGCCTGGCGGTTCAGAGCCCGGCACCGCTGGGCCTGGCGGTTCAGGTCCCGGCACCGCTGGGCCTGGCAGTTCAGAGCCCCGGCACCGCGGCGCTTGCCACATCAGTTATGAATGTAAAACAATTGCTCAAGCCCCGGCCCCTCTTCCATAATAAATGAAGCCGGGGGGAACCCACCATTACCAAAGGTGCCGCAGGGTCTTTAACATCCACGCACAAGCGGTGGGTGGTGGGTGCAGGAAGGTCTCACCCGGGGTGGCTACGTACTTGGCACGGCTCAGCCAGGCCTCTCTGCTGCTGCCAGTGCTACTGCGGCTCCCCAGCTATTTACACTCGTGCGAGCTCTGTGAGATCTGGTGCGAGACGGCCTGCGAGCAGGTGTCTGGGATGGTCCAGACACCACAACGCCTGCAGCGTAGCGGGGGTCAGACTGGCTGGCCCTGGCGGTCCCTTTGAGCCCTGTGGGTCTGCGTACATGTCCGCGAGCGGGAATCCCTCCCGGCTGGCGGTGCAGACACAGCCTGGGAAGTTGGGTCATGAACCTTCCTGGACGAACGGCTCTGCTGGCCAAGCCTAGGGTCTGGCCCACAAGCGACTGCCGTGGGTTTGCTTTGCAGGGGGGAACCTACACAAACAGATCCACGGCATCGCTGCGCAGCCTGGCAGGCACAACTGGAGACTTCCCTGCGCTCCCCAGAGGGCAGGACACGTGTGTGTGCACCTGCCACTCACACACGCATGCAGGCGCACACCTATCCCCGCTCACACACAAGCATTCTCCACGCAGCTTTTCACAGCGGACGTGGGGATTTAGACACACAACTCACCCGTGTTAATGGGAGTTTGGTCTCTAGGTCCCCTAGTCAGTGTTGACATCTCAATGGGTCCCTGCCGCGGTGTCCGCTAAGCCCTGTGATCATCAGGGACCTCTTGGTCCAGGTCAGATCTAAGTCCTGGTGTTCTGGGGGTTTTACCTTTGTACAAATTGCTCTAGCGTTAGCTGCCAACCAGCGGCTCAGGGAGGCTGCGGCAGCCAGAGCCCCCTCGCCCCAGCCCGTGTCCCACATGGCACGGGGAGGAGATGCGGTAAGGCCGGGGGCTTGGGCAGCAGCCCATGGGGCGGCAGGGTGGCACTGCCCAGGGACTCAGGAGACCAGGGCTCTATTCCTGGCTCTGTCGGTGACTCTGTGGGCCCTTCACTAGGCTGCATCGCCTCTCTGTGCCTCAGTTTCCCCTCTATGATCTTCCTTCCTTCAGCACTTGTGTGAGCTAAGTAGGATGCAGTGCCTCAGAACCCTGTGGGCTCATTTTCCACAGGGACAGCGGCAAGGCTGGCCCTGTTCCTTCCTCATTTCAGCATCGAGCTCTTTAACGGAAGAGCCCACAGCACAAGGGACGGAGGAGCAGCGCCCTGTTCTGCATTCAGCCGGGTGACACAACAGCCCAGCCCGGGATCGCGCTTTTACCTGACCTCACTTGTTTGTTTCAATTATTTACACTCCTCAGATGCAAGATTTCTCTCCGAATGGAGCATCCCGTTGGCAGCTGCAGCTTTAAAATTACTTGCATCTCTCACTCAGTTGCTTCCAGGTCAAACCCGCGCTCCCAGCTTAATGACCACATTGCTGCACTGGCGTTTGCTGAAAGCCAGCAGGCTGCAGGGCTGTGTCCGGGGATGGAGTCAATGCAGCGGCCGAATGACTGCAGTGCCAGGCCAGGCAAACCACACTTCTGCTAGGAGCTTCGAGCAATGCGAATCAACGTTTCAGGCGCGAGCGTGACGTGCTGTGACACAGGACATGCTCCCCGCAGGACCCTAACATTCCCGCTGCCCCGGTCCTGTAGAGGGGAGCGTGTGTGTGTATCGCCGGCAGAGCCGGGAGCAACGCAGGCTAATACCGAGGTTGTCTAATGCTCTCCACTGCAAGACACTGTTTTCAGCTGCTTATAGCTTTGCCAAAATGTAACCGTCCCGGCTGAACTCGCCCGGGCAAGGGGTCTGCCTCAGCTCCGCCTGTTCTTTAATTTCGGACAAAGCGACAAAGCCGTTTCGGCGAACGAGGCTGGTAAGAAATACGTTTGGCCCCGTTAAAAAAAAAGGACGTTGACCTTTCCTTTGAGAAGCTCTGGCGCCCCCTCCCTGTGGGGCTAGCCAGGATGGGGCAGGACCCCAGCTTGGGGGAAATGAGCAGAAAAGTCGAGCCCCCTCCCCTCCAGAGCCTGGAATAGAACGCAAAATCCCCGAGTCTCACCGACGCGGCTGTCAGCACCCATCCGTGCAACCCGCGGGCAAGTGTCTCATCCGCTTCGACTTCTGGTCCCCACAGGATGACAGCCTACTACTGCTATCAGCTGCTCAAGCGATGGAAGTCTGTGCAGTGCGTCTGCTCTGGGACAGCCGGGGATGGCACAGGAAGGAATGCCTGTGTTCTCAGTTTGCTTTTCAGAACCCTGGGAGATCACACACAACCCACGCTGCCCCCCGACACGAACGTAGGATCCAGGCTTTAATTACATGCTCACATGCTATATTTCTACAGGACCCTCCCATCACTTCTGGCCCCCCAGAACGCACTGGGAGGGCCAGGGCAGCGAGTGGCACCATGTGAGCATGGAGCGGGAGCAGGCCGTGTTACTGGGAGGGCGAGGAGCCAGCCCTGCCCTCTGGCAGCCCCCGGCTCAGGGCAGCCCACCCAGGATGCCCGGACTCCGCGGGCACAAGAGGCCCCGACAGCAGCGAGGAGGGCGAGCTGAGCCAGGGCCGTGACACTCTAACCGGACCGTGCCTGCATCTCAACCGGGGCTTGGTCCCCAGTATCCACCTCTCCTAGCGGAACTGCTGCCAGCCCCACGCCGAGCCTGAGCTAACCCACCTGCTGGGCACAGCTGCACTGAGACCCGCGTGGGGGTCCCAGAGGCCGGCAGGGGGATGGCTCGGGGCTGCAGCAGGCTTGCTCTGCAGGGCAGAGACGTCCCACCGACAAAGCTTTTCTGCGCAGCAGGACAAGGCAGAAAGCTGCAGCTCCCCCGCACCCAGCCCCATCCGGCCCCCCGAAAGCTGGGAAGTGCCACGCTGCCAAGCAGCCCCCCACCCAACACAGCACTCACTGCGCCAGACCCCGGCCCCCAGAATGGGCTTAGGAACCAGAACTCTGCAGCAGCCGTGCCCCGTGCCCCACGCCTGCTAGCCATGCCGCCTGGGACAAAGCCCTGCCCCTGATCTGGAACGGGAGTCACTCATTCGGAAGGAGTTAAAATCAGGTTGAAATGTGCTAATGCAAATGAGCAGGAGAGCACTGCCCTGGGAGTGGCTCCCCAGTGGGGAAAACGAAGAGTGGAGGGGCAGCTACTGTGGGGGCCTGGTCCATGGGGACGCGCCCTTCCCAGGGTGCCGGTCCCCTCCCGGCAAAGGTGAGGGATCTCTCCAAAGTTCTTTGGTTGAGGAAGTTGGGAAGCCAGGATTTCAGCCCCCGGAGCCTCACTTTTATTGGCAGCAATTTACTATGTAAAGGGGCTGGATATTTATAATTATGCTCAAAGTGGCCACTTTGAAAATCTATATGTCTGTAGGCTCCCTGTACATCACGCTGTCAAGTCTCTGAACAGAGGCATCCATCAGAAGCCGCCCGTCGTAGATCTCGCAGCGGCGAGAAACGCCAAGACACGGTCCCTGCACCCCGCGCCTGGCTGAGATCGGCCCCCCCAGCCAGCCCCGGGGAGCCACGCTTCACGGCTGACAAATTCCAGAGAGTCACTGGGCCAAGGCCGCTTCAGCTTCAACATGGCTCTATCCACACTGCCCCGCCTGCTGGGAAAGGCGCTGCCCTGGTGGGGGTGGGATGCGAGAATGGCCCCCCCATTGGGATGGACCCCAGTGCAACCCATTAATAAATTACACCCCCCACCTGCTGCTCTTCTCTGGCACCGTCCATCACAGGATCTCCGAGAGCTTTATTGCCAACAACTAATGCAGCAAAGCAACTCACCGGGCCAGTGGGACGGGGGAAACTGAGGCACAGAGCAGGGATGTTCCTTCCCCAAGGCCGCAGAGCGGGGAACAGAACCCAGGTCTCCTGGCTCCCTGTCCTGTGCCCCGTCCCCACGCATCCCTCATGGTGTTTTCTACAACGCCCGTCCCGGTGGCAGGCTACTGCCACCACTCAAATCCAGGCCGAGTTCCACCGCCCGCGAGGTTTCTGCGGCGCGCGCGAGTGAGCGGCTCCTGCTGAAAGGAAGACACCAAGCTGCACTAACGCTCTGCCCGGGCTGTTCTTAAAAATTTATTACTCGGTTGCAACATGAAAAATAAGACAGAGAAGTAATCATTAGTCCAACTATAACTCCCCGTGCAATAGGCACACTTGGAAATGGAGATTTATGATTGCAGCTGCCGATATTTTAGAGCCGGGCGCAGCGGCAGCAGAGCTGGGTGTGCGCTGCCCCAGTGCTGTTACAGTTTATCACAATCTGCGGAGATTATTGCAATGAATAATACACAACGGGCTGGCAGTGAAGAACTGTTCCTGATCAAACGCTTCTGTAAACAACTGAATAAATAATATTCCTTCGCCCCTCTGCACAGGCCTTGGCGGCCTGGGGAAATCTCTCATTACCCAGCCGGGGGCGGGGAGGGTGGGGGGCAGCAGAGGAGTTGGGGGGCGGGAGTTAAAGTGACTAGCCGCACACCGTGCAAACCTGGTTACACTGGCACTTACCACCCAGAGACCACTGCCACAGAACAGGGGAAACTGAGTCACGGGGAGGCGGGGTGGGACTAGAATCCAGCCCCCCCCGACTGTAACTGCTAGACTAACCCTGCCCCAGCCAGCCGGACTGAGCGCAGACAGGCTCTGCCCCCCCAAAGCAAGCCAAGCAACCCCCCGAGGTTTATTCTCCTCCCCCCGTTAGGGGTGGGGGCCCAGAGCAGGCCGCGCAGCAGGTGGGGCTGCGTCGGCGTTAGACCCCGGCCCCGGGGAGCTGGCGGATCCGAGCTCTCCCAGAAGTGTCAGCAGTAATGGAGCGTGCTGGGGACGCGCCAGGCCCGGCCGAAAGGGCATTGCTTAGCAGGCGGCGAGGATAAAGCCCGGCTCCGGAGCAGCCCTGGATTCCCCCAGCTGCAACCCACCCCGCCCCACTGCAAGCTCCGACACTGAGTCATGCGGGGCACCTGCTGCTTGTGGGGCTCAGGACCCAGCCCCCCACCCCATGGAGTGTGACACCTGCCCCCCCGCCCCATGGAGAGCGACGCCCCTGCCCACCGGAGGCCCACATGGCCCCCCCTTACAATGGACCTCCTGAAGGTACCTTTAACTGCAGCTCCCCAGGCCTCTACTTCAGAGCCGGCTCTGACTGTGCTTGGGGCTCAGACTCAGATCCGGGTCATTGCAGAGCCAGCACGTCCCCTTTGCCCCAGGACACCAGCCCCGCACCGCGCTGGGCACCCCAGAGAGCCGGGCCCCGCAGCGGCCGGGGAGGAGGAGAAACGCAAAGCAGAAAGTTTGTGCCTTGGCCTCTCTCCCTGCATTTCCCAGTGTGCAGGAATCAGCTCCAATTAATCCCCTCTCAGTTCGGCCCGCCCGCTTCATTACCTCCCCTTGATGAGAACCATCAGTGGGGCCTGTATGATTTTGCTAATTAGCCTCACTTCGTTTATCATTTCCATTTTCTCCCAGAGACGCTCGGCTTGCCGGGCGACAGCTTCATCTCCCGCTGAAACAATGCGGCCCGCATGGGCCCGGCTCACTTAGCGCTGTCACCGCAGCCATTATGAAATTGGGGTTTCATTTACACACTAATTAAACATTACAGCTTGCTCACAATTACAACCCGGGGATGAGGAGGTAACTAATTACTTAAGAAATGAGCTAACATTTATCTCCAATTCCTCTCCCCACCCACCGCCCTCGCGCCGAGCAAGATTAGAAAGTGTTGTTCGACGCCGCACAGCGGGCCGCTGGCTGCCTGGGCGCAGGCAGGTCCCTTTCGCGGGGCCGGGCGGGAGACCCCGGCTCGGGGACAATCAAGCAGGCCCTAACTGCAGCCAGGGTGGCAGGGAGCCACGGCAGTCGCGAATGTGACAGACCAGAGCCATCTGCATGTGGCTGTGGGGCCGGAGCACAGAGCTTGGATACAGGCCACCACCCTGGGGTCCCAGGCAGCGCACGGCTCAGAGCACCGGGCAGAGACCCTCACCCCCACCACAGAGATGGGGAGTCCCTGGGGCGCCGCATGCACCCGCAGCAGAGCTCCTGCACCCCTGGCTCCACTCCGCTCCGCTGCAAACCCGGCCCGGGGGCAACGCGGCCTTTCCTGCCAGCCCCACTAGAGTCAGGGGAGCGGCGGGGGCTCAGCGCCCCCAGCCAGACGGTTCTAGGCCCGGCTTTAATAGCACGTACCGTCACCACCTCCCCGCTGGCATCTGGCGTAGGCAGAGCTGGCACGGAGACAAGCCCAGGCAGCACGGGTCTCCCGCAGCCCTCATCTGGCACCCAGCTCGCCCGCCATGCCCGTCAGTGGGAGGGTCCTGGCTCCAGACGGCCAGGGCCGGGGCCCAGGACAGGACACTGGAGCAATGGAGCTGTCTACCTGCAATGACCAGGGTGGCGGCCCAAGCCAAGGCACTTGGCCTGCATGGCACAGTGCAAAGTGCTTTTCTCTGGGCAGCCGCCTGGAGCACAGCCGGGCGAGTCACGCGGACCAGGGCAGGCCTCGTCCCCGGGCGATGGGGGTGGGGGGGGCACACACCCCGTTTGCTTGTCACTGGGGAACGCCCCAAGAGCCCTGAGAACAGAATGAAAGAACCACAGCCAGAAAGCAGGGTGCCCCCAGGGAGCAGGGGCATCGCCCGAGTCGCCCAGGGCCTGGCTGCCTCCTGCTGGCGGGATGGGCACTCGGCAATGCTGATACACGGGCCCTGGGTGACCGGAGCTGGCCCGTGTGCCCCCCGGGGGGCAGCAGACCCGTGTGGCCCAGGCAGGGTGGAACGGCATCCCAGGCAGAAGCTTGCAGCCCACTTCCCCGGGCGGTGTGGGGGAGGAGGCGAAGAGCTGGGACGGCCCCCCCCTCACTCCCAGGCAGGGCGGGAGCCCTGACGCTGGGTTTCCCTTGGGCAGCAGGCCCAGCGCCCCAGCCCAGCTCAGCGCCGCCCCCCGACACGCTCCGGCTACACCACAGCGAGCACAAGCAGCAAATCCAATCAATGGATCCTCTCGTTGCCCCGGGCAGGAGGCTACAGGTAGGTAACCCCCCCCCCACACACACACACCCGTTTGGGCTGCCAGCCCTCCCGGAGTCTTCGCTCCCATCACCCAGCTCCAGCCCACTCACGCGCCACGGCCCAGCGCTCAGCCAGCACCTCACTCTGCGTCCCTAGCCAGGGTCCCGCCGCAAAGCGCCTGCAAAGCTGGCAGGGACCCGTTACCAAACGCGGCCCAGGGGGCTGGGGACCGGAGGAAGGGGCGAGCGACCGCAAGGAAGGCGCCCCCGGGACACTCAGAGGTGCGCGCAGTGTGAGACTCCAGGCATCAGCCCAGCTAAGCGGCCCCACGTGCTGACACGCGGGCCCAGGATCCACCAGCCCTTCGTAGGCCGGGGCAGTGGGTCCAGCCGATCCGCCCCCGCCAGGGGAGGGCTGGGTGCTGCTAACAGCGGGTCCATGAGGCCAGTCGTACGCCCAGGGCTGAGCGCGCCAGCTGGAAGCAGGCAGGACGCAGGGAGATCGGCAAGATTCCAACCCACACGTCAAACCCAAACCCGCAGCCACCCCGCCCCTGCAGCCCTGTGCCTGCCCATAGCCCCGCCCGGGCGCCTCGCTCCTGCTGTCCCCTTCCAGGGCCACCGGTCAGCACACGGGATTCAGCCCCTGCACACGCTGCTCTCTGCCTCTGGCTGCTCTCAGCAGGTCTCTCCCTGCAGGAATCGCCTAGGACGACACCCCCCCTCGTCCCCCCAGCTACACGGCACGTGAGGCTCCGGAGCAGCCGTCCCGTGGGAAGATCACAGGCAAACGGTGCCAGGTCGGAGCCACCCACCCAAATGGGAGCAGTACCATGTCCCAGCAGCAGCTCCTGCAGGCACCAGCCGAGCGAGAGCGGCTCCCAGCGGGGACCTGAGTGCGCAAAGGGGAGTGGGGTCCCCGCAGGGCTCTCCTAGGGGAGGCAGGGGCCTGGGGCCTGGTCCGAGCAGGCTGCTCCTAGCCTGGGCCAGCCCAACTGCCAGGGAGGCCAGTCAGCATCCAGACGACCGCGGTGGGGCGGCCCTCAGACCTGAACTCCAACCGGGTCTCTGAAACGAAAGCCCCAAGAAGGGAGCATGAGAGGACAGTGCATGTGACGTGCCCGAGGCTCTTCCCAGACTCGGGGACCCCCCCTGCAGGCAGGGAACGGGTCCTCGGCAGCCACCCCAGCACAGGTCCACGTGCCACGTCTGATCCCCACGCGAACCCCTGACGTTGACTCCAGGCAGCAGGCGCCGGTGCTGCCAGCTCTGCAGCTGGATGGTCTCGGGGAGCCGGCCATCCCAAGGGGCCTGCAGCTGGCTCGCTCCCCGCCCGGGGCTTGTTTTTCCCAGCGGCTCCTTTCTGGCTCCGACATGAGCGCTCCGGACGCAGGAGACGCGGGGGGTGGGGCAGGTACAAAGCCCGGCCCCCGCCCATTCTGACCGAGACCGATCTGCTCAGCGTGTTGACGGGCAACTCATCTTGAAAAGACATTTTCTTCAGGGAGGAATTAACATTTCAAACCGAGATCCATTAGAGTAAATAAAGGAGATTGTCACTCGGCTCAAAGGCAACGGACACCGTGGGCCTTGGCTACAGATCTGATTAGGAAGACGGGCTGTTCAGAGGGGGAGGGGAGGGCACCTTCTGCCTTTGCTCCGGGTAGACGCGTTGGCACCTTGTGCTTGGCCTAGCAAAGCCGTGTCGAGCCTGCAGGAGGGACGCTCCGGGGCACCCCCGGGGGCACGGCTAGGTGGGAAGGAGAGGAGACAGACCGGTGGTGTGGTCAGCGCAGGCCAGCCAGCCTGGCCTGCTGCAGGATCAGGCTGTGGTGCCGGGTCCCTCTGGGGAGGCTGCCTGCGGCTCAGCGGAGAGGTGCTGCCCTTACGGAGAGGCATGAGGCACCCCCTGTAAACAGGCGGAGCAGAGAACATGCTGCTCTAGCAGGGGCAGCACCAGGCGATTAGGTTCTCTTAAGCCGTGTTTCTGAGACGACGAGTTTGCCCTGGCATAATCTGAAGCACTAATTGCTCTCCTGCTCTGTAATCAGAGACGCGAGCGGATGCTGCGTGCGTAACCCACGTCCCCTGCGCAGGAGACAACGCAGAGCCGCTCTCCTGGGGGAGGCAGGGCCTTGCTTTGCCCTTGAAGAAGCTTAAACTATAATGATCAGGAAACAGTTAAAGGGGGGGGGGGTGAAGTGGTGGTTTAAAAAACCCCACTTTATAATAATAGTAACAACTCATTCCCAGAGTTTTTATCCTTCCTGTCTTGGACCCACAAAAAACTCAGCTAAACTACTGACACTGGCTGGGCGCTTAGAACTCCCCTATCAAACGGGGCCTTGATGCTACCGCGCGTAATTGTGCTGCCCTCTCACCTCCACCTTCAATCAGCGCCGTTTAACTATCTCATTTGAGCCCACAGGACCCACCCCCCTGCTAACTAGCAGCCAGATTCTGCTCATTAGGAGCCTGCTCTGTGCAGCCGATCTGCAATGTCTCGCTCGAAGCGGCTTTACGCAGAGCGGGGGCTCTGGGAGAGGGGTTCCTGGGGACTGCGGCCAGCCAGGCTGCCCAACTTTCAGTCCCCTGGTGTACAAGCAAGTCATTCATTTGCTGCTCTACGAACAGCGGGCAGGAGAGCGGGTTCCGTCCCCCCGTCGGCTAGTCTGAAATGAGCCACTCTTGGGGGGCCACCAGGAGCCAGTCGAGCCAGCGACTCAGAGCAGGAGCTCTCCAGCTGGGGCTCGCTGCCTGCTGGGTGCGGAGTGGGGCTGCCAGGCCCCGGCGCGGGGGGGGCAGGTGCTCCAGTGCTGGAGAGGGGCAGTGCTATTGCTCCGGTTCAGGCCCACGCCCCCTCCCTGCCAGCTGGGTTTCCGTGGGGATGCAGCAAGCTGTGCCGAAGAGCCAGCCCCAGGCAGGCAGAGACTGCGCCTGCCTCACTCCAGGCCCAGGCTCCAGGCAGCTCCGGCCAGGCACAATCCTAGTGGAGACGAGGGGGTCGGGAGTCTCACATGGGTTACACACCAAGTTCCTCCAGAAGCTCCTCCGTGACCTCCAGCCTGCCTCGTCCGCACTCGGCTTCCCCTCCCGGTCGCGCACACACCTTCCACCGCCACCACAAAGGCCAGGCCTGCACCAGGGCCCTCGACTTGTGAAGGTGCCCACACTCGGTGTCCCCCGGGCTAGTTACCAGGCCTTAGCTACCCCTCTCCTAGTGTGGACGCAGCACCGGGCTAGCGCCGGGCTTTGAGGAGCTGGCTGGACTAGAAGCTGGTCGGGCTGACCCAGCTTTGAAATGGGCTGCGTGGCAAGGCAGGCAGGGGCCTTTGCTTTTCCATTCCACAGGCCCCACCGTCCCATCAGCAAACCCCCCGAGGATTTCCCCTGACAGCTGATGAAGTCTCTGAAGCCAGAGGAGTCCTGGCCTCCTGGGGAAGAGGCTGGTGGGAAGATTATTTCAGCTCCCCCTTTGCTTTCCTGCCTCCCCGGGGTTTCCAGCGAGTGCACTGCGGGCTGCTGTCAGCACAAGGCCGAGCAGCAAGAGGTGCTAATAGGGTGCTAATCGCCTGCAAAGCCACTGGTTCCCTCTTCAAGCCCAGGGAAGGGCCCCGGGGGACTGCGTCTCCGCAAAGGAACCCTGTTTGGGGCCAGCAACTGCCCCTGCGAATTGTGCTAATTCCCACGTGCCAGGGAGCGGCGTTCTGGGCACAGATGGGGCCCGGAGCCATTCCCCGGCCCGGCTCGGTGCCGGCCCCACGAAGCACGAGCCAGAGCCAGAGGAGGATTAAACGGCAGCCACAAGAACCGATCCCATGGGCCAGGGAGGAGGCCGCGCAGGCGGGAGAGTGGCAGCGTCGGGCAGCAAGCTCGGCGACGGGGGCGGGCTGGGGAAATGGAGCTGGTCTCCCGTTAGTCCTGTCCATGCCCCCCGCAGCGGACGTGCAGTCCAGGCATGCGTCAGCCACCCCAGCCAATGCCATGGGGGGCAGGGAGCAGGTAGGGTCCTGTGGGGGGCAGGGGGGCATCGGCCTACCAAACGCCTGCTGCGTCGCCGCTCGGGTCTCGGGCAGCCTCCAGACCGGCACGGCCAGCCCCGAGCAGGCACCGCCCACGGCCAGCACGACGCCTCCGGCTCCAAGCAAGCGGCGTCTTTGGTCAGAGGTACCCCAGGAGCAGTCCCTGAGCCGACACCACGAACCGAGCGGCAGATACCCAGCTGGGGCCGAGCAGTCGTGGTTCACTGAAGGCCACGGCCTGACGTGGATTTATGCTGACCTTGGGCACGGCTTCCCCGCCCGCCCACCCATGGTCTGTTTAGGGCAGAGACGCTCCCTCCCTGCATGTCCGTGCAGTGCCCAGCGCCTCTGGCAGAGCTGCCGTCTAGCCGCATTCATTCGGACTGCCTGGGTAGCGGCACCGACCTGCAGAGTTGTGGATAATACACTGCCCCACCGTGCCAGTCTCACTGGAGATCTCACAGCACTTTACAGGAGTCGATGAACTGACCCACAAGCCCCTGGAAGGCATGCGGGTCTCAGAGAATCGAAAGGCGGGACGCTCAGAACTGAGAAAGAGAAACACTTCCCCCCAACGCGTAATTACCCTGTGGAACTCACCCCCACATGATGGCACTGAGGCGAAGAACCCAGCGAGATTCAAAAAGAGGGATGGGATGTTTCTATGGATAACAAGAATACCCAGAGTGACAGAAGCTAATGCTGACAGGAGTCCTGGAAGGGATGGAAACGTCACACTTCAGGGCTTTGGTGGATCCAGAGAGGTTAAGATCGGAAGGGACCATTATGACCGTCTAGTCCAGTGGTTCCAGTGGAACCCCTGGGGGCTCGCGAAATGTTACCGGGGGTTCTCAGGGAAAAATCCCTAATGGCGGACAGAGCTGTCCCTAGGGACCCCGGGCAGCAGAGGGCCAGCAGCCCGGAGCCCCTGGACTTCCAAGAGCTAAGCAGATCAAAGCAAGCGCATCTATCACGCTGAGGAGATTTAAACTTCAAGACTCCTTATGAGAAATGGAAAGGGGAGGTGGGTATTTTTTGCTGTTTTTAAAATGAAATAGGCAGCTAGTCTTGTTTTTTAAATTATGCTGAAGAACAAGTTTAAGCTTTGCTGTAACATGCGCTGTTTGCCTGGACTGCTCAAGCCCTGAATGCTTGTGTAGGAGGAACTCTGAGTTGGCTTCTTAAATCCCTTCCTGCTGTTTCCCATCTGATACTCCTTGATGAAACATAGGAGCCTTGTCTTAGAACAGGCTTATTCAACGTGATACAAGCTACGAAAGTGAGATCTTGGAAGAGTGTTGCCGTTTTCATAATGTAATAAAATACTGTAATGGTAGATAATGAATAATAGCGTGTAAAAAGCATGTCATAAAAACACATTTTATATTTCCAAGATCAATTTATACTCAGGTAAAGGAGAAAATCCCTGGAAATATTCATTTTTAGGAGGGGTTCGTGAGACTTGACGTTTTGTTGAAAGGGGTTCACAGGTTGTTAAAGTCTGGGAACCACTGATCTAGTCTGAACCCCGGGGATACCACAGGGCTAAGAACCTCGCTTCCTGCCCCGACAGCAGGCGTTTTAGAAAGCCGGCCAGTCTCGCCCTAAGACAGGAGAATCCAGGGCTTCTGCTCCAGTGGCTAGTCACTCTCACTGCTGAACATCGGGGCCTGATTGAGAGTTTCAGCTTCTGGCCACTGGATCTCAGCCTGCCATTTAGTGCTAGAGTCAAGAGCCCTGTCTCCTGCCAGGTCGTACTGGTAGAGTGGGATTAAGTCACCTCTTAACCGTATCCTGGATACACTCAATAGACTTTGCTTCAGAAGCCTCTCACCACAAGGCAGGTTTTGCAGACCTGGAATCATTCCTGTAGCTCTTTGTTTAAAACCATCTTGACCAGGGATTAGGATGAGATCGACGTGTGGGGCAGATTATCCCACATCTGCTCCCGTGGAGCTCCCACACCTTCCCCCGAAGCAGGGATGTGGACCCCAGCTCTGATCCAGTCTGGCCATTCCCTAGCCTCTCTGTTTCCATTCTACAGGTGGTGAAACTGAGGCCCAGAGGTGGAGCGTGACTCACCCAGTGAGTGCAGCCAGAACCCAGGAGCCCTCCTTTCTGTGCCTACCCCAGCGCTGCATGGGGACGTCCTCTCTGGGCTTCTCACGGGAGCCAGACTTGCCTGGCAGGCGGTGAAACGAGTAACGGACAAGCCAGGGGCCTGGTCAAACACCTCCCTTATCCGCACCAGAGGCGCCAATGGCTCTGACAGCTGGGGAGGCGCCGAGGCCCTGCCAGCCCCCACCTGGAGAGTGGAGGGGCCGCGGCAAACAGCCTGATGCTACTGCACTGCCAAGCAGGATCAGCGGGGGGACGGCAGCCGCTTGGCTGCCGGGGGCGCCTCTCGCTGGGATCTGAGGCTTTAAGAACTCGGGAGGCAGAGACGTGACACTGATCGCCCTTCTGAGGGGCTCGCCAGTCTGTGCCCCAGCACATCAGCCTGGCACCGGCCCTGCGCTCCCACTGCTGAATCACGCTGGCTCTTAACAGGCTGAAAGTTCATTATCTGAACCAGGCCATTCAGGACAGGGGGCAGTGATGCTGAAACCAATTAACGCAGCCCTCCCGTTTCAGGAGAGCGAGGAGCCGCCGCCAGCCCGGTGAACGAGGGGAATGGCAGTGCAGCAGGCTGGCAACAAGTCACGGGTCACAGCGAAGCAGAACAGAGGTGCCCGTTAGCTCTTAACGAGGGGTGGGGGCTGGCGTGCTGCAGCCAGAGCCCTTCTCGGCTGGGTCACCACTGAACTGCTGCCGTTTCCCTTACAAGCAAGGTTCTCCTCCGGCACAACGGCATCGGCATCTGCCAGCAGAGACGCAGCACTGGCTGTGGCAGGTCTTAACAGAAACAAAGAGCTTTGCAGACAGGCTCCCAGCACAGAGACCAGCCAGGGCTTTAGGACAGGGCTTGGCTGGGTTCGGTGGGTGAAGATGGGGACTTTCCTGGCTCATAACCGCAGTTTTGCCCCACCCCCACAGCTCCCTTCCCTGCCCAGCTGCGCTCAAGCCAGGGCCCAGCTCTGGAGCAGAATTAACATGCAGGGCTGGCCCAGCCGCGCCGGCCACGCGCCCACTCTGCACAAACAGGGATCTGACCTCATCCTCTCTGGGTGGCCGAATGGCTGGAGCCGAACTCTGACCCAGCTCCTTCCCTGCAGCTGCCCAGCTCCCCCCTCGCCCGGCCTAGCGCAGAACGCGGCGGCTGTTCCTAGACCAAGCCCTGATGAGACGGCAGCTGCCCCGACTTCCCTCCCTGCAGGGTCTCACTCCTCTCCCCACAGCCCTGCGGGAGACGGTGCGAGAGGCGGAAAGTCTCCAGTGGGACGCTAGCCTGGGACAAACGAACTAGGCACGTCAGCGCTGGGCACTGGCTGCCAGGGAGCCCACAGGGCCCAGGCTCTGCTGGCTGCGTATCGAGCCCTCCAGAATGGAGGCACTTCCCAGGTGCCCCGGCAGGCGGGAGGGGATCATCTGCTCTCTGGGCCGAGGGGCAGCCGTCGGGCCTTTTCCCCACCTGGCCTCCCTGCCCAGCAGCTCGCCCTGCCGGGTCCCGCCCACCGGGCTCCCTGCTGTCTCCGTTATTTCTGCCGATCCCTTGGATGGGTGCTAAGGAAACGGACAGAAAAGGCGCGTGCCCATCGACAGCAGCTGTCAGAGAGCAGCGACTCTAGGGCAGAGCTGCTCGGGTGCTGCAGGTCCGAGACCCAGACATCTCTCCTTAGCCCTGCCCCCAGCGGGGGGATCTAGGTTAGGTCCCGAGTTTGACTGCAGGAATTCTGCGTGACCGTGCAGCACGGCACCGGCGAACCTTGTCCTGCCACCAACGGAGAGGGAAGGAATCCAGGCCCCTCAGTTGCTCCCTGGGAAGGGGAGGAAGGATGGGTCACGAGCCCCGGCACAGGCATGATGCCACATTTCAGCACAGAAAGACACACGCAGGCGCTGCAGTGATACAAGAGCCCAGCAGTCCCACACCAAGGCAGGTGACCTAAGTACGGTGCCACTACTGCTGATCTGTATCCACCACCTTTTCGCAAACGCAGGGCTGTAAATAATCTATACCCAGCAACCCTCCCACACTGGCAAACTCGTCCACAGGAGCTGAACCACACGGGCTGCTGGTAACCGCGTACAGAACCCCCTGGCTGGGGGGTGTAATGGGCACTCGGGGTTGGTCCCAGAATGGCAAGACCATGGCTCCAAGGTCACAGGCATGTTGCAGAAGGAGACTCTATCCCAACGGAACAGCATGTGTGCTTGACAACTGGGAGAGAGATCCTTCCATGCACCTGTGCAATAACCTGGTTGCAGCATAATCCCACCGCACCCACCACAAGCCTGGAAACTTTCTTTTTTTTAAAACAGAAGTTCTCTCCTAGCCAAGTCTTTTGGGGGAGGTGGAAGGAGAGTAGGAAGCCAAAGGAATCATCCTGCAAGTCAAAGGCTTTAACAACTATTTTTAATATCAGGCAGAGGAGCAGGATTTTGAAATGAAACAGCCGGTACCTCTTTGATGCGTGAGCTACAGATCTTGAAACAAGGTCCATTCCCTCCTCCTTCACTAACTAACAGCCATATTTCTCTCATTAAGGGCAATCTGGCAGGATTTTCAAACTTCGTAACAAGGCGATAACCGTCATTTGAGATTTCTATTATCCGTGCTCCCATTACAGCTGGCTTTTTTTTTTTGGTTGCTTTCCTTCTCCAACTCTGTCTCTCCCGCAGACTGCCAGGGGTGGTAATGACGTGTGGATAAGAGCAAAGAGGGTTTGGGGTTTGTTTGGTTTTGGAGAGGGGGAAACGGGGGGGACACACACCGGTTTGTGTGTGTCTGTGGGAAATAAGGAATAAAATAAAAGCAAATGAAGTTTTGTTCTCTCTTATCTGGACTTTGGTTCTTAATCCGCCCAGGAGCACAAATGAATCCAGTGCATCACCTTATCTTTCCTGTCAATCAGCCCCCAAATATCTCCCCTTCCCAAACACACACGCACGCACCCCCTTCCGACCCTGCACCATTATTCCTTGGAGTGGGCTCTGCCAGAGAGATGCAATTTGCATAATATCACCGGTGGAGGCTGGCAGATCAACAGGGGTCAGGCTCTGACATCTCCAGCACGGTCTATCTCCAAGTGCTAATTTGGACCGCATTGATCTCTCTTTCTGATTTCTTTGTCATTTACGTCTGCAACGGTTTGACAGGAGATACAGAGACAGACAAGGGGGGGGGAGGGCAGGGGAGAGAAACGGAGAGAAACAAAGATTGTAGTTACCGATGTCTTTAAGGGAAAAACCAGATTAATCCAAGGACTCCGCTGAGGGTCGCAGCTTTGAGACGTCCTAATGATCTTATGAATTCCTGTCTGGCCATGGAGGGGGCTTGGCAGGAGCTCCCGGGGAAGGAAACTAGTTAAATTGCAGCCGAGTCTCTCGGGTTGGTTGCTACCCCTCTCCCCGCACCTCTCCCTTGCGTCTCATGGGGTGAACAGGGGCAGCTTTAAAGCCCACGTCCTTCGCTGACCAAGCCTTGCCTCCAGACCTCGCAAACGAGCCTCATTACAGGCGAAAGTGGGTCTGCTGTGAAACGTGGGCAGGGCTTTCCCCCTGCCGGCCCAGCCTGAGCGTCCAGGGGCCAGCCCCCCCTCGCCCCCGGGCCGGCCTCGGCTCCCCAGTCCTGAAAAACAGACATTAAAATCGGGGCTTTCTGGACCTCGCGCAGCCCCCATGCGGGTCGCTAGCGACGGAAGCGTCAGCGCCACGGGAGGGAAGTCTCTGGGGACTAATTACAGACACCCCATATCTCAGGTCTTGGGAACGAGAACCCCCCCCACAGCGCCGTCTGCAGGCGGGGCTTAGAACAGCAGCTTTTCACTTGTGTTGCACGTATCTCCAGCACTGCCCAGCTCTGGAACTGGTGCTCAGCACCGCGGTCTCGGACGAGCGCTGCTCCGTTTACAAGAGGGATTCCTGGCCAGGGAACAAGGGGCGGGTCTCGCCCCACACTCTGGCTGGATGGGAGGGCTGGTGCTTGCTGCACCGCGGGGGAAGGGGCATTAAAGGCCTCTCGCCTAGATTTCTGCCTGGCGCCCTGGAGCCATCACTTGCCTTCCCTCCCGCTTCAGATTCAAGTTCTGCTCTGACTTGGTGACACGTTGGGCGACTCTCAGCATAGTCCGCATTTGCCTGCTCTGAAAACGATCACCCAGAGTAGCCAAACCGAGCCCGGTTCCAGCCTCTGCTCAAGCACAGGCTGGGAAACAGAGCAGCTGGGGTTTTACAGGTCAGAACAGACCCATCAATGGAACTTTGTGGCAGGTCGACTGCAACAGCAGGGGCTGCGGGTCGGGAGTGAGGGGCACCGGCAGAGCTGGGGGAGCCCAGGGCCGGGCTGGCAGGGGCTGCGGGTCGGGAGTGAGGGGCACCGGCAGAGCTGGGGGAGCCCAGGGCCGGGCTAGCAGGGGCTGTGGGTTGGGAGTGAGGGGCACTGGCAGAGCTGTGGGTGGGGAGCCCAGAGCTGGGCTAGCAGGGGCTGCGGGTCGGGAGTGAGGGGCACCGGCAGAGCTGGGGGAGTCCAGGGCCGGGCTGGCAGGGGCTGCGGGTCGGGAGTGAGGGGCACCGGCAGAGCTGTGGGTGGGGAGCCCAGGGCCGGGCTAGCAGGGGCTGTGGGTTGGGAGTGAGGGGCATCGGCAGGGCTGGGCTAGCAGGGGCTGCGGGTCGGGAGTGAGGGGCACTGGCAGAGCTGTGGGTGGGGAGCCCAGAGCTGGGCTAGCAGGGGCTGTGGGTTGGGAGTGAGGGGCATCGGCAGGGCTGGGCTAGCAGGGGCTGCGGGTCGGGAGTGAGTGGCATCGGCGGGGCTGGGGGAGCCCAGCGCTGGGCTAGCAGGGGCTGCGGGTCGGGAGTGAGGGGCACCGGCAGAGCTGGGGGAGCCCAGGGCTGGGCTAGCAGGGGCTGCGGGTCGGGAGTGAGGGGCATCGGCGGGGCTAGGGGAGCCCAGGGCTGGGCTAGCAGGGGGCAGGCCAAGCAGCAGGCTGGGGGCACGTAGCCAGCGCAAGGGGAGGAAGCGCTGAGTGGGGATTGGCTCACTCTAACCCTACCAGCCTCTCACGTACTTGCACTTTTTAAACTAATTTCACTGTTAAAACCCAAATGTCTGGGTCACTGGCAGGCAGGAGCAGCTCCTCGGGGATGAATGTTCCCCCAGCTGGGCACTCTTTCCGGCTGCCCTGCAGCACACAGCATGGACGGGAAGGGCGGGGAACTGGAGGGCGAGCGAGGACCTTCCCGGTGGTCTGACACCTGCCTGCTGCCAGGCTCTGGGGAGAGCCAGGGCTGGGCCGAACGGGCCCTGGATGAGCACGAAGCTGCCCTTGTCTTCTCAAGCACCGTCCCAGAGGCTGACATCCCCCGTGCCCCTGAGAGGCAGATCCTTATCTAAGTCCTCCAGCCCCCGTCCGCTGACTCCAGGCACGATGTGACGCCTTCATTCCCCCCACTGCTACGGGCACATCAGCCCTCTGGGAAGTGCTTCGAGATCCTGGCAGAAGAACCCCCAGCTCTGCCATCAGTCCATCTCAAAGCACTTTATGAAGGAGGGGTCAGTATCATTAGCCCCATTGTACGGCTACAGGGGCAACTGAGGCACCGAGTGAGGAAGCGACTTGCCCAAGGTCACCAGCGGCTTGTGGCAGAGCGGGGAATAGAGCCCAGGTCTCCTGGCTCCCAGTCCAGTGCTCTATCCACTGGGCCTCACGACTAGACAAAGAACCGCACCCACATTTTACTGAGGGGGAAACCGAGGCACAGAGTGGCAAAGAGACTTGCCCCAGGTCACCCCGTGAGGCTGAGATGCTGGAACATTCCAGGCCAGAGCCTGCTCTGCTAGAGCGGGAGGTGCAGAAGGGGGAGCGTGGGAATTGTTATCGGTGTAATGACCGAGCTCAAAATCCTGTCACCCGTTCCAGAGGAGACATTGACACTCCCTCCCCCCTCCCGAAACAAGCACCGCCCACAACGCGCCACCTCGCCACGTGAGCCTGGAGTGCAGCCCGGGCCGATGCCCCAGCAGAGAATGGTCCCTGGGTAGCCCCCTGGCCCCCAGAGAGAAATCCGCCGGCGCAGTTAAGTCCAGTGCAAACCAGGCTGCTGGCAGCGCTGGAGCAGCTCCTCGGGGCAAGGGAGACCAAGCCCTGGCGCTGAGCCGCCGGCACTGGCTGGGGCAGGTCCCGGGGGGCTGAGTGGAGCCTGGAGAGTTTGCCATGCAGAAGCGCACGCACTCTGCGACGGGGCCTGCCGCTCCCTGAGGGACTGGGCAGCGCGCGGGGGAGCGTTTGGCACGGGGCAGAGTAACTGCCATTGGGTGAGAACTCGTCACAAGAGCACGTGGGTCTCTGTAGGCGCAGGTCAGTTCTAGGCTGTCAGCCCTTTGGGGCAGAGACTGTGTCTTTGGAGGGTTCGTGCTGCACCGTGCACTGGCTGTCCTTGATCACGCCTGGGGCCTCCAGGTGCTACCCAAATCAAATGCCAACACGTCTAACCTCAGGGATGCCAGACATCTGCACCGTGGGCCCGCAGCCACCCTCACCTCCAGGGGGCTGAACTGAGCCCGCTGGCAGGAGCTCTCCAAGCCAGAACTTTGTGTAACAGCTGCTCCCTTCTACTCCAAGATCTTCACTTTTATCTGAAAAAGAGAGACAAGCTTCTCTTGCAGAGCGAGACTCTCTTCCAGCTGTAATCTGAGCAGAACTAGTGCCTGACTCTGCTGAGAGTCTGAACCAGGAGCTCAGAGACAAGGCAGGGCTCCCCAACTCACGCAGGGGGGTGATGGCTCTGTGATGGCTGGGTTAGACAAGCCTGTCTTGGTGAGGTGTGGCTGTTAGCGACTGGTCTGTGTTTGTACGCACATGAGTGGGACCCCGACCGAAATACAAACCATGTAATCGTCACTGTTAACTCTGGAGCCTAGCAACAGTGGGTGAGTGTCAGCATTACGACCTATTTCACTCCTGGCCACAGCACCGAGCAGGAAGAAGGACGCTTGCATCCAAGTTCTGTCCTGTCTGCTGTGAGCGTCACCTACTTCGGGCCTCTCTGGGACGAGCGTCGTGCTGGAGGAGTCTGTGAGCGCTCCGCTACGTTACTCATCCCAGTTCAACCTCTGGGGCCACGGGCGATGGGTCAGTAACTCAGCACCAGCTCCCTGAGGGCCCAACATCGCACGGTGGACAAAGGCAGCCCAGCACCACGGCTGACTGCAGTGAGTGCTGGGCTCCATCAGTCACGGCGGTACCTGGCCAGGGCATAACGTGCCAGCCCTGCCCGCCTGACCCGGGCGAGAGAACAAGTGACACTCAGCTTTAGGCTGCGGAGCGCAGGCAACACAAACACTCCATCAGCTCCCTTCCTTTCCTCGTGCCGCCTTTGTTAACTGTAGGAAACATCTGAAAGACCTTGAGTTTCCCATTGTCGCTTGTGCGGGAACAGAGCTACCGTGATCAGAACATACCCCCTGCCGCTGGCGGAGAAAAGGGAGAGCGGAATCTTGTTTCCAAAGGGTTTACGATTAGAAGAGAGTTCTGTCACTTTGGCGCGCAGTAATGCACTGTGCCACCAAGTCCCTTCAGAGAGATGTCGAAAACTTAAATGACTGAAAGCAAAAGAGCCCTGGCTCAGGTTCCCAGGCAGGCAGACATCCTAATTATTGTTAGCTCCACTCCCACACGGAGGGGAGAGCGGCACAAGGGGACAAGGCAAAGAGAGGACTGTCACATGCTTTTTGCTTTTTTTAAAAGCTTGTCTCCGCTCGCTGCCTTTCCAGCTGTGACACCTCTCACAGTAGTTAATTAGAATCATGTCACCACGTTAATGGGCTCTGACTGGACTCTGACAGATGCTCGTCCTGCGTCCCACCACCCCAGCCGGCCCTGCCTCCCTCCCACGACGCCTCCCCACCCGCCCTGCCCGGGACAGCCTGCCTCACTGCAACACTTCAGAAGCATCCGCTCCACCTGTCCCGGAGCCGCCTGACCTTTACAAGCACTAATTCAAAACGACACTGCTCATTTCATGACATTTCTGTTGATTTTTACTTAAGTCTCTTTTAATTATTTAACTGGGAATATCTCCCCCCGCCCCTGGGCGGCGCGGCGCGGCACGGCACGGCACGGCACGGGAGAGCAAGCCCGGGCCACGAGCCGTGGCCACGCCCCACGGCAGCGCAGTCCCTCCCCGGAGCAGTGCGGCAGAGCACGCTCGCGCCGTTCAGACAGGTGCTGGGCCCAGCAACGCATGACAAGACACCAACGCACAAGTGAAGCGTCCGAAGGCTGCCCCAGGGGAGGGGCCACTAGCCGGGTCCGGCGGCCGTGTGGTGAAACCAACAGCTGAGCAACGGGGCCTGCCTGCCGCCAGAGGTGCTCAGGGCACCCCGCCCCAAGGGCTCCGGCACCTGGGCCAACCAGTGCCACCGATGGCAGGGGTGCCGCCGGGCACAGGGGAGACGCAGCTCCGCTTACGAGAGAACGAGACAGTTCTCAGGGACTCCCAACCCAGCCCTCTTCTGCCCCCAGCGCCTGCACTCCCCATCGTCCGACGGCACCACAACCGCGCAACACCGTGACACCCGCAACACACTCGGGCTCCAGAGCCTGGGGAACGTCCTGCCCGGGGGCGGGGGGAGAGGCAGTAACCGCACTATCCGCCCCCTGCAGCTGCTGGTGTTCCGGCTGCCCGGAGGCCGAGCCTCAGGAGACGCCCGCTGGGCTGCGATTAAAGCCCACGTCCCGGCTTGGTGCCCAGGTCCGAGGGGGAACTCAGGCTGGAGGCGAGCGCGGGCTGGAGACGCTGCCACTGCCCAGGGCTTTCTCCCTGCTGCCCCCCCCCCCACCCCCGCGTGGGAGGAGCTCTTCTGCGAAGCTGCCCCACCCTCCTCCTTCCCACCCCGCCCACGAACGTGGTGCCTGCAAACAACTTGGCCAGGGCTGGGCTGCTGGTGCGCAGAGACCCCTGGTTACTGTCTCATTCTCCCTTCGTTGTCTCCCACCTGCCTGCGTCCACCTACCGCCTCTCGTCTCAGACTTCAACCGGGAGCTGCTCGGTCTGGTCCTTTCGGGGGTCCTGCCCCACGGCTAGGGGCCCGCAGTGCCACGGGAACACAGATCCCTCGGTGAAACGGGGCCCCACCCAGTCCCTCACCGCTTGGCTATCGAAGGGCTGCCCTTTGCCAAGCACCGGAGTGGGCACCAGGAACCGGGGCGACGCACACATCGCGGCTGGGAAGGGTGGGCGCAGGTATTCTGACGACGGGGCAGCCTAAGATGGACGGGCTAGAGAGATGCTGGCTGTGCCGAAGCGCACAAGGGAAGTTGGAGCTTCTAAGGCGCTAGGCAGGGGAGAGAACAGCGATTGCAGCCCTGGGGCTGGGCGTGCACGAGGAGAGAAGGAGCGCGCACGAATAAAGCAGGGAGGAGAAGAGACAGATGAAGCACAGCCAGGAAGATCAGGCCCTTCAAGGGGACGAGACGTCCCGAGGCTGCAGGTTGCAGGGCAGGGACGAAAGGGCAGGGCACCCATTATGCCAAACATGCCGCGGCACTTAGCAAGCGCGCTCCTTCCCGTCGGCCTCTCCTTCGCTGTCAGCGCTGAGGGCACCGGTGGTGCCTCCGAAGCGCAGGAGGAGCCGCGCGGCACCCCGGCAGGCGCTCCCCACGGCGCGGTGGCAGCTCGGTGGTAGTTAATTAGAATCGTGTCACTAAGTAAATGCGCTCTGACTGGACTCTGACAGACGCTCACCTATGACACCGGGGGCCAGGAGACAATCCACATCAAACTACTGCAGTGTGACCCTTTTAACACAAAGAGTAAACTCACTGCACATCGAGTTGAAGCTCATTAAAACTGTCTACTCTGTGAGCATCCCATTAACCTCCCTGTTAAAAACACGCAATTCCTCTTCTTCTCGGCGAGGCCTAATTAATGCTCTGGCTCAGGAACAATCTACCAGCCTAACCTTCCCACATTCCCAATCAGTGAATGAAAAGAGAGCGAGGGAGCTAGAAAGACAGAGCCGCGCTCGCCACGTCTCTCGCCATATGGGCTGCTGACCCTGTAAAATAGGCAGGGCTTTTCCGGGAGGGTGACAGCATGTCGTGAGCACGCGGAGGCACGAGCAGAAGCATCTGCGCAGGGCCAGCGGAGCAGCCTGGCTGCCATTTTGGTTGGGAAGTACTCAGGTTTATTAAGAGGGAGTGAGCTCAATCCGCAGGCCTCAGAGAACAGGGGTCGGTGCCGGGAGGCTAACGAGTTACTTCAGGCTTTAGCCATTCTATGCACCAGGCAGGCATCACTTTGAGGCAGCGCTCTGGCCAGGGCACGCTCTGTGCCGCGAGGGAAGACGGCCATGACTCCCTCGGGCCCCTCTGGCCTCCGACACGCCTAGTTCTCTCAGCCAGGTCAGCGAGCACAGGTGCTGGCCCAATCCAAGAGGCCAGCCCAGCCATTCCCCAGCGCTCCCATCGCCCCAAGGGAAGGGCCAGCCCAGGGCCATGTCTCTCAGCCACCTCCCCTCACTCCGGCCCCAGGTCTGCCAGGGGAGCAGGGTCGGGCCCGGGCCGTGGCAGTCACCTCGCCGGGGAGCTGGCTGCTATGGAAAGGTTCCAGACCAGCTCACTCGGAAACCCGCAGGCCGGCGGCTGTGAGCTTCGGCTCTGTGCGGGTACGACGCTCTCTGCACTACATGGCAGCGGCCAAAGCCCCCGGTGGAATCAGGTGCCATCCCACATGACTCCCTGGGCCCATAAAATGCTTCACTAGCCCTTGGCAGCAGGACCACAGGACTAGCAGCTCCCTCCAGGGGTGGAGCCAGCTCAGCGTGCGGGTCTCCAGCTGTGCAACTTCCTTTTGTGTGTGTTTAGCTCAGAGACCCAGAGCTGCGCCCTGACCCACCTCCCCCTCTGCAGAACACACTTCCAGAGTTGCAGGGCCGGGCCGGGCAAGGCGCTGAGCGCCCGTAACTCCCCTCGGCTGCAACGGGGGTGGAGTGGAGAAGGCCCTGCACCGAGCAGGATCGGGATAGACAGGTCTCTGCTGAGTTGTGCAGGTTTCAGTTGGCCCAGCAAGTCTCCGAATAATTGGAAAACAAGACAACATGGAATTAATTGGGAAACAGGCACCACTGAGAGGGCAAAATTCCCTGCTGTTTGCATGCAAGAAAGTGGCAATTCACTACAATTTTCTTGTCAGCTCTGAAACAAATCGTCCATGTTGCAAACCTGTGGAAAACTGGGCTGGGGTCTTAGCAGAACTGCCAGCCTCCCCGATGGGATCCCCCCGGAAACACGGCTCCAGGAAAGTGGTCTGCACACAGGAGCTGCTCTGTTATTCTAGGCAGTAATTAAACGAGAGCTCAAAGGCAGGTTTTAGCACGTGCAGGAGACCCCCGTTGCCTGGCCGTCTCAGCGGGGTGGGATTCCAGGTCTTAGGAGAGCGTCTGATGCTGCGACCCACGTACTCTGCGAGCACGCCGGAGAGCACTGCGGAGCGAGATGACGGGCGAGCCCATCGCGCGATGGGAGAGTCACCCGAGAGGCCTTGGGAAGGACGGTACCGCGCGCTCAGCATCCATCTACCTCCCGCCAGGTGTGCATGGCACCGGAGCATCTCAGCTGCCACGCACACAGCAGGGTGAAGGTTTGCAGAGTACAACGGTAGCACAGGCCAAGCTTTCAGCTGGGACAGGTCAATGTGGGTGCCTGGCTGGAGATGCCTTGCAGCTGGGACTCCCTACAGTGCTGCCCCCTGAGCCCCAAAGCCCCTTGCGGTGTCTCCGTTACGTGCCCAAGGACGGAGGCTCCTGCAATCGCGATCGGCGCCTGCAGCCCCTGGCCTGGGGAGCTGGAGCACTCTCCATGCCGGATCTCTCGCTAGAGAGAGGGCAGGAACGCCAGCATCTGACACCCGCGGGGCTTCAGCAGCGATCAGTCTTGGTGCTAAGCCAGACAAAACCAGGGGTGGGGGGTCCCTTTCGAGTCTCCCCCCCCCCGAGCCCCGCAGGCACTAGCGCAGCCTGTCCGGCTCCTGCCCAACCCCCCACACACCTGGGGTAAGTTGGGAAGCTCAGGCTATTTTCCTTAATCCAAAAGTGCCCCCCCCCCGCGCGCTCCCGCCCCCTCCAGGGCGATGGGGGAGGGGACCGCGCGCTCCCGCCCCCCTCCAGGGCGATGGGGGAGGGGACCAGACCGCGCGCTCCCGCCCCCCTCCAGGGCGATGGGGGAGGGGACCAGACCGCGTGCTCCTGCCCCCTCCAGGGCGATGGGAGAGGGGACCGGACCGCGCGCTCCCGCCCCCCTCCAGGGCGATGGGGGAGGGGACCGGACCGCGCGCTCCCGCCCCCCTCCAGGGCGATGGGGGAGGGGACCGCGCGCTCCCGCCCCCTCCAGGGCGATGGGGGAGGGGACCGCGCGCTCCCGCCCCCCCCAGGGCGATGGGGGAGGGGACCGCACGCTCCCACCCCCCCCAGGGCAATGGGGGAGGGGACCGGACCACGCGCTCCCGCCCCCCTCCAGGGCGATGGGGGAGGGGACCGCGCGCCCCTGCCCCCTCCAGGGCGATGGGGGAGGGGACCGCGCGCTCCTGCCCCCCCCAGGGCAATGGGGGAGGGGGTGCCTGTGTGCGACCAGGGCCCCACACCAGGAGGCCTGGAACTCGAGGGAGCGAGCGACCCCGAGCTGCAAACCTGAGAACTGAGTCCGGCTGCCCCCCTGTATGGCACGCAGGGGCAGCCCAGCACCCCAGGCTCTCGTGAGCTGAAGGGCCAGGCCCTGTTGCATGCTGGGACTTGTAGTCTCCACAGTCCGCCCCGCCCTGGGACTCCTAGTTGCACCCTGGCCAGCAGCTGCTCTCACTGCCTGCCACGGGGCGCTGCGATGGGCAGCTCGTCGGCCACCCCAGCATCCCCCTTCCAGCAGCAGCTCCTCAGAAAAGGAGCAATTTATCCAGCCGAGCCCCCAGTGCCTAGGGCGAGGCCTGCGCCAGCGAGAGCGGCTGCCAAAGGCCCCCGGCGTGGGCAGGGCGGGCACTGAACTCCACAGAGGCCTTGGAGAGGGCACCACGGCTGGATGGGGACACTGTGAGAACTGCCTTTCTGCCTGCGCCCCGACCCCCGGCACGGCAGCCCCAGGCCCCCCCCCCGGCACGGCACGGCAGCCCCAGGGCCCCAACCCACCCCCCCGGCATGGCAGCCCCAGGGCCCCAACCCCCCCCCGGCACGGCAGCTCCAGCGCCCCGACCCCCGGCACGGCAGCCCCAGGCCCCCCCCCCCGGCACGGCACGGCAGCCCCAGGGCCCCAACCCCCCGGCACGGCAGCCCCAGGCCTCCCCCCGGCACGGCACGGCAGCCCCAGGGCCCCCCCCCGGCACGGCACGGCAGCCCCAGGGCCCCAACCCCCCGGCACGGCAGCCCTAGCGCCCCCCCGGCACGGCAGCCCCAGCGCCCCGACCCCCCCCGGCACGGCAGCCCCTGCGCCCCCCCCCCCGGCACGGCAGCCCCGGGACCGCCCCCCCGGCACGGCAGCCCCAGCACCCCGACCCCCCCCCCGGCACGGCAGCTCCAGCGCCCCCCTCCCCGGCACGGCAGCCCCAGGGCCCCAACCCCCCCCCGGGCACGGCAGCCCCAGGCCCCCCCCCGTGCACGGCAGCCCCCGGCCCCCCCCCCGGCACGGCAGCCCCAGGGCCCCGCCCCCCCCGGCACGGCAGCCCCAGGCCCCACCCCCGGCACGGCAGCTCCAGCGCCGCCCCCCCCGGCACGGCAGCCCCAGGGCGCCGCCCCCCCCGGCCCGGCAGCCCCAGGCCCCCCCCCGGCACGGCAGCCCCAGTGCCTCCCCCCCGGCACGGCAGCCCCAGGGCCCCGACCCCCCGGCACAGCAGCCCCAGGGCCCCCCCCGGCACGGCAGCCCCGGCTCTGAGAAGGCCCCGTTTCATGCCCACGCTGGCCCCCACTCCAGGCACTGGGCCTGCGCATCGTACCCGACCCCACAGCAGCAGCCTGTGCTCCCACCTGGAGGCTGCTTCGCTGAAACGAGACGCAAAACCCCCCTGAAGGCCGGGGGAGACTGAAGAACAGAGCGATTGGCGGGAGGGGGAGAACAAACACCCGGCTTTCGAAACGATGTGTCAGGGCAGACAAACACCCCGGCCAGCGAACGACGCTCTGATAAACGCAGCCGGTAATTAAAGGCAAAGACAGACGATATTCGAGGGGTGTTCGGCGCGTTATCGAGGGAAGAGGAGACACCAGACAAACAGCCCCCTCGGGAATGTGAGGAGAAGGAGTGACGCCCCCAGCAGGCGCTGACCCCTCACTCCCAGGAGCCGAGCTTGAGCGGGTTGCTACCAGCCCCCCATATTCTGAGGGCCCTTCCCCACCCCACGCACTAGTGACGTGAATGTGCTACCGGGCAAGGAAGCAAATTTTAATGCTCCCTCCGTCAATAATGCAACCAGATCCATAGTTCAAAAGGAGCCTGCTAATTAAAAGCTGGTGAGCTTTAAATAATTCATCTCCTTAACTCGGATTGATTGGAGAGTTTAGTGGTTAGAGCCTTGGAACAATATTAAACAGCCTCCTCAAGGCTCAGGGAGCGGGTGACTTTTCCAACTCAATCTCAGACCCTGGCCAGCGTCGACGCGTATGGACGCCAGGCCGATAACGGGCTGGGAGGCAGGGACCGGGAACCTGCGGCATCTTTCCAAGATGGGGGAGCAGAGCAACGGGCTGCTGGGGTCAGTGAGATGCTGCCACCACTGGCCATGCTGCACTCCTCTGTACAGCTCGGCCGCTGTGCCTCAACCTGCTCCCCACCCCTCCACCCCGACCCACAGCCCCGGCACGCTGTCCCCACCTGCCGTCCCCTGCTAGCCCAGAACTAGGTTCTCCCCACACACAGCTCTGCCAATACCCCTCCACCCCGACCCACAGCCCCGGCACGCCGTCCCCACCTGCCGTCCCCTGCTAGCCCAGAACTAGGCTCTCCCCACACACAGCTCTGCCAATACCCCTCCACCCCGACCCACAGCCCCGGCACGCTGTCCCCACCTGCCGTCCCCTGCTAGCCCAGAACTAGGCTCTCCCCACACACAGCTCTGCCAATACCCCTCCACCCCGACCCACAGCCCCTGGCACGCTGTCCCCACCTGCCGTCCCCTGCTAGCCCAGAACTAGGCTCTCCCCACACACAGCTCTGCCAATACCCCTCCACCCCGACCCACAGCCCCGGCACGCCGTCCCCTGCTAGCCCAGAACTAGGTTCTCCCCACACACAGCTCTGCCAATACCCCTCTACCCCGACCCACAGCCCCGGCACGCCGTCCCCACCTGCCGTCCCCTGCTAGCCCAGAACTAGGCTCTCCCCACACACAGCTCTGCCAATACCCCTCTACCCCGACCCACAGCCCCGGCACGCCGTCCCCACCTGCCGGCCCCTGCTAGCCCAGAACTAGGCTCTCCCCACACACAGCTCTGCCAATACCCCTCCACCCCGACCCACAGCCCCGGCACGCCGTCCCCTGCTAGCCCAGAACTAGGTTCTCCCCACACACAGCTCTGCCAATACCCCTCCACCCCGACCCACAGCCCCCTGCACCCAGTCCAGCCAGTGCCCCCTTGCTCTCCCAGCTCTGGGCTCCCACCCACAGCAAGGCCACTGCCCCTCCAGCCCGACCCACAGGCCTGTCCCCCTGCTACTCCAGGCATGGCCTCATGCACGGCTTTCCCATGCACCTCAGCCCTGCCACGCTGAACTGTGGCTCTGTTCTGTCCACCAGGAAGCAAGGTGCCTGACCACGAAACTCAGCACATGCGCGAGCTAACCAGGGAACGAACCAGCTCAATTCCCCAGGCTCTGTAATGCAGCTGCATCCTGCTTCCCAGCTGCACGGCAAGTCCCGCAGAGCCGGCCGCAGGGCAGTGCCAGCCCGATCTGGCATCGAGCTGCCATTGGCCGGGAGAGCCCAGACACTGAGACGACGCACCGAGCCGGGGCCCAGCATCCAGTGCCCAGCCTGGGGATCAGGAGCGGACCAAAGCCCAAGCCAGAGGGATCCCGCCGGGGGAGGTAACGGATGGGCCACAGCCGCGAGCCAGCGCATGTGCCGGAGATGCAGCTTGGGGGGCCCCCAGTGGACGGAGGGGAGTTGGCGCAGGCCACGGATTGGCACCCAGGCGGCAGCTCATGTTCTGAAGCTACTGAGGCGCCCCGATGGGGTGGGGTGGGGGGGGCACATGTCCTCCCTGGCCTGGGTTTAACGTTACCCCGGAGCCCTTTCTCAAGGGCTCTAGAGACAGCAGCGTCCCAGTCCCGAGTGCACCAAACCTCCCGACCCGCTGTGAGAAACAGCCCCCACGGCTGGCAGGCTCCCGCCACCCCCAGTGCAGCCCCCGCGAGCCCCACACGCGTCACTCACCGATCCCGCTGTGGGGCCTCCCTATGTGCTGGAGGTTGAGTCCTTTGTTCATGTCTAAGAGCCCGTTCTTCGGCCAGCTCCCCATGGCGAAGCTGTATGCCTGCGAGAGAGAGAGCGGGGTTAGCTCGCCGGGCGGCTGGCAGGTGCTTTCTGCCTGGGAGCCGCATCCGCCGGCCCCTTTGCCGTGGCTCTGGAGTGGCTCCGCCTGCCAGGGCAGTTGGGGCTCTGGGGCGCTCCCGGTTCTTTGTATTCTCACAACAGCCGTCCTGAGACACCCCCCGCCACAGCCAGCCCAGAGCTCTGGTCTAACCCCAAGGAGATGGCTCCACGTTTCAGACATCCACCCGGCCACCGCCATGGGAACGCCCAGCACCGACCCAGCGCCTTCCACCAGCTGAGCCCCTTCGACATTCAGCAATCTCCATCGCCCGCCAGCATCCGCAGCGTCCCCCAGCCCTGCCCTGTGCCCAGCGCCACAACGTTCAGAGCCTCCGCAAATAAAGGGCCGACAACAACAACAACGAATCCTGGCCTCTAGCCATCAGCCCCAGAAGTGCCAGGGCCTGCCCTGTGCCATCCCCAGCCACGGCCAGCACGAGCTGCCTCCGAGCAGGGTGGAAGACCCCCCGAGGGGACAGTTCTGCAATGGCCGCTGGAGTGGGAAGGGTCACTCGTTCTCCCCGCAGCCTCTGAGGGCAGACGGCCGGCGGCTCTGAGGGCTGCACCCAGTCTCCGGCCGGCCAGGTGCACGTGCTCGGCAGCAGGGAGCTCAGGGGTCGGCTCACTCAGGCACGTTACTGGGTAGCGAGCCCCGTTCTCCTGCCCTGCGCACAGCGGCTGCCCTTGGGCTCGTCAGAGATTCTCCTGCTGGAAGCTGCAAGAGTCCCAGGAGCTCTGTCCCCCTTTGGCTGACAGGCCCCCGGAGAGCAGCCAGGGAGCGCTGCCAGCCTAGGGATGCAGCGGGGAATTCTGGGCCTTGGGCTCGGGAGGGCAGGAAGAAGCCAAGAGCCCATGATACACCTCCAGTGAACGTGCCCCTCTGCTCCCCACACCCTTTCACGCCAGGCCCCTCCCTCTCACACATCTCTGTGCACGTGCTTAGCCATTACAACCAGTTTGTCCCCCTGGCTCCCCCGAGGGGAGGGGGACACCCAGCACCAGCTACCCCCGCGCACAGAACAAGGACCAAATCGAGAACAAAGGCAGTGAGAACAGAAGTGAGCACAAAGCTGCAGTGCTGCGTTCCGGGCACCAGGGGGTGCTGCGCCAGGTGACACACAACTGCTGCTAGCTGGGCCTGAGCCCAGACCCTGCTCCTGGCACCCCACCCCTGGGTGACCCTCCACGCTGCACCCCAGGCCTTGCCATGGCTCTCGCCAGCACTGGATGCCTGGCTCGCCCATTCGCCCCTGACTAGCCTCTCCCGGGGGCTGGGTTTGCACGGCCGGCAGGGCCGAACCCCGAGCAGCTCACAGCGCTGTGGGTACAAAGCCCAGACCCACACAAGGACGTAGGCACCTGCAAACCCTGCCTGGCTGCCCCCGGCTCTGCAGGTGCCTACACCCCTGGGCACCCACCCGTTCATGGTGACCAGGCAGGTGCGCTCTGAGCACGCCCACCAGAGCAGTCCCCCCAGCCTCTCGCTTTGGGCCCAGCGTCAGTGCGCTCACTGGGGCTGGAGCGGTTTGAAAGGGGACCGGCCACCATCAGCAGGGAGCTCTGGGCGAGGGTCCCGGGCTGCCCTCAGCCTCTCCCCCAGGGATAAATCATGCAACAGCCAGCGGAGCTGGGGGACCAGACCTGGGCACCCGCCCCCAGGGGGGGCCTTCCTCGGCCAAAGGCTGCCCCCTGCCAGCTCCCCATTCCCACCGGCCGGGAGCTCTGCGAACCCTCCCTTCCATCGGGCGGCTCTGCCTGCCCGCAGGGCAGAGGGCTCCGGTCCCTGCCCCAGACACACTGCACAACACGGGCCTTGCCGTCCCGGGGCTGAGGCACCAGGACGGCTCCCAGCGAGACGGGCGGAGGAGAGGCTAATGAAGTTAAAGCGGTAGGACAATGCAAATCTGCAAAGAGCCAGGCTGAGCGTCCATGTCACACACGTCTATAATTACCTCCTGACAGCAGCACGTCCCCTTCATCTCGGCTGCACTGGGAGCCCAGCCGCAGCACCTGCCTTAAGCCCATCAGAGCGGCCAGGCCGGGTCAGACCAAGGGTCCATCTAGCCCAGTGTCCTGCTGCCGACAGTGGCCAATGCCAGGTGCCCCAGAGGGAGTGAACAGAGCAGGGAATCGTCGGGTGATCCAGCCCGTCGCCCATGCCCAGCTTCTGGCAAACAGGCCAGGGCTTAGCTTCACTCCCCGCAGCCTGAGCTGCTGCCTCGTGAGCCACTGGCCGCTGAGCAGATCACGTGAAGCCAGCAGCACGTCTATCACCGCAGGCCCATCTCGCCTTGCCGCTCCTGCCGAGCACCCTGCTCCCCAGGATGGACCTCAGCCGGGATCCTACCTCCTCCCGACCCCCAGCCAGCAGAAAGAGGGAGCAGAACAGAAAGCAGAGGGCTGGAGAACGCAGGGACGCGGCTCCTGGGGGGCGTATTGAGGATCACACCTGGCTCCTTGCCCTCAACACTGACGGCCCTGGACAGGCGGCACTCTCACCCCAGAAGGAGCCCGGCACCACCCCCCGGCCAGCCCCCATGCTTACTAGCCCAAAGGCTGGTTACTGGGCTGGGGGACCCTCTCCCCCAATCTCAGGCTGTGCTCACAGGTGGAAAGGCAGGGCTGGGTTCCCGTGCACTGAGGCCCGGCCTGAGCCAGCCGGGGGGCGGGCAGGTCACAGTGACGCACAGAAAGGAGGGGCCCCCTTTCCAGGGGCTGAAGCTGCTTCATGACCCTTGCAAAATGGAAAGAATGGCCCTGGATGTCAGGCTGCCCAAATCAGACCCAGGGCTCACGCCCACCAGCCAGCACCGGCCCAGCAGCACTGCGGTCCCGGTGCCACAATGGGGTATCCTACTCCAAAAGGCAGGGGGGTGTCATACCCCCATTAGCATGGGGGGCACCACGTCCCCCCAGCCCCGGGGCCCCGCGCGCTAGGGTACATATCCCCCTCGGCACGGCGGGAACCACGTCCCCCAGCCCCGGGGCCCCGCGCGCTAGGGTACGTATCCCCCTCGGCACGGCGGGGACCACGTCCCCCCAGCCCCGGGGCCCCGCGCGCTAGGGTACGTATCCCCCTCGGCACGGCGGGAACCACGTCCCCCAGCCCCGGGGCCCCGCGCGCTAGGGTACGTATCCCCCTCGGCACGGCGGGAACCACGTCCCCCCAGCCCCGGGGCCCCGCGCGCTAGGGTACGTATCCCCCTCGGCACGGCGGGGACCACGTCCCCCCAGCCCCGGGGCCCCGCGCGCTAGGGTACGTATCCCCCTCGGCACGGCGGGAACCACGTCCCCCAGCCCCGGGGCCCCGCGCGCTAGGGTACGTAGTTAGGCTAGTTAGGCTGAACAGCCTGGCATTTGGCAAATGGCAAATGAAATTTAATGTGGATAAATGTAGGGTAGTGCACATTGGAAAGAGTGACCCCAGCTGTGCATGCGGCATGATGGGGGCTAATTTGGCTACAGCGGGTCGGGAGGGGGATCTTGGCGTTGTCATGGATGGTTCTCTGGGGATGTCCACGCAGTGTGCAGAGGCGGTCAGGGAGGCGGGCAGGATGTTGGGAATCATTGAGGGGGGGAGGAGGATGGGACTGAGACTATGTTATTGCCCTTGTATAAATCCATGGTACGCCCACATCTCGGATGCTGTGTGCGGGTGTGGTCTCCTCACCTCAAGGGGGATGTTCTGGCACTGGAGGGGGTTCAGAAGGGGGCAACTAAAATGATTGGGGGTTTAGAGAGGGTCCCGTACGAGGAGAGATTAGGGGGGCTGGGACTCTTCAGCTTGGAGGGGAGAGGACGGGGGGGGACGTGATGGAGGTATATAGAGTCATGAGTGGTGTTGAGAACGTGGATAGGGAAGAGTTGTTTGCTTATTCCCATGATACAGGAGCTGGGGGTCACCAAGTGAGATTGGTGGGCAGCGGGTTTGGAGCAAATGGGGGGAGGTTCTTCTTCGCGCAGCGCGCGGTCGGCTTGTGGAGCTCCTTGCCTGAGGAGGTTGTGGGGGCTAGGACTATAACAATGTTTAAAAGGGGACTGGATAAATTCATGGTGGCTAAGTCCATTAATGGCTATTAGCCAGGATGGGTAAGGAATGGTGTCCCTAGCCTCTGTTCGTCAGAGGATGGAGATGGATGGCAGGAGAGAGATCACTTGATCATTGCCTGTTGGATTCACTCCCTCTGGGGCGCCTGGCGTTGGCCACTGTCGGTAGACAGATACTGGGCTGGATGGACCTTTGGTCTGACCCAGTACGGCCTTTCTTATGTTCTTATGTTCTTATCCCCCTTGGCACGGCGCGTACCACGCCCCCCAGCCCCGGGGCCCCGCGCGCTAGGGTACATATCCCCCTTGGCACGGCGGGTACCACGCCCCCCAGCCCCGGGGCCCCGCGCGCTAGGGTACATATCCCCCTTGGCATGGTGGGTACCACGCCTCCCAGCCCAGGGGCCCCGCACGCTAGGGTACATATCCCCCTTGGCACGGCGGGTACCACGCCTCCCAGCCCCGGGGCCCCGCGCGCTAGGGTACATATCCCCCTTGGCACGGCGGGTACCACGCCCCCCTGCCCCGGGGCCCTGCACGCTAGGGTACATATCCCCCTTGGCACGGCGGGTACCACGCCCCCCTGCCCCGGGGCCCTGCACGCTAGGGTACATATCCCCCTTGGCACGGCGGGTACCACGCCCCCCTGCCCCGGGGCCCCGCGCGCTAGGGTACGTATCCCCCTTGGCACGGCACGTACCACGTCCCCCCAGCCCAGGGGCATCGTGTGCTATGGTAAATATCCCCGTTGGCACAGCAGGTACCACGTCCCCCCAGCCCAGGGGCATCGTGTGCTATGGTAAATATCCCCGTTGGCACAGCAGGTACCACGTCCCCCCAGCCCAGGGGCATCGTGTGCTATGGTAAATATGCCCATTGGCACAGTGAGTGCCACGTCCCCCCAGCCCAGGGGCATTGTGTGCTATGGTAAATATCCCCGTTGGCACGGCAGGTGCCATGTCCCCCCAGCCCAGGGGCACCCTGTGCCATGGTAAATATGCCCATTGGCACGGCGGGTTCCGTATCCCCTTCCCCATGTTACTCCAATTTCAGTGCCCCTGCTGGCTGTTCTACACTCCGCCTCGCTGGCGTCTCAACTGCACGGTGCCAGACCTGGAAAAAACCCCACTCAGACTTCAGGGCCTGATGCTGAGATGCAGGGAGCACCGTGCGCAGAGTAAACTCTCGGCATCGCCCGCCGGTGGGTCACGAGATCCAGCCCTGGCAGGGCAGCTGGCCACACCTGGCCTTTGTTCAGAGAGCAGCTGGCCAGCTCACGGCAATGGCCTGGCAGCCGGCAGGTGCCCTGGCCCCAGGAGCAGAGGAGGGACCGTGGTGGGATTTAGAAAATAAATTCCCTGTCGCCCCAGCAAGCAGGTGGGTGGTGACCTAAACGGAGGTGCGGGGAGAGTGGGCACAGCAAGAATTCAGAGATAAAGACCCAGGTGCCAAATACGAACCCCGCCAGGCGAGCCCCACCACTGCCGCCTTCCTGCCACCTGCCCAGCCCCGCGCCCCCCCCAGGAGCGTCAGGCTCCTCCCCGCCAGCAGGGCCTTCGCTGGGCCTTGGGGCCGTGCGGGTTCTTGGAAGTGAATTTATTGCCAGCATATGTAACCATTCATGCCGCTCTGTTACTCCTGCCTTAGCAAAACACAGGGCTCCACAGATAATTAATAGACAACACTGCTAATCCTACTGGGAGATGATTAGCAATTAAAACTCCTAATTAAGTCTATGCATAATTCACTGAAATTACACTGTGTGTACACATGGGGAGGGTTCCTTGGCCTTCGACAAATATGCACTGATATCTTTATTGTTCATTAGATTCCCTCTGGCCCAGACCCGGGTCTATCGCTCGCAAGTCAGACTGATGCCTGTACTGCATCCCCGCCCCTCGCGCCAGCCGGGGGAACCCAGCTTCCCCTCTTGGGCTGTCTGGAAATGGGACAATACCCAAGACCGCCGTGTTTGCAGCTCACCAGGTGATCTCGGGCAGCCCGTTTACGTAAAGCGGGGCAGACTGTTGCCACCGGCATGAATACAGAGGTGCAGCCCCCGGAAACGACATGTCTCATCATGCAGCGTGGGCTTGGCACGTGAATGAGGATGGCGCATTGCATGCTGGGAATCTGCCAGCTCCATGGGCCGCATGAGCCAGCACAGGTCTTGTTCTCGTACTATACAAGCTGCGTTAATCGGCCCAGCAGCCTGACCATGCACGGGCAGGCTGTGCTCAGATCCTGCTCCTAGGCGCGCTCCTCCTCCCCAAGCCGCAGCACCTGGGAATGCAGCAGAGGGAGCATTCTCAGCCCCCGGGGGATATGTGCGGTGGGGCTATTAAGATACAGCATTGACAGACTTCAGTCCAAACAGAGAGGGAGCTGCCATGCAGGCTTAGGGGTGACCGCTAGAGGGGGGAGCTGGGGGCTCCGAGAGGATGCAGAGGGAGCTTGGTGGAAGGAGATAGCTGTTTGCAGTATGATCCTGTACCTCCCAACATCCCCCCTGGTTCTCCAGCTGAGACCCGGGGAGCCCCAGCCTGCCCCCAGCTCTTATATCGCTCGCTCACCACCCGCCCAGCCTGCTCTGGATCAATGGCAGGGTCAGAGGGGGCAGGAGCTGGGAGAGAGGCAATCCCAGCTCTATGAATCGGGCAGTATCTTCCCTTCCAGCTGGGCCTGGCTGCAGGGCCACTGACTTGGGCAGGAGAGAGCTGCCCTCCCCTGGGGGGCTCTGCCTGGCGAGCAGGAAGGAAAGAGGATGCTGACAACCTCGCCCCGGCCTGGCAGGCACGCAGAAAGCACAGGGATGGCTGTGCTCCAAGAGGGACAGCGCAGTACAGATGCCACAGAAGGATCAAACCTTCTAGCACCTGAACAGGTAGAAGAGACATCCCTGCTCTAGCAAGGAACCGTAACAACTCCTCGCTAGCTCCCCCCTTCTCTGCTGATAGCACCTGGGAAGGACCTCAGCTTCTCACTGCCTACTTCATCCTTTGCAACGTCTCCTGGGTGCCTCGCCATGAGCGCCCCGCTTCGCCAGCGGGCTCGGGGTGGCACAGGTGAGCCCAGAGACCATTCTCCACCCAGCACAACCATTCTGTCTCACCCAATTTCACACACTGCAAGCCCGGGCTCTGCACAGGGGCTGGGCACGTGGAAGTCAGCTGTGGGGAACGGAACCGGAAGAGCAGCAGCCAAGGCAGGAAGCACCTCGTGGATCAGCACCAGGCATAACACTTTCCTTTGCTAATCAAGGTCATTTGGTACGGCTGCAATACCTGAGCAAACTAGCTAAGCAGCCGGTGTGCAAGGTGGCCTGACCACTGAAGGTCAAGTGTGCACTTATGCATATTCAAAGCTGTCTGCAGGATCGATTGGGTTTTAATTGTTTTTCCTGGGGTTTTGGAAGGAACTGCCAGGGGCATTGATCAGCCCCAGACAAGGCTGCTCACACTTCAGGGCTCGCAGACACTGTCACTTTGGCACAGGCAGATGGAAATGAAGGCACAAAACCCAGAGCTGCGCACAGACACAGCAAACAAAACATGCCACTTCCGAGAGGCAACCTACCCCCAGCCTGCCGGGAGCTCAGCCACCTGGAGGAGGAGGAGGAGGAGGAGTGCGGCAAGATGTGGGATCGGTGAATTGTATTTGAAAATAAAGTTTTTTAATTAAAATTGGCAATTCTGAGCCGCCTGCCGGCAGCAGCCACACAATCAGGAGAGACGAGCTTTACTGTTTAATATTTAAAGACTGCGTTTAATCTTTAAACAGGAAAGCTCTTCTTCTGACTGTTAACGCAAGATGGAAAGTGCTTTAAAGTCTCAGACACTGGGGCTTCCCACCCTGCCAGGGTCACAGAGGAGGCCAGCTCCTGGCAGCAGCCAGGCACGAAGTACAGCTGCAAACGACACTCATCCATGACCCAGGGTTCTTGGCCTACTCTTCTCTACAGCACCAGTGAGATTTCAGCCAGCCTGCGGACACGCACATTTCCAGCTTGAAAAGGGACATCATAAATAAATGTCATTTAAACAAACCAGCCCAATGTCCTCCCATGTTACTACCACCACCATCAATGCTTACACCGAAGGCATTCAAAAGCCGCAGTGGTGTCTCTTTCACCGGTTATGCTGGCTCCGACAAGGAGACCAGACTAGTTAATTTCCCTTTCTGGTTCCAGTCATTGTTACAGGGTTTGGGCTGACAACCCCATGGGAGAAAATCCCAAACACAGAACAAGTCTCCTTGGGGTCCCCCCCCCCCCCATAAACCTTAGTTGTCAAAAAAGAGAGAAAAAATTAGCAAGAACATTTTGAAATCTTTTGTTAACATTGTGAATTTTCAAACTTTTTCAACCACTCTCTTTGAGCTGGTAAAAAAGCAGAAAAAGCTACCTGGAAAAAAGAATCTAGTTGCCCTCATGGAAACGTTTCCATTAATATAAAACTTTAACATTATTTTTCATTTAATGAAATCCACATTTTGGCTCTAAACTCCCTGACGGTGCCCCTTTACAGTCGTATCGTTAGTTAATTACACAACTCTGGCACTTCATAAACAAATCTGATCCCAGGTTCTTGCCTGCAGGAGTTTGCCCTGGTGACAGGCATGCCCTAAGAACGGCAGCAGGTTAGACAGGCAGCCTGAGTCTCAGAATTGTGCTTACCCACTGCCCCCAGGACGCTCCTGGCAGCGAGCCCTGTGCCGGGGCGTGGCTGCAGCTGCAGAGTTTTGCCAGATAACATGGACGTTTGGTGGAATGAAGCTGCCTGCCCCCTTTGGTCAGCCCCGCTGGCACTCTGCTTGTTGCCTCATCCAACACAGGGGCCAGGAATAGCAGGAGACTTCAGGAAACTAAGTTTTGTGACCAGCTACGTGGGAGGCTTCAGGGCTCCTGTTCTCCCAGCCAGCACTCTGCAGATACAAGAGCCTTGGGTGTCAGGAGAGCTAGCCGTTCTCAACACTCCCTCGAACGCAGTGATCCCAAAGCACGCGGCATGCCCAGCAGACTGGCTGGGTGGAGGGAATGTTACAGTTACACAAAGGCCTCTCAATTATTCTCCAAATTCTCGGCTTCCGTTATTTTACAAAATGAAATCTCTAGCTTTATGGATGCAAAGAAAACATTCAAAACATGATTCAGAAGCAACTGTCTGAAATTGCAGAGAGCCTGAAACAACAGCTCCATAGCGTGAACTGCGCCATCCATCTCAGCGAGTTCTCCCACGACGCTCAGCAAAGCATGAAAGAAAGCGGAAGTGTCGTATGAGCCCCGCTCCGGCTAAGGGGAAGGGAGGGCGCTAGGAAGCCGCCGGAGGCGTGGGTGGTGTGTGAATTACGCTGAGTAGAGCTGTAATAACACACCGTGGGGCTGCAGGCATAATGGTTTCATTTTCCTGAAGGGGGCTCAGCTTTCTGCAGTTTGGAAAATGCTCTTAGCAGGCAACAAGCTGCGGCCTGACAGCACGGCCGGCCGCTCACGCAAGCACTGCTGCACAAGGCCACACGCGTGCGCGGCTCCGGCCAGCACGGCAGGGAGCTGGGCGCAGCAGGGATGTGAGAAGGTCCCAGACACGGTTCTCTAGTGCAGGGACTCCTGCTGCTAGTCAGACACGGGCTTCCCTCCCCACAAACTGACAACGCACTCGCTCGGTGCCTCAGTTTCCCCCTCCAAACAAGCTGACAATTCACAACTGCACCGTCCGGGGGCAGGTGTTGTGAGGATTAGTCTCTCGCGTGCTACGTAAGCCCTAAACATGGATACATACGCCCCACCGGAGTTTCAGTGGGACTCTCCACACGCACAGCGCAACTCGCGGGCTTAAGTGTTCTCCTGGATCGGGGCCTAAACTGGTATTAAAAATTAAGAGAGAAAAATTAAATAGCAAAACTCTCTGAATTACAGCAAGGAACCCAGGCATCCGGGACAGCCTTCTGGTTCAGAGAAAGGGAGGGAATCGTGGGAGGAGAAGAGTGACTGGAAAGGAAATTTCAGAGCACAGCAGACCATACAGGGCACAGCAGGGAATTCACCGCTACCCCCGTCAGGGAAAGAGAGGGGCTCCAACCCAGCCCGTCTCTCAGAGTCTCACTGACAGTCCCACGGTGCCCTGGCCAAGCCTACGAACTAGCTGGGTCACTGGCAGCTCCCCTCAACAGTGGAGGAGCAAGAGAAACCCCTACTCCAGCGTTCCCAGGGGCTGGATTTGGAGGGAATGTCACCCTAGCCACCACCCTGCTCTCCTGCACCGCCCCCGACATGCACTCACTGGGCCTCGTACCAGCCAGTCGTATTGTGAATCCAAACACGCATACGCCCCACCGCAAAGCTGGGTGGCCGCCCGCCCGCCCGGCTGCAGGCAATGAGCTTTCGGGGTTTGCACCTCAACAGTCGATAAGCAGCACAGTGGCAAAGCTGCCGTTCCAGAGGTGAGAAAATTCCCAGAACAGGCCCCCGTCAGGCTGGCGGGTTGATTTAGCTGGCCTGCATAGCGCTCTATCGTTTCTTTATGGGGACGTGCCAGCACATTCGCTCACACATCAGAGTACACCGAGATTAGCCTCCCCTGCCTCACGCGAACAGGACATCAGCTCGCACACTTCCAGCATGGACTCACAAACCCTCTGCGCACACCCCACTCAGCGCCTCACTGCCGAAGTCCTCTGGCCAGCTGGGGCTGTCTACCCCAGCAGAGACTCTGACAATAACAGGAGGCAGCTCTGGGGTTTGGTGCAGAGGAGGAATACAAAGTTTTCCCTGTCCTCACACCCTGTAACAATGGTAGGCTCCATTCGCAGCCCCAGCCCAAGCCTCATTTCCAGCACTAAATGTTCGGGTGACTCCCAAACCCATCTCTGAGTGCCTCCCTCCGCTAGCACCGGCCTCGTCCAACATAAGAGAACAAGGGCGACATTCATGGCAGCCTGGTCCCCCTGCCGCAGCGCTGACGACTCTCTGGGCCACACATGGCCAGTGGTGCAAACGTCACCCTTCAGCAAGGCAGGTTCGGTCCCGTCTAGAGCCGGGCAGGAAACTGAGAGAAGATTTGGGCAAATTTGTGTTTTGGGCAGTTGCGTTTGTCACACTCATTTTCCTAATTTTCCACCTAATCTTTTATCATTTTTTAACTTGGTTTTTAATTTCAAATCAGAGTTTTTGAAAACAAGAATCTTTTGATTCTGAAAACCCCTCCGCAGAACGAAGGCAACAATGCAAAGAAAGAGGAAAAGAACACGCGTGAAGGAACATGAGGCTACAGCTTTCTTAAAAGTGTGTCTAATTTTAAAAAAAATTAGAATGTTTTTGTAAAAAATTCCATTTCAGGGGGAAAACAGCCACATTTAAACAGTTTTTTGTTTTGTTCTGTTTTAAATGCAAACCAATTCTACCTGCTGGCTCCTGCCCGGCCTGAGTGGGGCCCGTTCCCCAGGAGCAGGGGCTCGTCCAGGCAGGCTCGCCGACACCAACCTGCCAATTGTTACTCGCCTCGGCGACATTCGGAGGTGTGGAAAACGGCTGTATTTTAAAAGCCTATTTAGTTGCAGACGCACAAGCTTTCTCCTGGGAATGGGCGACAGGGGCTGGATCACTTGATGATTCCCTGTTCTGTTCACTCCCTCTGGGCACCTGGCATTGGCCACTGTCGGCAGACAGGATCCTGGGCTAGATGGACCCTTGGTCTGACCCAGCCTGGCCGTTCTGCCGTTCTGTGACTAGACAGCCACAGGGTGCGAGTTTTCTTGTCTGGTCAGCCTTGCCCAGCATACAGCAGGAGATGCTTCCCCTGCAACCCACCTATTCAGTCAGCCATGGGGGGGGGGGGGGGGGCTTATCTTACAAGAAAGCTTGTGCATCTGCAACTAAATAGGCTTTTAAAATACATCTTAAAAGGTTTTAAATCAAACCCAACTACTTCCGCAGTCAGCTCTGCAGGGCAGGGGCAGCCTTTTGCCAAGTGTCTGGGCAGCGCTCGCACAACGGAGCTGCAATCTCAGCAACAGCCTCCAGGAGCTACCGGGATACCCACGTTACTGCTACTAATTGTTTGAAGCTCACGCCGGGTGTGGGGCTAGCAAGGTGTACTTCTCCCAGTGCAAGCTTTCTGGCCCCTGCACCAAGCAGATCAGGGCAAGCCGAGGTGCTGACACCAAAGCCAGACCAGACCACGTGGATTTAGGGGCTGATCCTGTGCAAATAAGAGTCAGGTAATCAATCACCATCTGGGCTGACAACTCTCGGACTAAATCCTCACCCCAGCTGCAACTGCAAGAAGACAGGCGAGGAGAGGAGAGGAGACTGGACCTTGAAAAGGAGGTTCAGTGCCAAAGGACTCCCGGGTCTCTAAGGCCCAGCAGCGTTAGCTGCCTCTGCTCTGGTGCTGTGTACGCAGGATTCTCAGTGGCTTTGCAGACCCAGGCTAGCTGGCAGGAGGCAGGAATTGGACCCAGCCCCAGTGCCACACAAACCCCGGGATAACCTGTCCCTTTTAAGCAGTTTAGTCAGAAGCGCTGCTACATTCACGGCTTTTCAAGTATTTTAGAATCACTTACAAAAGCAGGATTAAACTATCCGAAATCCCATTTAATAGGACAAATAAAGAAATAACAATCGACTCTATCAGCCCCGCAAAGGCAGGCTTGAGTCAAATAAATAAATAACTAAGAGAGGGAGGAAAAAAGGAAAGCGGGGGGGGATAATATGTGTTTACTCAAGCAAAGAAAAAAATATTTAAGTGATGTAGGGGAGAAGATTGCGGTAACTAGTGAAGAATAACATCGTCTGCTTGGCTGTCAAATCACACACGAATTTCAGTAATAGATTCTCATTCTGACACTCAATTCAATTCAAAGGTGATCCTGCTTTATCCCAACACATCAAATATTAAACACTCGTATTAGCCAGGGTGTCGTCGCCTTTCCCGGCTTAGACATGGCAGAAGGGTTTTTTCCCCTACTTCCCTTCACTCACTCTAATATTCTCAATGTTATCTAAACATGCCTTCATACACTGGGGCTCCTTATCAAGCCCATTTGGGGAGGGGGGGCGAACTTAAAATGGTATTAGCTTGGGGGGCTTTATTATTATTATTTCCAAAGCTTTTCAATTTTGTGTGGAAAAAGCTTAGCGCAAAAGGAGGAGGGAGGGGAGGGCAGCGCGGTGCGAGAGCTGGAGCGGGGGAAGTATAAGAAAGGGAAAGCAGGCAGCGGCTCTTGTTTGACGGATGCCTTTCAACAAGGGCAGTCTAGCTTGTCAAAGCCCGGGCTCGAGATGAATTGGCAGATCTATTCAGCCTGCCTCTGGATGTCATGCAATACAGTTTCATATTCCCAGATAAGGCATGATAAGCAATTGCTGCCCTGACACCAGCGCCATCCATCCCTGCCTTTCTGTGCACGCGCCCGTGTGAGCACTGCGGATCTCCGCCAAGCCACTAATAAGAGGCATTTAATTTTTACAAATGCAGCGAGGAGAGGGGGCCTTCGAATACGCCAGGAACCCCCCCTCCCCAGCACAAAGACTGTGGATGTTTAATAACTTTCTCAGGAGCCCCGACTCGCCCGCACTCACGCACGCTGCTCCGTAGGCCCTGGCTGCACACGCCAAGCACTGCATGTGTCGGGGCCGTTCAGCATGCAGAATACAGAACACAGCGCTAGAGTCTCCAGATGAGACGTACGTGCTAATTAAAGGTGGAGAGTGGGGAAGCACAAGGATTCCCGGCCCTCTGGCCACAAAGGGAGAACGGGCCCTTTCCCCAGCTGGTGGGAGCGCAGGGCTTGGGGCCAAGCAGGAGGGTCTGCACTGCAAAACCCCAGGTTGGGATTAGTGGAGGTTCCCGGCACATCTGACAGGAGTGGGGGCACGTGGGTGGATCATGGCACACGCCTTGCTAGGAACCTCCGACAGGGCCTCTGGGACACCAATGTTAAATGGTCACCGGCCAGGCCTGTTTGTCTCCCCTCCAGTAGGCCGAGAAGACGGATATGCTAGATACCTCCACTGCTCTTTGGACATGCGAGCACTCCAGGAAAGGCTCCAGGCCTGGAAAGTGGCTATTTCCCCTGGGTTCTGGAGAGAACTGGAGCAAACATGAGGTCATTCAAGGAACTACTTCTAATCCACGACATAACCCTGCCCCCTTCACCCCTCCGTCCTGGCTGCTACGCACGGCATCAGCACCCCCGACACACTGCTCACACCGGTGTCAATGCAGGAGGAGGGCACCGCATGGTCACTCCTCCCCGCATGGAGAGTGCGTGTGCACACACGGCATTATTGTAGGGTCTACAAGACCAGTGGCTAGTGTGTTCTCTGTGTTTGTGAACACCCCCTCGTTCAAGTCACTATCCTGACTCGGGAGGACTCGGGCAGAGCCACATGGCTTTCGACCCAACTGACTGGGATTTTAACAGCTTAGCACAGAGCTGGCTTGGTAAACAGGGATCCGCTGAAATCCCTTGGGGGTACTGAAAGCTTCCTCGCTAACTCCCCCCGCCCAAACGTCCTACGCTGGTGTGGCTTCTCCACAGCCCCCTTCTGCCAGGGAGCACACAGCTGGGTAAGGGGAAAGGACACTGCCCATTGCAAAGGTTTCATTGTCTTGCATTACCTTGGGGCTGAAGTTGGCCGGGCGTTGCCTCAGCCTGTGGGAAGGGGCGGTCAGAGTCCGCCCGGCTGGGCACAGCTAGGGGAAGGGTTAAAGGAGGTGGGGGAGCGGTCTCCCTATTTAAAGACTAGTGTTAGGTCCAACTTTTGCTCACGTGGGACAGATTTTTGCACTTCCCCCGGACAGCCAGCGTACCACGTGTCCATCTCGTTGCGTTTGTGAGGGCCTTGTCACAGGAACCGGGGCTTTCCGCAGCATACAACACAAACCCCATTAACAGCCTTGTTTTAACGCGACGGCCCAGGCCTGCACACTGACCTCAGGCAGAACGCGCGCAAACACCCACCCCCACGAGCCGCTGGACTCAGGTGAGGCGTCCCACTACGCCCAGCCTTCAGCACTGGCAGTGAGGGGGGGAGAGTAACAGGCTGGGTGAGAAACCAAGGCGCTAGACGCACTGTCCATCCTTTTCCCTTAACGAAATGAGCAGGCCCCCGAGTTGGAGCTCTGCAGAAAGCCCCCCCCCACCCGCTGAAGGCAGTGTGGTTCTGGCGAGACAGTCACACACACATTATCATCTATCAGCTGTTCTGCTGTAGCACCTAGACCGGGGGCCAGGCACTGCCCCTGCCCCAGGGAGCTCACGGTCCTAGCAGGCAAGAAGGCCAAAGGAAGGATTCCCACCCCCGTTTTACAAATGGGAGAAACCGAGGCACAGAGCGATTAGACGACATGCTCACAGTCACGCACGGAGCCTGAGCATTAGCCAGAAGCCCACCCCTCCTCTCCTGGGAATGCACCGAACCTGGAGAGTTCTTAGCGCCTACGGCAGCAGGTCAGACAGGGACCGGACCCAGGACAGGACAACAGGCACGCTACAGAACAGAGTCCTACCTTTAAAAGAAAGTAAAAACTCTGCTGCTGTAAGGGGAAGAGGCCTGTGAACGTGCTGGGTGAGCAGACTGGGTGGGCCGCGCAATGGAACAAGTAGGCCTCTTTGCCTAAAGAAGAGACACCCTCAAGAAGTTTAGGCCTCACTTTTAGTTTTGTTTGAACAAGAAAAGCCCTGCGGCCAGGAAACCCGGCCCCTGGCCACGGTCACAGAGTTCTACATATTGTCTGGCCTGGGGTTAGCAACACTCTGGAGATCTGGGTCCAAGTCCTGGCTTCTAGCACATGCAAAATGAGCGGGGTGGTCTGAGCCCAGTTCTGCCGCTTCGGCTCAGCAGAGGACTAACCCCAGTGTGGCAGGGGTACAGGCAGCCCAGGGTAGTACAATCCAGAAGTGAGGTGCACTGGCACAGCTATGGAGGGGAGCCCCCAGCTGGAATAGGAAGGGGGCTGCGGGTTGGGATTGAGGGGCACTGTCAGAGCTGAGAGGAGCCCAGGGCAGGGCTGGCAGGGGCTGCGAATCGGGAGTGAGGGGCATCGGCAGAGCTGGGGGAGCCCAGGACGGGGCTGGCAGGGGGCTGCGGGTCGGGAGTGAGGGGCATCGGCAGAGCTGTGTCTGGGGGAGCCGCAGGGATGCTGAAGGATGCATTGGCAGGGCCGCAGGGAGGAAGCTCGTGTAATTCCAAATGTGGCCCTATACCTACCGTTACCCGCTCTTCCCTGGGATAAGCACCTGCTCACGTCTTTTCACAAGGCTGTTTTCTCTCTGGTCCCAGCAAGTCTGACTGCACTGCAGGGCTGTTTACACAGGGGCTAGATTACACCCATTTATGGAATCATCTCAAAGTAGCGCTTTGGATTTTAAGATACACAAGCAGCCTCCAATTAGCATGTGAAAGCCAGACACACACGGAGCACGGCGGGGAAGTGGGAGTAACAACACAGAGCTGATCATCCTTCCAGTCCCCAGGAAAAAATCTCTCTCTCATGCTGAGGTAACAGCTCCTCCAGCCTATCGAACCGCATTGCTCTCGGCTCCTGGTGGATCCCGAGTACACGGGGGGCCAGCCGCACGCGCTAAACAGCTCCCTTGGTGTGCCACTAACTGCACTTTAACTGGCTGAATGCCAGCCTAGCGCGGAGGCTTGGGAGGTAAAAGGGTTGAGTACGGGATCACTGTGTGAACACCCAAGGGAGCCCACTCACAGGGTAGCTAGGTACAGACCTAGCACCACGCGCTCTCCACAGCACGGGGCAAAGTCTGGGCCAGCCCAGCACCAGGAGCTGCTCCTCTGCTAGCTGAGCTACCCGCTGGGGCTTGGCTTTGTCCGTTATGCAGCCATTTGCCAGAGCAACAGGCGCTCGGGGTGGCTGGGACATGGGATCTCAGCTAGAGCCAGCCAGATGGCAGAGATCAGAGGTGTATTATACACACATGCAGGGGGGGAGATCAGATGGCTCAAGCGACAGGTAACTCAAAAGCCGCGTCTCTTGTATGGAAGCTTGAAGGGGAAGCGATTCCCACTGGCTGCGAGCAGGGGAACAGCTAAGCAGGAGCTGTCCGCATCCCTTCCTTGCAAACCCCTTTGGCTCTGCCCTCTCCAGAGCTGGAACACAGGCGTGGGAACACAGGAAACAGCATAGCTGGGCCCCCGAAAGATGAGAACTAGCCCGAGAGTTAAACTCCAGGACTGAGCCTGGGGGAGCGGGTGGGGGGGGGACAGAGATTTTCTAGAGCACACTGGGCTGCAGAAAGCTGGACAGGGATTCCCACTAGATCTGGCTGGAAATTAGATGGAGAGAGCCACAATTTTCCCCATTATACAAAGCCATGTAACAGTATCTGTTCATCTAGCTCTTTCTCCTCAGCCTCCTGCAGTCGTAGAACTGTAACTTTAACATGCAGATGTGCCCCTGCACACACGTGTGCGTGTACACACCCACCCACCCACCCCCATTTAACCCATACAGAGTTCACTGTAGACACTGGTGCTGGGATCACTGTCGAAATGTTCCAGCCCTTCCGACAGATTTTCTCCCCGACTTCGATTTTTAAACAAACACAGGCACACGCTCCCTGTTTAATTTCCGTGTGCGAAGGAAGCAGGTGCCCGTGTTCCCGTGAGCTCTCCCTTCTCTAGGTTTTTTTTCCTTCTTGGATCCTGCCCCATTAGTTCAGTGCCCAGCCATCTGCGACGTCTCCTGTAATGCTGTCCCCCCTGTGTATCAGGGAGCTTTTCCATTAGTGCCTTTAATATTCTGACACCTTAGCACAGGCTGCTATTACATTCAAACCCTGATCGCCCTGTGAAATTACATCGCCGGGCTTGCGAAGATGGAATTGTGTATAATCAGGCTGTGCCATGCACTGTCAGTCCCATCACAAATGCAGCGTCAAGCAGGCTTACGGGTGGGCTCAGCAGCTGCTACAAGTGTATTTTTTTAACTGGATGAAGTATCCCTTATTTAAAGCATTTCCTTAAGACAAAACAAAGGCAGGGGAAGGCAAACCAAGAGCTGCTGCACTACGGTGCCCAGAGCTCCGGTTTCTCTGGAACGATATCACACGGGGAGGAGGAGATAACGACAGTTGAACAGCCGGCCAGGGAGATGCGAGCTGAATAAAGCACACAGTTATTTACTCCAGAGAGGGGGAGAGAGGAGGGAAAGCCCAGCATCGTACTACAGGTGCCACGCACTGTTAAGACCTAGACATTAACGGGCCATGGACCTCTTTACGAGGCTCTGTTTTATAAGGCTACTGCACTCTGACTGCTAACGACACAAACAGCCAGCAATTCCCAGGCCTCACAGCCAGCTGGGCTGTTGCATTGTACCAGCAATACTCAGTGATTGCCCTGGAACGTTTTATGGACAAAAAGACACCCGTGGCACGCCATGCGTCCGAATGCCAAACCCAGGGATCGTGCCAACACCCGTGGCACACCGTGCATGTGAACGCCAGGCCCAGGGAACATACCAACACCCGTGGCACGCCGTGTGTCCGAATGCCAGACCCAGGGATCGTGCCGACACCCGTGGCACACCGTGCATGTGAACGTCAGGCCCAGGGAACATACCAACACCTGTGGCACGCCGTGTGCCCGAATGCCAGACCCAGGGATCATGCCGACACCCGTGGCACGCCGTGCATGTGAACGCCAGGCCCAGGGAACATACCAACACCCATGGCACGCCGTGTGTCCGAATGCCAGACCCAGGGATCGTGCCGACAGCTGTGGCATGCCGTGCGCGTGAACGCCAGGCCCAGGGAACATGCCAATACCCATGGCACGCCGCACGTCTGAATGCCAGACCCAGGGATCGTGCCGACAGCTTTGGCACGTCATCCGGGTGAACGCCAGGCCCAGGAAACACACCAAAACCCACGGCACGCCGTGCAGCTGAATGCCAGACTCAGGGATCGTGCTGACACCCGTGGCACGCCGTGCACATGAACGCCAGGCCCAGGGCCTCTCCCCAACTCTCGAGCTGCAGGGGGAGTGCAGCCTAAAGTAACTCCACTGATGCCCGGCTCATTATTAAGGCTTATACAGGGTGAATTTGTAAATTCATTCATGTCCGTCCTCTATAACATTGATAGAGAGATATGCACAGCTGTTCCCCCCCCCCCCCCGCCGGTATTAATCACTTACTCTGGGTTTACTAATAAACAAAAGTGATTTTATTAAATATAAAAAGTAGGATTTAAGTGGTTTCAAGTAATAACAGAGAGAACAATGCAAGTCACCAAGCAAAATAACACAAAACACGCAAGTCTGAGCCTAATACATTAAGAAGCTGATTACAGATAATATCTCACCCTCAGAGATGTTCCAATAAGCTTCTTCTACAGACTAGACTCCTTCCTAGTCTGGGCCCAATCCTTCCCCCCGGTACAGTCCTTGTTAGTTCCAGCTCCAGTGTAACTAGGGGATTTCTCCTGACTGGCAGCCCCCTTTGTTCTGTTCCACCCCCTTTCATGGCGTTGGCACAAGGCGGGAATCTTGTGTCTCTCTGGGTCCCCACCCCTCCGTCTAAATGGAAAAGCACCAGGTTTAAGATGGGATTCCAGTATCATGTGACATGGTCACATGTCACTGTAAGACCCCAGTCTCCATTCTTCCTGGGTTGGCCCCCAGGTACACGGGAAGGCTTGCAGGTAAATAAACCATCTACAACCAATTGTCCTAGTCACTGGGAGCCATCAAGATTCTAAACCACCATTAATGGCCCTCACTTGGCATAATTACAGTAGGACCCCAGAGTTATACATCATATTTCTAGCTTCAGATACAAGAATGATACATACGTACAAGTAGGAGGAGTATATTCAGCAGGTTATAACCTTTGTTATGATACCTTACAAGAGACCTTTTGCATAAAGTATATTCCAGTTACATCATATTCACCCTCATAAGCACATTTCCAGAAAATAAATGGAGGGCAACGTCACAGGGGAGACCTGACTTTTGAGTCGTTTGTTTTCTGGGAATAGGGTGCAGCCTTTGTGCATTTTGGGGGGGCCGCTGGGTTGGGAGGCTTGGGCATGGAGCAGAGGAAGGAGGAAGTGTGGGGACGGATGATGTGGGAAGAGGGAGAGGATCATGGTGGCAGGGGCAGTGAGCTCTGGTTGCCAAGGGCACACATGGATCGGAGAGAACTCGCCTCCCCCCAAGCCACAGGGCGAGAGTGAGGCAGGGCAGCGTGGGCAGAGGGATCGGGTTCCTGGCCTCGGTGTTGGCCGTGAGCTTGGGGGCAGCAGCTGGGAGAGGGCATGAAAACAGGAGCCCTTAGCTCCCCAGGAAGGTCTGAGCCTTGGTCAGCAAGTCCAGGACAGAACCGAAGCCCAGGGTAGAGAGAGGGGCCCCGAACCCAAGTGCCAGCTTTACAGGGGCTTGCAAACATACCACTGATTTGTCTCTGGCCAGCAGCCCCCCAAGAGGACCGAGACGAACACTGTCGACCAGAGAGGTCAGGATCATTATCTTAAAACTCCAGCATCTGGGGACCCGGGGCTGAGGGCACCCTCTGAATTCCTGCCCTCCAGCACAAGCGTGGGCATGGTGGGGGAGAGTTTGTCCCATGGCCGTGCGCCCCCATGGGGAGGAGGGACTCAGCAGTTTGCCAGCAGCAGAGGAAGCGTACAGCACACACCAGCCTGCAGGGTGGGAGTCTGCTCATCCCGGGGAGACCGCATCACACAAACTGGTACAAGAAACTCTAACTAGGTAGCACGTATCATAGCAACCTGAGTAAGGAACTAATTACTGGGCAGCATCCAGCAGCTGCAGAGAGAGATGGCCGTAAAATCATGTCCATGAGGTTGAAAGGCGAGGCTAAGACCAGACCAAGGGTGAGCGTGCACCGGAGCACAGCGCCGCTGGCTGAGCTCTGCTTGGCAGACCAGCACGGACGCTTACAGCTGCTCAAATTAAGACAAAGTCCGCTAAGTGCCTCTGCAAATCGGGATGTGCCTGGTCCTTCCCCATCCGCTGTAACGCTGGACCAGACACACACAGACTTGGCCTCTGCTCCAATTTCAGAGCCCTGTCCAGAGCTCGGGGGCCCTTTCTCCAGCCGGCAGCTTGCTCCTCAGCGCCTGAGTCCAGGGATCATCCACCACTGAGCTGCACAGAGCCACAGCGTTCTCCCCTGCCAGCAGCAGAGTCCATGCAGATTGCCGAAGATGAGGCCTTGAGACATAAACCCTTGGGATCAGAGACCCGGTAGGAGGCCTGAGGCCTGAACTGAAGTAAGCCTCATCCTACTGCCGAAGGTAGCCCCGGTAGACGAACATCAGCGTGTTACTGAAAAGGGCAAATCCCCCAGGGCCGCTGGGGCTGCCAATGCTCAGAAGAAAAATTATGAAGATATTTAAAGTGAACATGGGATGTGGAAGAGAGACACGTGACCTGCCAGTGAAATGGACCCATGCTCCCCAGTTCTCGGCACTGCCCCATACTATTCCCTGAACGTAATTCTGCCAGCTTGGCTGGCTCATATTATCTTGCCCAGGTGGAAACTCCATGAATGATCCAACCACAGCTCATTTACACACACCCCTGGGACAGAAAAGGAGTGTGTCCAAATCCCCCACCTTACAGCATGTCGTGTTATTAGAGCTGGGGCCATCCTACAGGGAGTTCCCAGGTTTCAACATCTTTTTTCATCCCAAATCGGGACAAAAAACATCAGAAAATGTCACAGCACATGAAGTGCCATTTGGAAGGGTCACCACTGCCCGGCCAAACAAAGACTGCAGCATTCCAAAGAGGAATATTTTGGTTCCTTGGGAAATACAGATCTGAAAAGAAATTTCTCGTTGCAGATTTTTCAATGGAAAGATATTCCCCTGCCCACATTTTCCAGAGGAAGTTTTCTATTTCAACAAAATCATTTTCCAACTGGAAAACTTTTCATGTGGAAAATTGTGGCCATCTCTAGTCGTTATGCAGAGGCATGTATACACAAATGTGTCCGGCCCAGAAGGCCCAGCACTCAGCACCAAATAAGCCATACCGATTGCCAGGGCTTCTAGGCACTTCTGTCATCTGACTAATTAACAGCCACAAACCAGTGGCACACCTTACTGCTCAGGAGGAACCAGGGTGTGCACCCGCATCCCTACGGGAAATACTTAGGAAATGCGACAGATTTCAGTTTCCAGTTTCCACGGGGTCATAAAGCACATCGGCTACACCCCAGGCACGGTCAGCCAATCCTCCAGCTGTTGAATGGAGAACTTCCAAGCTGCTTCCCGACAAAGGAACGAGAGATGGGGTGGGCAGCAGGGCGACACTGTGACGTTGCTGGCAGCTGATCAGGACAAACAGGTGACTACTACCTGTGTCCTGCGTAACTGCCCACCCAGCCTGCTGTCTCTCACCAGCTGGTACCATGGGGATGTCGGACATAAAGCTCAGCTATTGCCTGTGAGGAGGCGGAGAGGACTGGGATTCTGTGTATTTCATGGAGTTTAGACAGAAACAACAGCGATTAACCCTTTGGCGCCGTCTCACTGCTTCTTGTTCTCCCTTTCCAGGCTCTGCCCCACACTTTCATCTGCTCATGGTTCACTGAGTCTCCCCCTGCACTCCCATCACGGCTTCTTCGTCCTCCATGTTGTCCACTAAGTACGGAGCGGCCTCCGGCAATGGATCCCCTGCCATGTTGCTGCTAAGAAACCACCCAACGCATGGTGGCTAACGAAGTGGCAGATAAGGATTGCTGGCTTTACATGGTATCTGTTTGCTCATATCCCTATCCCCCATAACCCTTCATATGTCACTTGTCTTCCTAGACTGCAAACTCTTTGGGGACAGACCATCATTTCATGGGTTTAGCCAGCATCCAGCACAATGGAGCTCTGATCTCATCCCGACCAGCGCCTCCGAGAGCTACTATAGGAGAATTAAATAACAACAGGTCTATTGACCCCGGAACCAGCCCTGCACCCACTCATAGGAGAGGCAGCCTGGAGGAGCAAGTGAACAGGAGGAGGGAAAGGGGCTGGCTAGCAAATCAATGCCCAGGGCATGGGAGGAGAGATCAATACAGATTACTGGGCCAATGGCTGATCCCATGGCTGCACCAGGGAAACACCAAGAAAAGTTAACAAGCTGTTGATGAGACAGCGTGTGGGATTGACACCTGTCTAATCAAAGGTGGAGTTTACACTGGATCATCTAAACATCAGCGCTTCCTTGCACTTGTTGACTCAGGTCAAGGTTAAGACTGGAGACGTGAAAGCAGAGATGCCACTAAGAGCTTTGATGGATGCAAAAGACACAGCCAGGCCATGCGAGCACGGTCAGTTGAGGAGGTGGGAGACAAACCTGAGACAAGAGGATTTAGCTGGAACAGCAAACAGAGGGAGTGCGGCCGGGGGCGGGCAGCACCAGAGAAAGAATCGATCTGGAAGGAGGTCAGAGACACAGCGAAGGCAAGACTCTGAAGGAGAAAGTTGGGTTGGGGTCCTGGGAAGAGAGCCGATGAGTGATTCATAAAACCCTCTGGGGGGAAAGGAGAGGAGGAGTCACACCAGCTGTGGGCACCTGGGAAGGGAAGGGAAGTGCAGCTGTATTTTGATGGAGTAAAAGGCTGTTAAGACTAAGTGGGTTGATCCCAATTATTAGCTGCCAGTAAATCCAAGCTCTGGGGAGGCTTTGGGGAGATATGGCGGTTCGGACTGTGCCAAGAGGATTTAGGAGCACAATCCCCAATGCTCAGCATGGGACCAGGCTCCCATATCACTCAAAAAGCCCAGCCTTGGTATAAAAAAGCAGAGGGAAGCCAAGTCAGAGAAAGCACGTCCCTCTGGGAGGAGAAGGCTTGTCACACACGTCTCTAGCACAGCTGCAAGAGGGAGATGGCCCTGCAACCACCACTGTTGACAATGGAAGGGTCTGGAGCCAAATGGTCCATGGAGCCCTCAATGCGTCCAGAGAAGCCATACACAGGGACCTCCAGCTATTTCCCAAGGAAGGGCGCAGCCACCCTAGCCAGCCTGTGAACAGGAGGCATTTCCACCCCAATGCGTAGGGCAGCGACGCGATGCCCCCTAGACGATTCCAGAGGAAGTTCTAGGAGCTGGGGGCTCTCAGGAAGTGTAAGACACATGCCTATCTACAGGGCAGGTTGCTGGTTATCCAGGCACCCCAGCAAAGAGCTGCCCTTGGACAGAGCGAGGGGGCGGTGGGGACAGGAAAGCAGGGGAACTGAACATGACATTCCAGTAAAAGAGCGAGACAGCCCCTGCCCTGGCGAACACACACCCTGCACAGACAGGACAAAGGAAATACCATTAGCCCCGTGCTACGGCTGGGGAACAGGCCCAGAGAGGTGAAGCGACTTGCTAAAGGTCACGCAGGGAGTCAGGGACAGAGCAGGACCCCAGGCTCCCCGAGTCCCAGTCCAGCGCCGCAGCCCTGCTCCAGTGGGGTTTTACTGGCGAGATCTTTGTATGTTTCAGCAGAATCTGTCCTATGAAGTCTCACTGCAGCTTCTGGTCAGCAAAGGCCAGATCCATGCGTAAACACACGCTGGGGACAGACCGACACTCCCAACACTCATGAGCCGAGCATTCTGCTCCTGTGCCAGGGACCAGCTGCCGAGGGTGCAAATCACATCTAAAGGGAGAGATGGGACATTACAAGATGGACGTCGCACGGGGAGTCGGCTCTCCCGAGTGACAGCAATCCTGCCTTGTCAGTCGCTGGGCTGGGGCCCCCCCGCCACCACCCCAGAGAGCTTCAAACCCGTGCACCGAGAGGAGTCTGCTCCCTGTAATCGGAGTCGGCGTGTGTTACGCTTGAGCTGGTGGCTGGTGTTAAATTCAATGCCTCGCGTATTGATTTCCTCACACATCCCGGACTCTGTTAAAGGGTTAGCCGTGAACCGAGATCAAAGGGAGGTTAACTTGTTTCTCCTAAGTGATAAAGCAGACCCCAAGCAAAACCAGGCTCGCAGCCGGTGCGTGCTGTTAGTTATCCTAGCATCGGCCAGAGCCAGCAAGCCATGAAGCCTTCTGAAATTGCTTGGCTCAAACGCGCCGGATGGTTTCCGGCCCTCCCTACAATCACTCCATGGGTATCCCGGAGTCAGGTGTGTGCTGTCAGCCCCTCTCGACCTCCCCAGCCCTCCCTGCTAAATCCCACTGCTATTTAAAAACCACCGAGGAGGAGGAGAGGGCTAATTCGCTTCCCAGCTCTGTGCTGGGTCACGAGCGCCTCCCCCGGCCCAAGGGAAGGGATGGGGCTTGGGGGCCGTCCAGTAGAAGAGACCTGGGAAGAACTTGAAAAGAAGCGGCTGTGAGGACGGAGACCCCGATTTGGAAGCGAGCACGTCTCAGAAGTTATGCAGCCAAAGTAGGGGGAAGAGGCGATAATCTGCCCAGCCCCGCAGGTTGACCAATGCGCAGAACTGCAGGGAGAGACCAATCACCCCCTACACTACAGGGTACGCAGGGAGCCAGGAAGTCCCAGAGGGAGGAATAACCCAGGAACCAGACTGGCCTGTGGGAAGCACCCGGCCCAGCAGTAATGAAAGAAGGAAGCAGGAAAGGGCCAGTGCTGGGCTGCCACGTGAATGCACCAATTCCACGTAACACCCGGGAAGCCTTCGCCTGTCACTTGACGTGCTCAGCACCTCTGAGTATCAGGTCACTTAACTATGGAGTTAGGAGCCTCAGTTTAGGCCCTGGGTTTGAGCGTAAATTATCAGTATGTTAAATGCACTGGCCAGCACAGGTGCAAAACCCAGTCAGAAAAGGACAATGTCGAACTGAATCTCCCCCAGGACCAGTCCAGAACTCCCAACCTCCCTGGCAGGGCAGGCACCTGGGACATTAGTGCCCTGGCAAGCTGGACATGCAAGTTCCTGAGTCCAGGGCCCTGCCTCCGGCTCCTAGATGCACAAACCCCAGGACAGCTCGCTGGAGACGGAAAGCAGACGCCATCCTGCCTTCCTGGGCAGCTAGAACTCTGCAGCAACTGTTATGCCACCATGTCTTACCTGGCAGAACCACCCTGTGCTGCCCGTGGTTTCCCACTGGTCTTTTTTTTTTACAAGTCTCTGGCTGTTGCCCCGCTGTGAAGTAAAGTAAAAGGGACTGTGAGTTGGGCAGCTGGCGGGGTAGCTCTTTGGGGATCGGTATTACTGCGTGTTTGCAGGTAGCCGCCGGGTAGATGCATTGAGAGCAGCCGACGCAGGGAGCCAGTCACCATGTGGATGCTAACGCAGCATCCTGGTGATCCCCCCATGACCCAGACGCAGGCGCTGACTGCCACAAACGGTTCCCGTAGTAGGAACTCCAGCCAGGTAGTCACGTTTCAGGGAAGGGCGTATTTCCCAGCCCACTCCACTCTTAGATGTGCTGCGCTGTCACCAACATTTTGAAAACCTCTGTGGCGTACGTGGCTGGCTTGCCACCGGCAGCTTGGAATAAAATCTCCCTTTGCACTGTGGGACCTCTAGGACTGTAATGTCCTCAGAAGGGTGGAGCGGCTGAAAGCAGAGAGAAGGCTTATGTCGTACGTGGCAGCTCCTCCCACCCAGCCCCAAAAGGCCAAGCAGCTCTGCAATTTTTACACAACAAGAAATGGTAAATGGTAAGGGATCGCTGTACGGTATCGCTGCCTGGCAGCCTCCTTGCTGCGAGTCACTGGGCTTTGTCCAAGCAGCTTCCGGGAGACGAGAGGTTCCTCGCAGGATATGATGAAGCTCAGTTTTACAAAGTATCAGTTTTTGGCCTTCTGGTTCCGCAAGGCACTTTTGCCTGAGGACGCACTGACCCTGTTGTGAAGCGGTGACACAATAATGCACTGTTTGATGTCTGCCTGTGGGCCATTCCTGCCTTAGCAGCGCAGACCCACTGCAGCAGGTCGCTGGGATGCAGAACTGTCACGGACCGGTCCAAGCAGAAGCGTTTCCGTGACGAACTCATGGTGGACATTCTGGACCAGGCCATCAAGCAGGTGCGGAGCAGAGGGGGAAGGATTCATGGCTAGCAGAAAGGCAGATGGAAAGGCCCAGCCTGGCTGCAGAGCGAGAGGCCAGAGACTCAGCACGCCGGCTGAGGGAGGACGATAGAGCCCGCAGAAAGACCTGTTTGAGAGGTTGCTAACGCTTATGGCCCCCGGAAACAGGCTCCTGCTGCTCTCGGACCAGAGCGTGAGTCCCCTCCACAGTTCCGTGTGCTGCTGACCAGACACTCGACAATTCCATGGTTCGGTTACCCAGGCAATCAGGACTTAGCAGCTAGACAGGGCAAATCTACCCCATGCAGTCCTCCACTGCCGTGCAGACCCTGCCCACCCCCCTGCAGCAGTGCCAAGGACACACTCCATGTGGCAGGAGGGAAAGGAGAACAGGGGGCTGGGGTGTTACTGATGGCCCAGGTCATGACTTTGTTTCTGTTAAAGGGTCGGTGTTGGTTTATCACTGGTGTCTGGGTTGCTGGCCTGCCTGGCAAAGCTTTAACATTGTGCTTTTCAAAAATAAAGGCTTGTATTTTATTAAGAAATTCCATTGCCATCACTGCATCACTTCATAGAACGTGTACTGAAAATAACCAAGGTAAACGCTGGAGAAGAGGCAACTGGGAGGTTCTGTGGAAAGGCTATTTCTCAATGCCCTTCTCTACATCCAGCCATACTGTAAATCCACAGTTCCGGTCACTCCTCCCCCTCCCCCATTCCATAAGCAGCCATGTCATTCCAAACGACAATGCGTGGCGGCAATGCACCCCCACCTCCCCACATTTCATTGTGTGGCGTGACAGTACCCATTACTGGACAGACTATACAAGCACATTCATGAACGCACTATTCTCCCATTGCCACTGGCCCAGGCAACTCCATAATGTGGGAGCACAGAGCACCCCTGATTTGTGCTGCCTGGGTGCATCATGCCCAAGCTAGAATCGGTGCACTTTCTAGTTGAGGGCACTGGTTCAGTAACCCTTTACTGTCATAGGTCCATTCAGACCCAAATGGCTCAACTTTGGCTTCACAAAGATTGTGAAGAGCACAGCAAACCACAAGAATGCGGACAGCGTTGATGACACAGGCATCCAAACGTGTCTGTAAACAGCGCCAGCAGGATTTCCGTCTGCCAAACACATTCAACCACCATTCTACACCCGCTGAGAGTGAAATTAAATCTTTTGCCAGGTGCTTTGAGATCAGGATTTGGTTTCATGAGACAAGGCAAAAGGGGGAACGCGGAGCCCCCCCGCATAACCATGGGGACAGTAAGTCCTCTTCGTTTGGTGGTAAGTGTCCCAGCCTGTCCATGAATGTAGACTCTTGATCATTAAAAACCCCCTAGCATCATGAATATGTCCAATGCACCCCACGTTGTCATCCATAAATCTGCCTCTGTGGTCCACAAGGGCCTGCATAACAATGGAGCAATACCCTTTGCAACTTATGTACTCGTGCTTCTTGCTGCGGGAAAACGATGGGCATGAGTCCCATCAATGAACCCGGAGCAGTATGGAAACCCCATTCTCTCAAAACCAGCAACTACTTCTGGGATACTGCTCATGCCCGCCACCTTGGGGTGAACCCCACGCCTGATTCCCTCAGGAATCTCCGCCACTGCTTTACCCACGGTTGACTTTGCAACGCCAGACTGGTTAGCAGTGGACTTGTAGCAGTCTGGGGTAGCCAGCTTCCAGAGAGTTCTAGTAACCCACTTCTGGACTGGTATCACTGCCCTCACTTGAGTGTCCGGATGCTAGGGGATCAGCGCAGGAGCATCTCAGTCCTGCTCCGTAGCATCCCGGCCATCCCAGTACACAGTGTCTTGGGAACAGAGGCTTCCAGTAGCATCCCGTCTGAGCAGTTAAAGAGTCCACTGAAAACTTTATTCCCCTGACATCCTAAATGACATTTGAACTCAGGTCCTCCTGATGTGAAAAGCATGTGCCCCAGCCCATAGCACCCAGCCCCCAATGGACAGCTGATTTGCTTTTTATGTGAAGGGTTTATGCCAAGTGTGCTTACAGAACATTTGCTCGGCACTTAGCATACCAAGTGATGAAGATTTCACTTAAACTCTCAGCATCTGTGTATCTCAACTAACTTGTGCTATTTGCTATAAAAGAACACAATGACAGTAATGGAATAATAACCGCATTAATAAAACACAACAATCCTTGAATGAGAAGCAGATGCAGCAACTAGCTTCAAAACAAGAGAATGAGGCTGTTTAAAAACCACACACAGAAACCATCCAAGGGCTGGCGAAAACCAACAAAGGCTCCAAAATTCAGAGATCAGATGGAAACAATGTTGGCAACCTCAAAAGAAAGATGCTTCCTAGTGCTGGATCTCTCCCTGCCACAGCCCTCCTGCGTCAGCCGGGTATGAATTTCCATAGGCCCCTGGAAAACAGGGGCTCAGCATGGGAACTCTGAAAGCAATGTGAGAGGCACGCCAAGAAATGTCCATTTGAAATGGCGCCTCGAGTGTCAATGCGGATTCAGTGATTTGGATGGGCAAACTGGCGCATGGGGCTAAAGGTCACCCAATATCCACTGCTCTGAAGTGATGGCCTCCCCAGGCCAGGCAGGATGCTGATCTCCGTGACTCCGGAGCAACAGCCATGACTTCAGTGGATTTATACCACGGCTACTGAGGTCAGAAACCCAGTGTGGGATAATGATCTAAACCAACAGAGCAACACAAGGGAAATACCATAATCGGGGTGATTCAAATAGTTATCTGCCTATTCCCTTTAAAGGGACCTGACCATGTTTGGTTGTTTGCAAATGCTCCATTGTTTGTCACTCTCTTCTGGGTATGAAACATGCTTTTACTTCACTCGCCTCCCCTCTGACACATTACGCCCCCCTCTGGGTTCTGAATGAGTCTGGAATGAACACAGCTCACTCTGTTTAATAACGAGCTAGACAGCATCTTGCCATGCCACAATAGCCACAGTGGCCTGCACGTGGGACTAGGACCCAGGAACTCCCGAGTACTAGTCACTGCCCTGCACAGTCCAGCCCCTTTCAGTGCCCCACTACAGGGAAACGGCACTTGACCATGTTCAAGGTGATTTACAAATAGTAACCAACTCCCACTCCTTCTCCAGGTCTTAGAGCAGCTGGCTGGTATCTGGGCATCTCGTAGGAGATCAGAACCAAAACGAGTTAATACCCCACCCGGGGGGGGGGGGGGCTGTTTCACTTGGTGGAGGATGCTGGGAATTGTCAGTCGCTGTTTTGTCACAAAGAAGCCATCTTGTCTAGTGCTCAGAGCCCAGGGCTGGGAACCAGCGTCTGTTGCCCTTTCCCTGCGACTCCTCCCAAGTGAATTCTCTGAGGCTCTCTCCTACTAGCACATCTTCAACCTGAGCCTGGCGGCGATGTGACAGCGGAGTCACTTACATGCTCACATGTAGCATCTGCTGGCTCACTAGGCTCAAGTTATAATATATCCCAAGCACATGGATCATGCACCTCTCGTTGCCCCTCTCCCTCGGCACACACACAGATCGGCACTAGGATAAACAGATGTTGCCATTCTCAGTGACAACAAGAGAAACTTGACCAGGACCATTATCCTTTTGGTGAGCTGAGTCTGCGTCCCCACGCTACGTGCCATGGTCTGTGTGGAACGCAGCAGGGAAGAGCAGCAGAACCAGATGGCCCGTCCCACGGAACAAGCAGCTCAATGGCCCCCAAATTCCAAAAATCCAGGAATAAGCAAGGCCGGCACAACCGTCTGGCCTTACCCTAGCCCAGGGCTGTGATTTTCTGCCCTACCTGCGTTCAAAGGACATTCCAAGCTCGGAGCACTGGGGGCCAGCCGGTCACCAGCACAAGAGCCACACTGCCAGGTCACACACATTGCTGGACGCCTCCTGGGCGCTGATCTGTAAAACAGCCTCCCCTTCTTGACACACAGAAGAGAATCTAAATTCCGCTGACCCCCGTTCTCCACCAGCCCAGCTGATCCACAGGCCAGTGCCCACAACCTGGGAGGAGGGGAGAAAGCCAAAGAAGCAGTTGCCCAGGATATGAACAAGGTTGCAAGTTTCTTTGTTTTCATTACAATTTCCTCTCCTGCTGCTTATTTTTAGCCATCTCTGCTTTCCCCCGAGGTGCCCTGGTGATAGAGTGAAACACGACCCCCGGCTCCAATAAGTGTATTTCAATTACATCTGTCACCACGTAACGATGTAATGATATATCATGTGATATTAAATCCATGGTAATCATATCAGCAATTTTTTTAATAGTGCACTAATCGCATTATTACATCTCAATAATTAACAACAGAAGGTCCGAAAACTCGGCTACAAAGCAGAAAGCTTGCTAGGCCTGCAAAAGGCCGGTGGAGCCCAGCACCTGGGCAGACCAGGGTGGCATGGCATGTAACAGCTGGACACCTGGATCAGGAGACACAAGCGAGAACCCTGAGCTGGTTCCCAAGGTGGCCAGTTAGACTTGTCTCTTCCCTGGATTGCATTAGGCTGAAGACTAAATGAAACACAGGTCGCAGTGAGAAGGAGCCACCCAGCACATGCATCCTGAGGCAGGGCATCGCTCCTTCTAACATCCCGGCTCACGTGTGCTTGAATCTCCACTCTGACACCCCTGGGAATCTAGGCTACTCCTGCAAGAGCTCTTCCAAACTTTCCCTTCCTTGGCTTCTTGGGCTACCACCTTCTGAGAATGAGCCACAAAGGACGGGAGCGTCGTCCAGCAATTGGAGCAGTGGACTGGCAGCCGCGGCCCATGTGTTCTGTTAGCGGTTTTGCTACTGGCTTTCAGGGGGTCCCTAGACAAGTCTTTTCTCCTCTTTCTGCCCCAGCTGGAAACCGGAACGAATACACCTGCCCTGCCTCTCAGACGTGCTGTGAAGCTCACCGTGGCTAGATAATGTTGGTACGGTTGGGGATGGACTTCTCGGATGAAAGATACCAGAGAAGTGCTAAGTACTGATATTTTACTGACCCCATTAAGGTATCTGTACCCTGTTATCATGTCTCTCCTGAGCCTTCTCCCTGTGCAGCTCAAAAGCTTGTCTCTCTCACCAACAGCAGTTGGTCCAGTAGAAGATCTTACCTCCTCCACCTTGTCTCTCTAATAAAAATGGGAGAGGGAAGGGAACAGAACAATCCAACACGGCGACCGAATTCTTCCCAAAGACTTTGTTCTCCAAAGCTCCCGGGAGACCTGAGCTGCTCTTCCCTGCTGCCCCTTAGGTATGGCACAGAACATCCTCCCTGAACTCACCAGTAGGGCCATGTACCCACTCCCCTCCAGACCCACAGACCTCAGGTGGTTAACGGTGATTGGTCTGAAGGGTAGATGGGGAGAGCTCGTTACAATTATAACAGTTTGCAAACGTACCTATAGGTCTGAAACCTTCTCCTTCAACTTTTCCTATGCCACATTTCTCAGGCCCCGGAGATGCACACACGCGCTTACCTTTACATGTGCCAACAGCCCCAACCCCGTACACATTCACACGTCAATCTTCACACTAGTTACAACTATCAGAGGGGAGCCGTGTTAGTCTGGATCTGTAAAAGCAGCAAAGAGTCCTGTGGCACCTTATAGACTAACAGACGTTTAGCAGCATGAGCTTTCGTGGGTGAATACCCACTTCGTCGGATGCAAGACGAAGTGGATATTCACCCACGAAAGCTCATGCTGCAAAACGTCTGTTAGTCTATAAGGTGCCACAGGACTCTCTGCTGCTTTTACTAGTTACACCACCACCAGTTCTAGGCGACAGAGGAACAAATAGCAGGACAGATGTACCGCTAAGCCAGGCCAGAGCCGGGTAGGGAATGGCACCCGACTCCGTGGAACGCCCAGCCTGTTCCCCGGGCCGGTGCATGCTGCGGCCAGCTCTGGTCCCAGCGGCCCCTGGAGGAGATGGTGGAGGGAAGAGCCTAATGAAGAGTATTTGGGCACGAGGCAGTTCAGTGCTGCACCCTGCTCTGGCTGTGGCAGAGCTCTCACATATTCCAGTTGCAGCCTGGTCAATCTAGCAGTTTCCACATCACCAGCTGATCTGAAGAGAGCCTCATTACCTGCCTTAAAGTCCCAGCCAAGCTCTTAAAAATGGGATTTAAGAAATATTTGACTGATCATTTCTCTCCTCATTCATTTTGGCTGTTCTGAATCAATTCAACCTGTGAAGTTGAACAGTGAGGATGGGTTGAAACGGTCTATCACATTCCACATTGCACACGGCTTTCCTGCTACATGCCAGCTCTTCCCAGAGGGCCAGATCCAGACTTAGAGACACCTGCAACTCAACTGCGCACAATTCCCCACCACCCAAAATAACCCCGACTTCCTGATCGCATGATGTTCCCAAGTAGCTTTTTCATCCTTCCCTCTGCTCCCCCTTACACTCCACCCCCCTCTGCATCCCAGCACTTCTCCGCCTCCAGCTAGTCTACTTCTAGACTAGGCGTGTGCTTCCCTTTAGCTAGCACCTTCCCCCAGGAAGGAATCCCTCAGCTCAGCATTTTACTGACTTCATCTAACAAACTGTACACAGGGATCACCTCATCTGCACTGAAATGCAACCACCTCGGCGGTGGAACACAACTGTTAACAGCATAGGGCAAAGCCACGCAGCTTCTTAGGACAGAAAGTGAACAATATACCTACCATATGCAAGTGAAACCGCAGGGCGAACTTAAGTAGGCAAAATATATTTTCCACTGGGGCTAATGCCAGCGAGTCTCCCCTAACACACACACGCAAAAAAACGATGGGGGATGTTTAAGCAGCCCAACGAAGCAGGTTTTGTGCCTCCCGCTCAGAAAGGACAGCGCCCCCCTACCACCACGTGACGGCACTGGGTCCGGAGAGCGGACAGCGCCCCCTACCACCACGTGACGGCACTGGGTCCGGGGAGCGGACAGCGCCCCCTACCACCACGTGACGGCACTGGGTCCGGGGAGCGGACAGCGCCCCCTACCACCACGTGACGGCACTGGGTCCGGGGAGCGGACAGCGCCCCCTACCACCACGTGACGGCACTGGGTCCGGGGAGCGGACAGCGCCCCCTACCACCACGTGACGGCACTGGGTCCGGGGAGCGGACAGCGCCCCCTACCACCACGTGACGGCACTGGGTCCGGGGAGCGGACAGCGCCCCCTACCACCACGTGACGGCACTGGGTCCGGGGAGCGGACAGCGCCCCCTACCACCACGTGACGGCACTGGGTCCGGGGAGCGGACAGCGCCCCCTACCACCACGTGACGGCACTGGGTCCGGAGAGCGGACAGCGCCCCCTACCACCACGTGACGGCACTGGGTCCGGAGAGCGGACAGCGCCCCCTACCAGCACGTGACGGCACTGGGTCCGGAGAGCGGACAGCGCCCCCTACCACCACGTGACGGTAGTGGGTCCGGAGAGCGGACAGCGCCCCCTACCACTGTGTGACGGCACTGGGTCTGGGGAGCGGACAGCGCCCCCTACCAGCACATGACGGTAGTGGGTCCGGGGAGCGGACAGCGCCCCCTACCACCACGTGACGGCAGCGGGTCCGGAGAGCGGACAGCGCCCCCTACCAGCACGTGACGGCAGCGGGTCCGGAGAGCGGACAGCGCCCCCTACCAGCACGTGACGGCAGTGGGTCCGGAGAGCGGACAGCGCCCCCTACCAGCACGTGACGGCAGTGGGTCCGGAGAGCGGACAGCGCCCCCTACCACCGTGTGATGGCACTGGGTCCGGAGAGCGGACACCTACTGACTCACTGGATCACTGGTGAATTTCATCACGTACTGAGCTGACCGGAGGCTCCTGGGTGGGGGCGGGAAGTTGCTGGCCCCCACGCTAGATGAGGGGATTGAGTCATTCCGCATCGTATTCATCTCGCGCACACACTCAGCTAACGGGGGCCTTAATTAGAAGGTATAAAAGTCCCAAGGCATTTTACAACCGAGTCGCCTCCAAGGACTTTACAAATCTGTTCTCTCTGCTACTCTTTGGTGTGGTCCCTCAACCCAGGCTCCCATCCTCAGCGTCGCAGCTGTGGGACCATCGCACCAGAGAGAGGAGTCCAAGCGCCGTCCTTTCCACATGGTCCGTGCTCCTCCTGCGACAGCAAGGACTGGCGTAACGGAGAGCTCCCTCACAGCCAGTGCGCCTCCCTCCCGCCATAGATCGCCTCCTGCTGGGCCAGGATGGGACTGCATGGCTGGGACAGCGCTCCCACATCAATCCCTCCTGGGACGGGCTGGCTCTGTGGCTACAGTTTGGCTTCTATGCTGTATCCCAGGGCTCGGCAGCCTTTCAGAAGTGCTGGGCCGAGTCTTCATTTAGTCACTACGATTTAAGGTTTCGCGTGCCAGCAATACATGTTAACGTTTTTAGAAGGTCTCTTTCTTTAAGTCTATAATATAGAACTAAACTATTGTTGTATGTAAAGTAAATAAGGTTTATAAAATGTTTAAGAAGCAAATTAAATTAAAATGCAGAGCCCCCCGGACCAGTGGCCAGGCCCCGGGCAGTGTGAGTGCCACTGAAAATCAGCACACGTGCCACAGGCTGCCGGCCCCTGCTGTATCCCTTTCCCACGCCCTCGTACGACTTCTGTAAGCTCCTTGGGGCAGGGACAGTGCCCCCCACCCCACGTCTGGAAAGTGCCCAGCACCCGGCGCCCAGTGCTGCCACATTCGGCAGAGCAGTGCAGCAAGCAGGCACGCCCCACAGCCCAGACAGCACGCCCACCCTACCTCGGCCCAACCAGGGGCTCGCCCTCCTCTGCAGGAAGCTGCTGCTGATTTGTCTCCCCTCTTTGCCCCGTGAGTGTAGACGCGCGCAGTTCTTCCCCTCTCTGCACCTGTGTCATGAGGGCTGGCCTCATTTTGCAGCAAAGCCACCAAGCTCTGTGGTTGCTCCAGAGGCGAGGTGCCCAGTGGACGCTCTGCCTCGCTCTCACCCATCCGAACCTTGAGGCTGACTGTCCCCCTGGGTCCCAGTGGAACATAACTGCCAAGGGAGGGCACAGTCCCTTAGCAAGAGCTGCCTCGGCCCACAGCCAGGAGGGGCCTTAAGAAGAGAGGCTGCTATCCTGAGATTAACGTAGTGAGCAAATCAGCCTGGAACCCCACCAACCAGGGTCCCTTAGCGCTTCACCTGCAGGTTTCTGGACCAGGTGAAGGGAAGCGGCCCTGGGGACCTGGGTGGGATCCCAGGAGAAAGCAAACAGGATGGAGGCCTCACTGGCCAAGACATTGGAGCTTTAAAATAAATAAATAAATAAATAAGTGTGTCTGGGAAGCCAGGACCCTTTGAGGAGGTGCACATCTCATTAGCCTGGCCGACCATCACCATCCCTCCCAACGCAGGAGAGCGCTTGGCCTGAGCGGGGGATGTCTGCCACCATGTGGGTAAAGGTACCCTGACAACTCTGGCCTGCCTCCAACTTGATTCCGCGACAAGTAGTGCCCTTTCCTGGCGCCTGGCCTCCCACTGCCATCCCGCCCCACCCCAAAAGCACAGCGGGGCCTTGCATTCACAGCCAGCTGTGCAGCTGTCTCCACCCACAGGACCCATGTGCTCTGTTCTCGAGAACGGGCAGCATGATCAAAGAGACCACACTCCTGAGAGAGCCCATACGTGTCCATCCCGAGCACGCTGCCTGCTCACACGAATGGAACAGGTGAACCTCACCTATCTGCATGCAGCGGGCACAGACCCATAGGCACGCACTGCTGTGCACGTCACTTGGTGACTTTGCTGGAAGGGCTCTGGCTGTTGAGTCTTTTGGTACAAGAGAGCTGCCGAGCCCCCGAATCTGAGCTCAACCACCAGGCACAAGCCAAGCCTTCAGCCCAGGATACAACCCCACTTAATTAGGGTGACCAGAGGTCCCGATTTTATAGGGACAGTCCCGATATTTGGGACTTTTTTATATATGGGGTCCTATTACCCCCCACCCCCATCCCGATTTTTCACACTTGCTATCTGGACACCCTACACTTAACCCACCAGCCTACCCAGGGGAGACGGAGGCTGGCAAGGTGCAAGGCATCCAGGATCCCGTCAGGACAGGACGCAGTCTCCTCAGCACTCCACTCCCTAACAGGAGCCTGGGGCTCAGAGGTGAAGGCCCCAATGCAGACCCATCACCCCTTGTGTAACCTGAGTGAATGCACACGCCAGGGGCCCGCAGGGGTGCGCGAGCTCTGGTGTACGTTGCACACCAATGGGACGCAATGGCAAGTGGGCGTTCTAGCAAGAGACGTAACCAGGAGGTATAAATAATGTAGCTGGGGCGGGTCAGCCCCTCCAACAACCCTGACCCCTAGCCCCCATCTTCCACCAACCTGCCCACCCTCGAGCCCACGTGTAACTAGCCACCTCGGAATTCAGCTATGAGAGGGGACACCTCCCCTTTCCCTCCGCCCTGCTGGGGACTGGTAGCCAGGCTGGGCAGGGATGGTGTCCCTAGCCTCTGTTTGGCAGAAGCTGGGAATGAGCAACAGGGGCTGGATCACTGGATGATTCCCTGTTCTGTTCACTCCCTCTGGGGCACCTGGCACTGGCAGGTGGCAGAAGGCAGGAGACTGGGCTAGATGGACCTTTGGTCTGACCCACTGTGGCCATTCTTATGCCTCAAGGAATCTCAGAGCCAGGACCCCAGTAAACTCAACAAAAGATCCTTTTGCCAGCTAGCCCAAGTGAAAGGCCAACCCTTGGGAGCCTTTAATGGATTGTTTCTGCTGGTCTGTGCCCTGCGAGGTGAGCACTCTGATGGGGCGACGGCAGAGTGCAGTAACACAGGCCTCAGTGCAGAGCAGCAGGCCGAGGAAAAACCCTACCTACACACAAGGCTGTCCAAGAACTTGACAGGACTCCGTTTGAAAAAGATGTTGAAAGAAATGATCTCTTTCAGTGCAATGGGAGATATTTGTCTCTGATTTACCCTTGGCTTTTTGCTCTGGTTCAGGTAGGAGCGGCGTGGGATGGCTGGCAGATCTGAGAGCACGGCACGCCCCAGCGGGCAAAGCGCGCAGTGCGGAGGAATGCGAGAGTCAGTTTGGAGTGCTCCCCATTTATCAAACTCACGCAGCCCGCCAGCAGAGCGAGTCTTTCTATCATTACACCTCTCAAAATCCGATTCATACCACTAATCCTGCCTTCATTCTCCCAGATTAATAACATCTCTTTCAACCTTCACAGTGTGATAAATAGACAAAGAGAGAACAAAAGGAGAAACAGAAGTGAGAGAAAGAGCCAGAGCAACTCCACATAATAAAGAGAACCAAGAAAGGGGAAAGGGAAAAAAAAAGAGAAGAAAAGAAAAAGAAAAGACGAGAGCACACTTGACTCTGCCATTTACCTCAACAGAATCTCAACAAGCGCCGGCAGAGCGGCAGCGCTCTTTAAAGAATGTAAAACATTTCTCAAAGAAAAGGCTCGTTAGCAACTCCTACCAGCCCGTGTTTTGCTGGAATTCCTTTCACTGCCCGTCTTGGTTTGGGTCAGGAGTGAAAGGGAGTTGGCTGGTTTCTCACCCTGCTCCCAGACAGGCAAAGCCTGCAGCAGGCACTGCCTGACTGGCTGTCTCTGCTCGAGAAAGGCCTGGACTACACTAGCACAGGAAGCTGCAGGCCAGCACGGAGCTATGTGGGCAGAGCTGGAGGAGTGCGGGGTGGATTTTAGGTGCTCAGGTGGGCACAGGTTGGTAACGGCGGGGGGCTGCAGGTCAGGAAGGAGGGGTGCCGTGGGCGAGGCGCCCAGGGCTGGAACGGTGGGAGGGAGAAGGACCGGCAGTATGTGTGGGGAGAACTTGTGCAGTAACTCCCGAATCCAGTGGGAGTTAGTCAATGCCTGTCAGTCGCATGGGCACTGCCTTCCACCTCCTTCCCTCGCAGCTCTGCCCTTTGACCCAGGCCCAGTGCTGACAGGGAGAGCACCTGACCCCAGCTGCCCGCCAAAGGAACCATGCCAAGCGGCAGAGGAGGCTGGGCTGAGACATCAGAACCATTTTCCATCTAAGTTGTACCTAAAGGACTAACAGTGCAGCAAGGGGAGGAGGAGCTGAGAGCTCCCGCAAGCCAAACTTCAGCGGAGCACAGAGTGGAAGATAACATCCCTCCAATCAACCAGCTTCTGCCCCGGGCTCTAACCTAGCAACTCCCACTGGCCTTACCTCTAAAGCCAGAGCTTACAAACTTGTGAGGGGGAAGAACCCCCCTCATCCAATGGCCTGCCCCTCCTCAAACCACACCCTCCTGCAGCACCGGGGGGAGCTCTGCACAGGCACAGGGGGCAGTTTGGGGCGTGCAGACACAGTTCAGATGGTCTTACATTCGATGGCCAGTAGGCACCCAACTTCCCCGCCTTGCAATGAGACTGAATAGCTAATTCCTATTTGCTGTGGGTCCCTCTGACATTTATCCACTGTAAGGAACATTAGAGCCTGCAGAACGTTGTCCTGCGACGCCAGGCTGTGGCCCTACGTGTACCAACAACAGTCACCGGGGGCAGCCCGATAGGTCTTGGCTTTTGCATGTTCAAAGCTGCCCGAGCCCTAGTGACGTGCATCTAGGGACCAGCCCCATAGCCCAATGGAAACACCCTGCCGCTGGGTGCCCTTCGGAGGGGTTTTCAGTCAGCAAGGCTGGTGCTAGCTCCAAGGGCGTGAGGGGGAGAAATGCAGCAGCAGCAGCCACTTGGAGATGACTCCTGGCTGGTGAGGAAGCAGCGGCCAGTCCCGAGGGAAGCAGCCCAGCAGTTGTGGGATGGTGGGGAAGGAGAGGTTACCATCCCCTCCTGTTACCATCATGGAGAGCTAACTGCTGCAGGACTCCAGGGCTGTAAGCACCAGGTATTATTACTACTATGAACGCCTCCCCTCCACTGCAGTGACGTCTCTGCTTGGCTTTGCAGTGCTGCATTGGGGCTCTAACATGTCGTTTTAATTATTAAATGTTACTCTCCTTTTGGCATCTCCTTATGTGCAGCTCCGACCGTGCTTGCGGAGTCTACGACTTCTCGTCCTATCTACCGACCTCTCTGCGTTCAAATCGCTCCTGAAGACGCACGCCTTCTGCAAAGCACTTCCACCAGCACCCCAGAAAGAAGGTCTGCACTGGCCTGAGATGACACCGCTACCTGCTGGCACCCTGTATCTAGACTGCACTGGCTATCCACAGACTGCGAGCTCTGTGTGTGACGCTCCACGAACCGTGTGGCGCCGAGCACACTCGACAATACGTGCTCTGAGTGTGTTGAATGGTTTATGGCGCCTCAGCAGCATAGGGCTCTGACACAGCATGGCTGCCGTATGTTCACGGGAGCAAATGGCAAGCTGCATAGGGAACATATAGTGCTGTATAGCCGGGAGCAGGTTGGGCTGGTTGGTTTTTAAACTGTTCCATATTACTGCAGTCTTTGAAGTACAGAAAATAGCAACACTCAGGTACCCATTTTTTTAATGCTACTTTTATCACAGCAAATCTTTTTCTCCTCCTCTGTGCGGTTGGAAATAGATATCAAGTAAAAAGAAAGTCTCCTCTTCTAACAATGGATTTCCCTTCCCTTCAGAACTTCAAAGGGAAAACTCATATCTGCAGCCAGAGTTAACCAGAAGAAAAAAAGACAGAGAAAACAGACACACTAACTGAACGCCCAGCTCTCCTTTTATTCACTGCAAAGGCCAGGCTGGCTTTTCGGGGCCTGCGGGATCCTGGGGAGAGGTCGTTAGAGCGCGTTTCTAACACATATTTACTCACCAGACTAATGGTGCAGAGGAATACACTTTTTTATTTTTTATTCCTTAATGTTCCGCCCCCACCTCCCCCGTGCTGCATGCACCCATTATGCTCCTGTGTTTATTTAGCAAATTCTGTGAACCATGGACCATCCAGCACAATGGAGCCTTGATTTTGATTGGGGTCCCTCAGAAATACTGTAACTGAAATAACAACGATGATGGTGGGAGCTTCCGGCACGATCCAAAGCTCCCCATTAGTCTAGCATGGAGCTGTTAAAGAGCCAGTATGGACTACAGGTCAAATCCTGCTAGCCGTACTCCCACAAGCAGGCGCATTGAGTCCAATGGGACTGTGAACATGAGTAAGACCAGTTTGATTAGGTCCTATATGCTTTAAATACACTCAGCCAGCCAAAGCTACTGAACATCTCCCAGTGCTGGTAACTGACGCCACTTCACATTTGAAAACCTCTAAAAAGGGTGACGGCATGGCGGCGCTGAAGCCAATGGGAGTTCAGGACTTCACCTCAGGTACCAGACTTGAGCCCGGAGAGGTGCTACAGACACAAGAACAGGTTTGACAACGCATGGGCCCAGTCCCACAGCCACGTCAGCCTATAACTAACCCTGGCCTCTCACCGAAGTAACGCTTTGCTCGACTGACCTCTGCAGGGGAACGGGTGGTCCTGCTACACGTGTGCTGCTGGTATCCATGTGATAAAGCACGGGCCCCCATGACAAGCTGCATTGCCGTTTGCCTTTGAACACACCCCACCTGCTCTCCATCCTCTAATCCAGCCCCTCCGGGGCCAGGAGAAACACTTCATGTCACCAAGCAGCGTGAAAGAGCCCCCACTGTTTGGAAAGAATTTGGCCCAGAAAGGGAAGGGGGAGGTCGTTCACATTTTTAATTCCTCCCTCCAATGACACTGCTCTAAAATGCAGGACAGGCAATCCTCAGTCCTGGACCAGAGAGGATTAACGTCCATTTTCTTCTAAACCCCCAGGGCTGGAAGCAAGTGCTTTATAGCCCTGGGGAGCAGCTGCTGCAAGCTAGCCCTGGTAGATCGTGAGCTCGCAGGATTTTAAATGGTATCTCTACAATTTACAGTTAAAACTTCTCATGTCCCACCCGAGGTCTGCACTGATTGCTGATGGTGATGTGCGTGTGGCCAGGTGCCTTCACCCTCCCCACAGCACATGGACAGCTGTGCTTCTTGACGTGTGTCTGCGCGCAGGGGCCAATGGCCTTGACACACGTGCTTAACGCCTGCATTCAGCAGCCTTGCAATCCCTTCAGCCCTGTTCCTCTTCACCCCTGCAGCCCTACGCGCGGCCTTGGGAGCAGGCCTGGTGGGCTGACAAACCGCCTTCTCCACAGCAGACAGCGCCCTGCCCGTGCAGCAGGGAGATGGAAAGCAGCACCCTGAGCCCACTCTGCAAGGCCAGCGCTTCCGAGCCGTTTCCTCGTGCTCCCCTGTACACGTCCCACGACGCACAATTCATTTCAAGAGGTCTCACCACTCCTCCTGATTCACGGCAATTACAATGGAACAGTCCATCGCTGCTGAAGGCTTCCTGCCCGTGGAGCTGCAATGGGCCGATCCATCACACCAGGCACCCTCTCTTCAAGCTGGCTGAAGACAGATGTTTGGCCAAGGGAGAGGCGGGATTGGCTGAGCACCGGGAGAAGTGTTTTATAATTCCTTTTCCTGTCCTCCGTCCCCCACAAGAGACACGATGATGGATGGTGACATAACTGGCTGGTCCCAATCAAGTAATGTAAGTAATGACAGCTGACGTGATTCCCGGAACGCGTGCCGGCTGTTGTCCTAGCTGCCTCGCCTATTGCAGTCCCAATGCCGCACCGTGCGAGGGGAGAGGAGAACCGGGGATGGAGGCCCTGCAGGATGATGGAAGGGCCTGCAGAAGAGCTCTGAGAAGTACAGGGTTTCTCTGAACTCAGCACAGCGACTGAAAAACCGAGCGGGAGCCAAAGACGTGAGAATACCATGTTCTTCTTCCAGGGTGAGATCAGTCCATCCCAGTGCAGCCAGCCTGCCAGCCAAGGCACCACATCAACCCTCCTACACAAGAAGCGGCGCACAGGCCTCGCATTGGCATTCTGCATGGCAAGAATTTCACCCACCAAGGCAAGGGGCTGGTAACATCTACGTGTGCTACTCAGAATTCCCCATCGCTCTCACTGCTGCCTGCTAGGGACCTCAACCTACCGCTCCACTCAGGGTCAAGTTCGCCAGTATCTAAATCTGAAAACAGAAGCATTCGTGTAACAACTTGGAGCTCCATGAGACTCTCTCTCTAAATGCCTCAGATTAGCATTTACTTTTATTTGTAGCTACCACACAAACAATGTCACGACACCCTCAAAGTTGTATTGTAAACCACAGCAAGAGACAGACCGAGGCACACAGACATACCCGTATGCAACCAAAGACTCAAAGGAGGAAAAATTCAATGCAAGTCAGCGAGCTTGCTATCTGTATTCCTCATACAGTTCTTTAAAATTAGTAGGCAAATTTAGCATGCAGAGAAGTGAGCGACTAATACCCTACCATTGACTTAAGAAGAACTTGAAGCTTTTATACTTGAAGTGAAAAAAAAGTCAAGTACTTTCTTCTCCCCAAAATTTGTCTTGTCTTAAAAAGCTGTTGTACTCCGGGAGGGAACCTCCTCCATAGACAGATATATTTAAGCACCACTCTGCTTAAGATTCTCTTTATAAGATGAACTGCAAAGGTTTTTGATAAACGTTCAAACTGTGTTTGGAGAATTCCAAGAAAGGAAACAAGCTGGTGGCTGTCTCAAAGGCAATTAGTGCTGCGTTTTAATAAAATCACCTCCCTCGACGCCCATTCTGCAGAGGTGCTGAGCGCCCTCAGTCACCACTGAAATCCTGCCCAGCACCTCGCCGGCCTTAGCAATACCAGCCTTTCTTGGGAAATCCCACATAGCTGCACTGGCAAAAGAGCAGCTCCGTCTATGTTAGCAATGATGGGAGAAAGCAGATATTCTACCACCCTGTGGCCTACACCTGCCCTGAGCCTTCTCTACACCAATCTTAGCAACAGGGGAGATTCCCCCCCAAAAGGTGAGCATAGACACGGCCACAGGCCCACAAAACCTCAGCTGCAGGCTCCCACGTCTCCATGCCAGAGCAATGGCTATCACAACAACCACAGACAAAAATCTGAACTTTACCAGAAGCTGGGAATGGGCGACAGGGGCTGGATCACTTGATGATTCCCTGTTCTGTTCATTCCCTCTGGGGCACCTGGCATTGGCCTCTGTCGGAAAACAGGAGACTGGGCTAGATGGGCCATTAGTCTGACCCAGTGTGGCCGCTCTTATGTTCTTATGAACAACCCACCTCATTCCATATCCTGATTCCCATTCCCATTGTTCACCAGTGCTTGCAATGTCACTCGCTCCAGCTGAGTGACCGGGAAGTCACGTTTGCATCCCTACACAGTGCTGCTGTTTACTTTGTTAAACAAGGACGGTGAGAGGCTTTGTTCCTCTTTTGGGGAAATTCCGAAACAGGTTGGGGGGGGAACGTAAATTGGTTTTCCTCTTTACAACAGCCCACATTTTTGGGCAGGGTCTACATAAATAATGCTCTGGCCTCTTATATGCCCTCGGTTGGATGCTCAGAGCTCTGCAAACCATCATGGATGGTGTACAAAGGAAGTATGATAAATACGTTTTTAAAAAGAAGCCTGGTCTAGGGGGGGTCTCAGACTGGGACTCCTGGGGCTTCTGTCACTCTGACCCTACCTTCTTCTGTGACCCTTGCCAGGTTGTGTGTCTGTTTCAGTTTGCCCACCCCCTGAAAAGCAGGAGATTGACCTCACTCACATCGGTGTGCAAGGGCTAAGGTTTGCAAAACACTGAAAATGATGAATTTTACCAGCAGGGTCTTGCGGCTAAAGCACAGGACCAGGAGGCAGAGACTTCCACCAATTCACTGTGTGACCTTGGAAAAGTCACAACTGCCCCATGCCTCAGTTTCCCTACAATACTACTTATTGCACAGAGACCTGTGAGGCTACATTCACTAATGCTTGCCCTTCCAATCAAAGGATCTCAGAGCTCTTTACAAAGGGTCATCATCATTATGCATTATTGAAGCTCTGTTAGACACAAGGCGAGAAGGTGGAAAAATCAGTGTCTGCAAAACGCAAGTGAAGAGAGAATATTTGCCAGTCTGTACGCGAGTGTTACCAACAGGGAGAGCAGCACACAAACATTTTAGCACTGGAAAGTGTTTGTAAAGGGGGACAAAAATTATCTGCTGGAATGTGTTAAATTCCCAGGGGATTGTTTTCAGGGAGCCTAGCACAGAAAGGGAACCTAGAGACCAGTCATGTTAGCACCCACCTCTCATCATTCCCATACCAACCAGGGGACAGCTACGCCAGTGCACAGCTATTTGCAGAGCGAAGTTTGCATCTCCACCCCCTGCGCGCCCTGCAGTGGCTCAGTGGAAGAATACTTAAGAAGTTGTGAGTTTGGTCATAATGTGTAAAAAGCCCCTGAAATGCGACATCATTTACTCTTCTGTGCTATTGCTCAGCAGAGCTAATAAATCTTGCATGAGCAGAGCTGATTCTAATTGTCTAATATGAAAAGGCATTTGGATTGAGAGAGGGGAAGATAAAAGTGATTGAATCTCCAATAGCCTAGCGTTAGTGACAAGAAACATCCTGATACGGACCCCAAAGAAGAATGGCTCCCCCTCCTCCATGAGCCGCATATACTCACGCATCCATTTCTCCCTGCTTTCTGCACACGACATCTCCGTCTCCCCTATTGACAGGACGTGGGTTTAAACACAGTTACACAAGTTATCATTTCTGCCTTTTGATCAATCTGAGTTTTCAGGACAATTACCCTCTTAATCAATGATTGCTATCAGCAGCCCCTCGGATTCCTCACCCAAGTAATCATGCCGCCAGGGCAGACAGCATGTGCATATGCAATGAAGCTGAGGGGAGGCGCTACCTATGCAAGTCCATCTTCCACTGACGCACTCGCCTGCTGGAAGGGTAGAAAACTGTGAAGGCCACTTCAAGGAACACCTGATGTACGAAATAAGCAGAAGGAATGAAAAGGAACATCGTGCATGGAATCTGTGGCACAACCAGACTGTAGCACTGGGAACCTGCTTAGACAACCATCTGACTGAAGAGTTAACCAGCTAAAGTGACAGATTTACTGTACACCAGAACCATGCATTTAAGAGCTATCCATGACCAGCGCTAGCAGCTCCCAATGAGGCTAATAAAGTCAGTTACCAATTAGGAACCAAAACTCTTAAAGGAAGTAAAAGGCCGGGGAGTAGAAATCAGGTTTTAACGATCTCCAACATGCAGGGTTTGTTTTTCCAAGATAAGCAATTAATTATTTATTGAATAATGCAAAAATCCCATTGACAGGTAAAAACCCTCTGCACCGATTTCCTGGGAAGGGCGCCTCTAATATCGGTACTTGACCAGCACCAGGAGGCTTGGAGGATCCTGATGCTATTTACAGGGGAACCCTAACTCATCACAGGACTGCAGCCAATTCTACTCTGCACATTTTAAGTAATGATATAACAAGAAGCCACAGGAAACCCTAAGTCTGCAGAATGCAATTATGGAGGCTCCAATTTGGCTGGGACAATGGACTTAAGATCCCTGCTCTTGCAAAGATGCCATCAAAGCTTTCACTGGGGGTTTGGTTTGCAATTTCTTAACCCCCAATCCCAGTCTGATTGAACAATGACTTAATACTTGGGCTAAAGGAGGTCTGTGTTAAAGGTTCTACTCCTATAAAGCTCTCTGGGGCAGAGATCGTGCCCAGCACAATGAGGAGGGCTGGGGACAAGACTGCCGTACAAATAAATAATAAATGATTCAACCCCCTCAAAACAAAGTCCATACCCAGCACTAACTCAATCAGCCGCATGCTTCTCCCCACCCCGCCTCCTCTGTCTGGGTGTTTGTACCCTGCATGCTCTTCGGGGGAGGGGAGCCACATCTGGGAAGTGCCTAGCTCCCTTGGGGCACTGCGTGATAACACAGGGCTGGAAGGCGCATGGATTTCCCCACCCACACCCGTGTGGTACCTGTGGCGAAGCAGGGGCGTTATTTCAGGGCAAGGGAAGCCAGAAGGGACATTTCACCGTCTTGACCACCAGACCGGGCAGCAATAAGGAATGCAAGCAGCGCCAGGTGAGTCTGACAGGGCAACCGGGTTCGCAGGCTGCTGGCTAGAGGAGCTCTCCAAAAGGCACCGTATTTCACTAGCTATTTTACAGGGAGAATAGCTGATCAAAGACATCCCCACTGTGTACTCCAGAGCAATAAAAATAAAATAAAAAAAACACAAGAAGAATTCTTTCGGCGGGTAATGGGCATTTTATTCCTTTTTATGACACTAAACATAGGCAGCTAGCGTAATTACACCACAATAAAGGCATAATGTGCACCTACCAGAACAAACTCCTACTTTTGATAATTAGGCAGAGCAAACGCAGTCTGGGATTCTGGCACATGGCTTCACTCAGCCACCTGGACCTGCTTCAGCCCTGATCCCCACAGCACACCAAGCCCCTGCTCCCCTGCAGTGGCCCCTCTCTCTGGGGCCGGGGCTGCTGATTCCACACCAGCTGAGTGTGTCCAAGAGACACTCCAGTGTAAAATCCCTGGGGCTCCATAGATAAGAGCAGGCTCAGAACAGACCCCCAGGGCGGGTGAGGTGGATGATATTAGCAGGCTTCACTGGGGAGGGAGCACAGGGACCACGACTACCTGTTTGCCCCTTAAGAAGCAACCTCAGAGCCAGCAATATGCAGTATGCCAATACGGCAGTTCAGTGCCCGCCATCTTGGTTAGTGGCAGGGACTGAACCAGGAACCTTGAGAGCCAAAAGGGTGAGTCTCTGGTACAGAGCTAAAGGGATACGGCCCCTAAGTGGGAGCCAGAGCGGAGCCATATGCTTTGCGGGAAGGGCACACCCAATACACACTGAGCACCAGGTTACAGAGAGACTGAGCAAACGCACAGAGCTGCAGCAAATCTCAGAGCTGCCCTGCACGGGTGCAGAAAATCAGAGGCGCGCCCACATGCACACGCAGCCCTGGGAGAGCCCGGCACAGCAAACGCCCTGGCTGAGCCAAGGAAAGCGGCAATGGGGGCGCGAAGAGCCACAACAAGCCCGTCAGCCTGAAGTGTGGTCGATCGGGAAACAAAGCCTGAAAACAAACGCGGCTCCCCGAGGTCCCAAGAAGGGTCTAAGGCCCTCCCCCTTGGAAGGGGCGAGCCCCCATCTGTCAGAGATTAATAATAAGCTCTTGGAAACCCCTGTTACTACATTACTCCCAACGGCTCCACTACCCTGCAGCCCCATCTCCTGTCAAACATGCCAAGAGCCAGCTAGCACTCTTCTGCTGCAAAGGTTACAGAGCCACAGCCCGCAGCCTCCCCGGGCGAGCACAGCCGCGGTAGAGATCCTAAATGATCTTTAAAATATTAATAACGTCAATCAGAGACAGCCTGCCAGAGGTGACACGCAGAGTTCCTGGAGCGCAGGTTTTCCTGAGGTTGGCAGGAGACCACAGACCTAATACCCGAGTTTGTTTAAACTAAATCCCCACTCCAGTGCCTTGTAATTTCTTGTAACAAATCATTCTAAAAGTTTTCCAAGTGCACCGGGGCAGGGGAGCCCATTGCATTAACCCTGGTCGTCTTGCGCTGCAATGCTACCGGACCGACACAGCCGCTGGCACCTGTGTGCAACTCCACTCCGGGGAGGTGGGATACCCGGGCTGGCGACAGCGCCTCTGGGGCGCCTTCAGTCAGACTGAGCCACAGCGCCCGCTCTAGGCTGGAGAGGGGAGAGCTTTCGGCCAGCATTTCAACTGCGACAACGTTTGAGGAGCTCCGTTCTTTTCAGAGAAAGAAGCCTGCACTTCAGGTCCTCTGGTCCTGTCCAAAACTAGCTCCTTCCTGGCCGCTTGTTCAGTATCCCACCGAGAACAGCCCTGGCTTTCTGCTGCCCAGGCCCTTCGCAGCCTGGGACCTAGGACACTTGAACCTTGCCGGAAGTGACAGATACCTAGATGCTAACTCGGTTCTCACCTTCCTCAGAAAGGAACGTGTTGAGAGACGGGAAAACCCTGACTCCCCTCCATTTGGGAATAGGTTCAACAGGCCTAGAAGCTCATGCCTGTACAAACGTGCATGGCTAGTCTCCCCCTTGTGCCCATATCATGTTCTTCTGCAAATTCTTACAACAAGAACCAAGTAAAGGACCAGGTAACCCAGGGTGCTCGCTTAGCGGAAAACCTAGTTTATTCATTTCCCCTATCCTGACGACTTCTTACCTGATTCTTTTACTTTCCTATTTTCTTCCCCCTCTTTGTGTAGTACGTTACTGTCCAAAAAAGAAAACCCCTCTGCTCGTAGTTTATGTCATGTCTGTTCATAACATTGTGCTGTTTTACAGCAATGAAAATATCATTTAAAAAGAAAGGAGACTGCAGGGTTCATTCCTTTGTGCCAGCCCACAATGGTGCATGCTGCACACGCAATTCAGTCACGTGCCACAGCTCCACCGGAGCAGCCCTTCCGCGGCGTCCCAGAGTAACAGTCTGCCCCCCAAGATGGGGCAGCAGGCAGAAAAGCCCCTGAAGCCATCAGCCCAATGTACTGGAGCAGCAGGGGGAGGGACTCATAGGTTGTCGAATAGAAGACATAAGAACATAGGAACGGCCCTACTGGGTCAGCCCAAAGGTCCATCTAGCCCAGTCTCCTGTCTGCCGACAGTGGCCAATGCCAGGTGCCCCAGAGGGAATGAACAGAGCAGGGAATCATCAAGTGATCCAGCCCCTGTCACCTGGCAAAAGCTAATGAGGGGCTCCCGGCAGAGTGACGGGCGCTGTGAGAACTCCACCCGGAACGCGGTGGGCAGCGCTGGGCGCTGCACCACAGCAAAGAGATCCCTGGCGCCAGCAGGGTAGAACAAAGGGCAACAGCAGGTGATTCCAATGACAAACCTACATCGAGCGTGGAGGAAGCCGGGCCCTCTCTTTAGGAGTCTTCACGGGGGGGCTCACAGAAGTGTTTGTACCACGTCTCGCACAATGGGACTCCCACTCCTGATTGAGACCTTTGGGCACTGCCACAATTTCAATATTAAATAACAACCACCCTGAACAAACACACATTTGGGGGCAAACCCCAGGCCATGTGACCAAGTCAGAAATTCTTGCCAAAATTCTCTTTTCAAAAGCTTCCATTTTGGGCAAAACTGGAAACGAACAAAAGGCCTTGTTTCTGGCTGGTCTCTTCCCTTTTCTCCCCCTTCTCCAGCGGCCAGATGGAAATAAACCGGCGAGAGGGGTTGGGAAGGGAACAAAGGGAGATCGGGAAAACCAGAAACTGGGGAAAATGACGACTTCAACCCAACATTTTGCTAAACCAAACCCCATCACAGAGTTTTGACTAGACAGGCGTCCCTTTCCCAAGTCTGCCGAATGACAACAACCTCAACGACTGCGGATACTGTGCAGATCCCTCCTGGGTAAATGCAGCAGCACGACTGGCCCCTTCGTCGGCACTCTCAGCAGAGAGGCGAAAACCAAGAGATGAAAGGGGCTCCTCGGCTAACGAACAGTCAGAGTCTCTTCTATGGAACAACCTCTTTGGAAACCTTGACACCCCCAGAGCAAGGCACCAGGGGCTGGGTGAGGCAGTGCTTTGCAGGGCGCTCTGCGGGCCTTGCCGTCTCTGCAGAATTAAAGTTTTTGCTCTTTTAGAAGACAGTGAGGCCCCATGTACACTACAGGGACTATAGCAGCATAGCTGGGGCACCATGGCCATGCCAGCATAACCCCAGAGTGTAGACACGGCCCACAGCAAGAGAAGGGGTTTTCCTGTCGCTGTAGGAACTGCGCCTCCCTAGGCACTGGTAGTATTCTACCACCAACCTAGCTGCACTCAGCACAGCTGCAGCGCTCAGGGGGGTGGATTCTTCCATAGCTACGTCAACCAACATTGTACACGCAGACGAGCCCTCCACAAACACCAACTGCTGCTGGGCTGAGTGAGCCTGAAGCTGGAGATCACAGAATCGTAGGACTGGAAGGGACCCCGATGAGTCCCCTAGTCCAGTCTCCTGCACTGAGGCAGGACTAAGTATTATCTAGACCATCCCTGACAGGTGTTTGTCCAACCTGCTCTTAAACACCTCCAGTGATGGAGATTCCACAACCTCCCTAGGCAATTTATTCCAGTGCTTAACCCCCCTGACAGGAAGTTTTTCCTGATGTCCAGCCTAAACTGCCCTTGCTACAATTATAAGCCCATTGCTTCTTGACCTATCCTCAGAGGTTAACGAGAACAATTTACCTCCCTCCTCCTTTTAAGAACCTTTTATGTACTTGAAAACGGGTATCATGTCCCCTCCCTCTCAGTCTTCTCTTTTCAAGACTAAATAAACCCAATTTTTTTCAGTCTACTCTCATAGCTCATGTTTTCTAGACCTTTAATCTTTTTGTTGCTCTTCTCTGTGGACTTTCTCCAATTTCTCCACATCTCTCGTGAAATGTGGCGCCCAGAACTGGACACAATACTCCAGTTGAGGCCTAATCAGCACGGAGTAGAGCGGAAGAATGACTCCTCGTGTCTTGCTTACAACACTCCTGCTAATACAGTCCAGAATAATGTTTGCTTTTTTTCCAACACTGTTGACTCCTTACACTGTTGACTCCTATTTACCTTGTGATCCACTCTGACCCCCAGATCCCTTCCCGCCATGCTCCTTCCTAAGCAGTCATTGCCCATTTGTACGTGTGCAACTGATTGTTCCTTCCTAAGGGGAGCACTTTGCATTTGTCCCTATTGAATTTCATCCTATTTACTTCAGACCATTTCTCCAGTTGGTCTGGATCATTTTGAATTTTAATCCTACCTTTGCTAACACTTGCAACCAATTGGTGTCGTCGGCAAATGTCGTAAGTGTACGCTCTGCGCCATTATCTAAATCACCGATTAAGATATTGAACAGAACCGATCCCTACAGGACCCCATCCATTATGCCCTTCCAGCTGGACTTTGAACCATTGACAACTAACTACTCTCTGGGAACGATTTTCCAACCAGTTATGCACTGACCTTATGATAGCTCCATCTAGGTTGTATTTCCCTAGTTTGTTTTAAGAATAGCTCTAGGAGAAGGGTGAAATGACCTCCATTCACTCAATGAGGTGTTAATTCTGAAATCTAATGATGGCAGTGCACGTGTCCTCCCTGTTAACTGTTCCACTGCTGACCATTTTAGCAGAACCCAGGGCCGGTGCAACCATTTAGGCAACCAAGGCGGTCACCTGGGGTGCTAGGATTTGGGGGGGCGGCATTTTCTTCGGCACTGACCGCATTGGCCGGATCTTCGGCTGCCCCGGTCGCCGCTGGCATTTAGGCGGAGGGAACTGGGGCAGGGGAGCACGGGGAGGGCTGCCTGCAGCAAGTAAGGTGCGGGGGGCGGCACGCAGGGGAACTCCCTGCCCCAGCTCACCCCTGCCCCGCCTCCTCCCGAGCACGCCGTGGCTGCTTCACTTCTCCCACCTCCCAGGCTTGTGGTGCCTAAGCTGATTGGCGCCGCAAGCCTGGGAGGCGGGAAAAGTGAAGCAGCCACAGCGTGCTCGGGGAAGAGGCGGGGCAGGGGTGAGCTGGGGGAGGAATGCATCAGGGTGAAGAGCTGCCACAGGGGGGACGCCTCAGGGCGGAGCTGCCGTGGGGGACGGGCGAGGGGGCAAGCTGGAAGTTTCGCCTAGGGCACAAAACATCCTTGCACCGGCCCTGGCAGAACCACACAGCTGCCCTGAGATTTGTGGGACTGAACTGTGGGTGGAGCCTGAGTACCACCATTTCCCCCAAGACCTGAGTCTCTGAAGACTTCCAAGGGAGATGGAGCATTCAAGCATCAGTACAAAACAATGGAGTCCTTTTAAGTCCCTCATATATGACTGACGGGAGCAAACCCCAAATATCCAGTCACTGGCTGTACTTCCATTCTTGTCTTTTCCAGAACATGAATCCTGATCTCCCCGGGCTCTGTCTACATCAGGAAACGTTCCCCCAAACTTCCCGCTCCTCCTACCATTGGCCCAGCTGCAGCACGGGTAGCACCAGCAGGAGCTCTAGTGTACAAACGTGCTCAGTGGCATCCCGCAGGCTGAACCTGCTGCCAATGCTGGCTCATTCCATGCAGGACAAGAAACGCTCAGCTATACTCCCCATCCACACCCTGCTTGACGTAAGCGTCTGAAAGCACATAATGAGCCCGTAGAGGGTGAGAGGCACCACACGAAAACTCCGGCATCCTAGCTTAGAGAGAGACAGTGCTGAGCCAGCTTGCAAGGCATTTAACTATGAGCAATGTTGGCACAGTCATTTGGAGGATGGGAGGCCAATAAAATGCACTAAATTGTATCATCTTTAATCCCTGCAGCAGGTAGAGAGAAAGGGAAGTAGCTACAGGTGCATTTCCCCCACCCCCAGGGACAAAGCCTCTTCCTCCCCAACACGCCACTCCAAGAGCTAAACTCCTGCTGCAGGGGAGCAGTGCTGGGCCGGGAGGCTTGAGTGCAGCAATCTAGACTGAACAAGCTTCAGGATCAGTCTCCTGCCTCTGCAAGGAATGTTCAGGACCATACCGGAGTTCCCGAGAGCCAGACGGTATGCAGGGAAGGGGTGTGCGTCACACGCTGGAGGCATAACTCCAAGGCTGGGAGAACGGACTGCTTTGTGATACGAAGCGCTGCTGTTTTAGAGCAACCAGGAGCTCCCTCTCCAGTGTACAGTGGGACAGGAAGAGGATCTAAAACCTAGGATTTATTTCATGGTGACAATGGGAGACATTAGCAGGTTCCTAAAACAACCCCCTGGGTGCTCCTGCAGACTGTTGCAGTCTGGCTATTTCTAATAAATCCACTCAGGACAGGATCTACCCCCCAGGTCCGATCCACAGATCTCCAACAAACTGCACCCAAACAGAGAGCGCGCACAGGGGAACCTGTAAATGGAAAGAGAAAAAACCTCTATGGAACATTTAAGAGGGGCCTCTCGGCATGTGCACAGGACCAGGAGCACGGGCACGAGAGTTTTAATCCTGGCTTTGAAACCAAACTGCTTTGTAACCCTTGGGCTTTTCAGATATTGAATTAATGACTGTAAAACACTGCGTTATGAATATAGGAACACAGGCATTCCAGGTACTGAGCACCTCCCAGCGCCCAAAGCAGCATCTTTTGCTCATTTTATCGTGCCTATGCAAAGAGAAGCTAGGCCTCTCGGCCAGTGGCTCAGGCCAGCGACATGAACACAGGTCAGTACGCCTCACAGCCACATTCTTCCTGTACAGCAGCAGCAGCTATACGGTTTCTGCCTTCTGTGACAATGGCACAGCTCCCCTGTGTTCAAGAGGTGGAACACACAGCCACCAAGTTTTATGTGGCTCCAAGGGTAATATTTTATGCAAAATTTAGGATTGGGCATTTGACCAGTCCTAAAATTACTGGTCTATTGACTGGTCAAACACTGATCAAATACAGTTAAAAATGGTCAAATATTTTAAAGCACTAATTTATCAGAACAGTAACAAAAAATAGAAAGACTTCATGACCTCCAACAGGTTTAGCCTTAAATAGATGCTTATGCCTAATTACAAAAAACAAGTGCCTAAAGAGTTATTTTAGCTCAGAAAAATGTGAAATGCAATGAAATGAAGTTCTAAAAAATGAAAGAATAATTATCTTCTCATCAATGTTAGGTTAGCATTTAAAAGTGCATGTTATTCAAGACTGAACAGTTAGAAAAGAAAAATGAAATTAGAAATAAAAAACACCTAGCAACTATAAAAGAAAAAAGTCATTTTTAAATGCACTTGTTAAGGTAGGCAGCAGACCAACTCTTCAAGCATCTTGCTTTTCTTTATCCTTTTTTCTTTATCAGGTTCCAGAGTTTCAATCAATCAATATATCAATCTATATCTCTTTGCCATCATCACACTCATCAGTATCTCCTTCTTTCTCTTCATCTGCCATTTTCTTCTCTCATCTTAAATTGCAATACACTGTCATCACCTTTCCAGCAGTGGAGGTCTGGTTTTTGAATGGATGATTCCCCAAGCCAACCAATTTTGTTCTGCACATGTTCTACTGTACCTGGAAGCGTTAACAGAATTTCTGCCACTGTAGCTAGAGTGCAAGAAGGAAACAACTTGTTTCCCCATGACGAAAGAGCAAGCGGTTTAGATTTAACTGTTGGGATTGTATTCCACGTTCTTTTAAGACTGAATAGGTTGCCTCGGGTTATAATTTGCTACCTTCATCTGAATTGTCTGTTTGCTTGCTTGTATAGCCTTTAAAGTTTGCAACAGCCACTATGAGGTCACAACCTGAACTGAATTCATCATCAGAAAGGTCTTGGCCCTGGGCGCCTGGATCAAGAAGGCAGGCAGCATTACGTGATATTATTTTGTCTGTTATCTTTTTCTCTTCAGCTTTTGTAGGTAGACTGTGTTCCGTATTCTCACGGATATGTTTAACAACGTTCAGGAACTTGTTCTTGGCATCACCCAATGCAGAGCTATCATTTTCCACATTCTGAAAAGACTGAGCTATAGGTTCAACCAGTGAAATTAATTTTGAGTTTTGCATTCAAAAGACAGTCATAAAACTGTCCATGTGGATTACTCAGGGAAAACACCTGGACACCCCTTCTTCAACCGCAGACGGCTGAGGCGCTTACTTGCATATCTGAAGATCTCTGAGACATTTAATAGAAAAGGCCTGTCAAGTATGACAAGGCTTACTCAGCGTGGATGAAATTGAGTGCTGTACTAAACGATGCTGAAAAAGTGGCTGCTGGTACTTGTTTGTTTTTAAAAAACTTGACAATGCTTTTAACTTTTGACACGTGATGAGAAAGTTGTCAGATCTTCACCATCACCAGTGAAAAGCTGCATCCTATGGGCAGCACATCCATAACACAAGGTGCAGATACTCATTTATCAACAAATCTCTAGCTACTTTCATATTAGCCACGGTGTCAGTCACAACTGAAATAACCTTCCATGGACCCAATTCACTGATTACATTTTTAAACTGGTCAGCAATATATTGGGCTGTATCATGATGCTCAATTGTGCATTGGAATGAGCAAGATCCTGGAGTTGTTACCAGGAAGCTGATGACACCCTCATCATGAATATTGTTCCATCCAGACAACACCGGAGATACATGAGAAACTTGTGCAATCAGACCATCAACTCTCTTTGTCACATCGTCCACGTCAGCATTCAAAGGACTTCCTGCAAGCCATTCCTTATTTGGTACTTCATAAACTGGATGCAACTTACGAACAAAATTCTAGCATACAAGGATTTCCATCTATACGAAATGGTGTATTGTGAGCAAACATACAGTCAAGTTCATTTTCCTGGTCATATGATAGACTATCCAAAAGCCTCTTAATACCAATCTGATGAATGTCTGAAGACTTTCCAGGAGAAGGAGTTTTCAATGCTGAAGCAGATGAAGAAGCAAAATTCTTTTTAGAAGATGAAGAAATGGACTTCGCTTCATTTTCATTGTCACTCATGTCAATGTCTTCATCAAAAAAACTCCATGCTTTGGGACGATGCTGCCAAAGACGAAGTAGCAGCAGAATTTTGATGCAGACCAGTTTTCACTTTCTTGCTGTTGGACTGCAGTAATCTATTTTTGACTGTAGCTGGACACATCACAAGAATTTAAGAAGTGTTTCTCCAGTCTGCCTAGATGTGCTGCATACACAGAACCACCAAACTGTGCTTAGCTTTAACAGCGTTTCCAGGTGCATGTCTAGTAAAAACTATTTTGGCTTTCCCTGACTCTGCATAATGTATCATGTCACCGTTATGAACGTCTCCCTGCTTCTGGAATGCTCTCTAGATTATGAAGCGTCTCTTGTATTTCAAGCAAACAGTAGCCATTCAATTCTATTTCGAACACTGCTGTTCCAGAAGATTCCAGACAATCAAAATGTTTTCAGGCATGCTGCCCCCTCCCTCCCAGGACCCTGATGGACTCCCAGATCACATGGAGGGGGAGGGGCAGGCAGACCCTCCTCCCTGCAGCAAACGTATATTGTTTGCTCAGAGTCCAGCCAATCAAGATGCTCAGCTTTCGGTTCGCTCACCATTCGCACATGCTGCAGTGAGCGGGCAGGACCTCTGAGCGGGTTTGCTAACAGCCATGATGCAAACAAACCGGTGGCCCCCCACCACCTGCCTCCGGGCGTTCTTGCTGGCAGATTTGAGCGTGGTGAAAGAATAGGTGCTCAGGTGACGTTATTTGCCTGACAGTCACTTGACCGGCTTGCCAAACCGAACCTGCACGTAACCATAAACTTTATGGTCAACACGCCCACCCCAAGTAGCAGGTGGATGCTGGAGGCCGCCTGGGGCCAGTACTGGCCCCCTCTCTCCTGTCCTTTCCCTGATGCCGTTGCTGCCTGGCTGCCAGCACAGCAAGTGTTGCAGTGGCCCTGCGCAGCCAGGAGCAGCAGCTACAGGCCCACCCCGAAGTCCCAGTGAACGGCTGACGTCCCAGCTGGGCAATGGGGCTGCCATGGGCCTGAGTATCACACGAGAGAGCTGTGCACAGGATGGCCCAGTGTGACTCACTGACCCAGTAACTGTACCCCAGAGCAATTCTGGGGCCCGTCTGGGAGCTCCAGCTCCCTCTCGCAGAGCCATGCTGGTGCTGCAGGGCTATGCACCTGTAACACTTTAACCCCTGACGCTAGCAGACCGGACTCTGACACACCTGGGGTAAAGGGAGCTGCTACAGAAGAAGGGGCCATTTTCATGGTCACGTTTCAGAGAACTGCTCTTAAAGCATCATTTTCCCCCAGAGGGAGGGGAAGTGGGGCTCATTTCCAGGTCTCTTGCTAAACCTCCTTCCCCCTCCTCCAAACGTGCACCTGACTGACTTGCCATCCCCTTCACGTAAAACAGGCCCCAGCTCAGTGAGCAGGGCACACAGCTTTCTGCCTTCCTGGTACTGTCACCGCTCTTCTAACAGACTGGAAGCAATTCTGGTCCTTGCATAGAGCCCCCCGGGCACTGCTGAGCTACGGGGGTGCCCTCACCCCTTCTCGAGGCCCAGGGGATTCAGGAAAAGGCCAGCGTTCATGCATTTCGCCACTGCCTCCAGCCGCCTGGCCTAGAATGCAACACACGTTGCAGGATTATTGTAAAACATGCCCTGCCTTTAATCCCTTCTCCTCTAGCCTTGCTCTAGTATTGACTGCGGGGGAGGCTGTGTCAGGTGTGGGGTCAAGCTTGCCTCTTTCAACAGGAGGATGCAGACTGCGCTGCAGCCTCTCAGCAGACTGCAGTACACAGGAAAACCCAGAAAAGCAGGAGCCAGGAAAACAAGAGCTTCCCCACAACCCAGGTGGGGGCAGAGGACACCGGGGACTGCTGGAAGTGTGCATAGGGGCATGTGCTGGTCTGAAGGCAGGCAGGTTTTAGAGGCAAACGGCTTGGGGACTCGCACGTTTCCTGGGAGACAGAGTTCAGTGGGGTTTATTGTTTTTGAAGTGACAATTGAATAGCTGTTCCGTGGTTTACCAGACTTACAGGCCCAGGTAAATCTGTCCAGAGAAACGTCCGGCTTCGTGCTGCTGGACCAAGGCCGAGTTTGCGAGAACTCCCACATCCGGTTCCAGCAGGGCGTTCAGAACTAGGGTTGCTCCCGCTGGTTCCACAGGACACACTAATGCACACAGAGCGCAGGGTCTAACAACTGTGCTCACAGCCAGGGCACCCAATGGCTGAGCACACGTCAGACTATCAGAGGGCTGCACCGTTCACTCTCAGCATCAAGCTAAAGGCCTAACTCTGAACTCACTCACACCAATTTTGCCAGAGCTCCCCAGTGTTACTCCTGATTGAACCCAGTGTAAGCTGGAGCAGAATCGGGGCCTACCCAGTTGGTATGTTCTTCCTGCCACCTCAGGAAGATTTCCTGGCACAGGCTGTTTGGATTTTGATTCATCCCAGGGACATGCTCCACTTTGCCACATACACAAAGAGCTATTACAAAAATGTGATGAATGGACAAAAGCTGATGAATATTCTGACTCTTCCCTTCACCAGACCGACTGCAGTGCAGACAGCAATAGCCAGATTCAGCGTGCAGAGGTCTGCGCTATGCCATTAACCTGAGCAGGCAAATGGAGCCAGATGGGAACCAGGCGGTTCTTAGGCACAGAAGACAGACGTGAGGAGTGCAGGGTACACACAGCTAGGTGCCGTTAAGCACGAAGGCTCCTAGGTGGAAAGCGCTACACATAGATCTGCATACCTGCTTCTCTGCCTTTCGCCCGTCAGCTACGGCAACATGTGTGCACAATAACCCATGTTCTAGCCCCTCTGCGTTTCACATTCGAAATACCAAGGGCATTTTGAGTATAAAACTGACAAGTGCATACAGCTATCTGCTGCCTACGTTCCTACCTAGTGGACCAAGCACTGCACTGGGAATCAGTTCTATTCAGGGCTCTGCCACTGACCCACTGTGTGACCTGGGGCAAGTCACTTCACCCCCTCTATGCCTCGGTTTCCCCTCCCACCACTTTTCTGCCATGTCTATTTAAACTGTAAGATCTTCAAAGCAGGGACCATCTCTTGCTTGGCGCTGTGCAGCACACGATACAATGAGGCCCTGATCCTGGTTACGTTCTCTACACACTGCCATAAGATGAATAAATAATACCACCACCTGACACGGACTGTTACCTGATATAAACATCATGATCTGGGGCACTTCGCATTAGAAACGCAACAAAGAACATACACACAACAAAATCTCTTTCCCAATACCGATCAGTTCCCAGAACTATGGGCGAGAGGCCCTTTGCGAGAACGGCCACCTTACAAAAGACAGAATGAGGGATTCAGGCTGGGAACTCTAAGAAATCAGAGTTTGAAGGCCAATGAACCCCATCCTTTCTCTGCTGCTGGAACAAACAGACATGCAATAGCTATGGCCAACTTCGCTCCGTTGGCGCAGGCTGCACTGATACTGCTGGGTTATGCCAACCTAGCTATGGTGATACAGTCTGCGTAGTGCTGCCACAATGTAAATCTGTCAGAGTCCATTCGAACCCTCATCTCCCGGGGAGTTGAACTGTGGTGCCAGCATTCTCAGCGGCAGGATACTTGACGGGCCAGAGCCCGGCTCGGGAGAAACCGTTTGGAGACTCAGGTCCGGATTTTTCAGAATTTAAATTTGGTATCGGCTCAGCTATTCTCATAGCACAGAATCAGGTTATTCCAAGAAGGGCTAGAAGAGACTACGCTGCAGCATGAATCGCTGTTACAGGGGGTTTCCTACCTGTACCCCAACCAAGGGCTTGTCTTCAGCTGGAGAAAAGGTGGGTTTTTAAACCCTAGTGCGGACAAGGCAAGCTATAATTCTACACAGGGTTAGCAGGTCAAGATAAACACTTGAGGGAGGCTAGTGTCCACCTCAGCCAGAAAGCACGGAAGGACTACAATTTGCCTTGTCTACACTAGGATGTTACATGTTCAACAATACACCTTCTCCCAGAGTAGACCTGGCCTGAAAGACAGGAGCAAACAGCCAGCGAAAGGGTTGTGTTTAATAGGATCAAAATGTTCCTTTTTGCACAGACGTAGCTCAAAAATGGAACTTTGTCCTTACAGTCATAGAGTCAAAACAGCAATCACATGTAAACTGGGCAGAACGGAAACTCCACGTGCCTGATAACTGCTCCTCAAATAGCGTTTTGCTATTTGCTCTCCAAGCGTTTGTTTGACCAGAGGCCTCGCTAAGAGATTCATAGAGTTTAAGGCCAGAAGGGACCATGCTGATCATCTAGTCTGACCTCCCAGATAACAGGAGCCAGAGAATTTCATCCAGTACAACCCCCTTGGATCACTCCCGTCTCTTGCCCACTCTCCGGGAGGTTCAGGCAGGCAGGTGTGAGGCGCTGAGATGTGCAATTTTTCTTGTTCGTTAAGATTCAACAAAAATCCCAGGCCAGCGACACACACAAATCTATGCCCCACACCACAGTGCAGTTCTGATTGGAGCCCTGCAAAAGCAGGAGTTTCAGGGCTACAGCAGAGACTGTCCTTAACCTGCATGCCATGAAACGCGCACTTCCAGCAACCCGCATGATGTGTAAAATCCACCAGCCTTGGACCAGGCCTCAAACCCAGCATGGCCCCATCTCACCTGGGCAAGTGTTTGCAGGGTCAGGCTCTTAGAATGCGGGAAGAGGAGTTTTAACCTAGTATGAGAACCCTAACCAACAATCCAGGCTCCTGTCAGTCTAAGCCAAATCCTTCGTGTATACAGGTGCGATTGCTATCATCACAGCTGCCAGGGATGGCAAAGAACTATCAGATCATCCACTCAATCTCCAGCCCAAAGTAGGGCTGCTCCCTTTATTCTGTTTCCCAATGCACGCCCAGCCTAGCTTGAAAGCATCCCAAGTGATGGGGTGACAATCACTTCCCTGGAGAGACAATGCCACAGCCTAACCACCTCAGTGCCAAGCACGCGGCCCTTGACAGTCCAGTAGACACTTCCTGTGTCTTAGTTTTAGCCCATTACTCCAGGCTGCGTCCTGAGGTAACGCTCCCTTGGTGTGATGCTTAGAACCATACCCCGAGCTCTACCACAGCTCTGGCTGTGATGGGGCTGCCGCATGCTTTGCTCTCAGATAGGTTTTCTCCAAGACAGGTATTTATGTCTCTCTCTCCCTGCCAAGAACACAATAGCGCTGCAGGTCTGGTTTTTCCAGGACTGACAACAGTGCGCGGTGGGGGTGGACACACTCAGCCACTGGAATGATCTCCTTGCAAAGAGCAGGAGGTTCAGGAAATGTGAACGTGTGTCCTACGCGGCAGTGTGGGGAGTGGTTCACGGGCTCATCTGTCCTCTCCCCCTCTGTTAAACCTGCACTTTTCTGCTGCACAGGAAGCGTCGCTCCAGTGAGCATGCTCTCGCCTCTGGGGTGGCAGGTCATCAGTTCAGTTCCTGCCCACTGCAGACAGCACGGTGTGGCAAGAAGGTAACAGTGCTGTTGCTCAAAGTGCCCTCCCCCTTCAGACAGGGCATTAGACAGAGGCCACAGAAAGTTAAAGATCCCCTGTAAGCACAGCGCCCTGGTCATTCTCTTAAGGGGAGCTACTGTTTAGTGAAAAACGGTCCTGTGATTGTGTTACCCCAGCTTTGAAAACAGCCCCCAAAGCACTGCACAAACCCTTACCACAAAGGGACGGATAATGGACATGCTAAACTACACAGCAGTAAGCACATAACGTTGCTTCACAAAGCTTCTGGAGCAGGAATGGTTCCACCTCATCTCAGGCACTGGGTGGATCGGCCCTGTGATGAGCCAGCGCGTCAGCGGCCGACAGGAGACAGTCCTTCCCAGGGGCTGATCCAGACACCCAGAGAGGACAACAGGAGGCCTGAAGGTCAGGTACCCAGGCTGGAGCCCTAACAAAAAACAACAGCACGTGCCTGGCCAAAACGCAGATGCCAAACTCAAACACAGGGAGGTGTTTCCCTAAGGCCGTTTGCTCAGAGCCTCTAGGAGGCTGAGGCACGAAGCCCGTGGAAACATCCTGTGGGTGAGGGGAGGGACTTGTCCACCCACCTCGTACCCAGCACTGCCAGTTACACAGCAATCCGAGTGCCTGTCCCTCTGCAGTGGGACAGAGAGGGCTGTTCCTTTAAGGCCTCTCCTGCATGCCCTTTCCATCTCAGCTGACTATCCTCTGGCTCTCTGCTGTTCTCCTTCCCTTTGATTTAAGAGTTCGTCTCCTGGCCCTGACAGTAAGGTATTTCTGTCCCACAGATTATAACTCACTCTGGGCTATTATTCAACTCCCAAGCCCTGGCCCTGCTGCATTTAGTCCAAACATAATATCCTTCATGCATATATTATCTGTCTCCCTATTATCTGGAATCATTTCGGAATTAAATTTCAGTCCTGCAATATTGGCTTGAAGAGCGGCTCGCTTTATGGGCTAGTCAAAGGTTAGAATACCAATCAAAATAACACTGCCGATGCAGAGAGACATTTTAATATTCCAAAACCCGGTAATTGTAAAAGGACATAATATTTTTTCCCTGATTACCCCAAAGGCAACACATGTTAACAAGGCGAGGGAGAGAGTGAAAGAAATTTCAGAGTTCAGACAGCTGTACGACAGATTTAAAGGAGAAGTGGTACAAGGCTGGCTGTGTTCAGTCACCGGAAGGCAAGAGGGCTCACCTGCCATGTGGATCAGAGCCACACACCTACGCCCTGGCAAGCGATTAGCCTTTTTGCCATTCCGCGTGCAGTGTGTCACATGCTACCCAAGCTGGTCATGTGTGCAGAGCTTTGGCACTCTTGGAAATCAAAAGCCTCCAAGAGAACTGTAGTTATAAGGAACCAATACAGCAAGAGGTGCATTGAAACAACACGGAGGGGCTGAGACAGACCCACCAACACCAGGGCTTGAAAGTTCCAGGAGGTGGACAGAGCGCGCATACCGCAGGCATGGAAAGAGAGCATCTCGCAGTGCTCCGCTAGGGATCAATCCTGCCAGGCGCTGAGCACTCGAGCTGTGATTCAGCAAAGCACATCAAAAGGTACGGAACACTGAGCAGTCGTCTCTACTCACATGCTTAAAGCTAAGCACATGCTTAAGTGCTCTGCAGGATCTAGCCCCTATTGCGGGTTTAGAGGTTTGCTTTGCACGTGCTGTACCTTGCTTTTCTTCTGATCGTTTCGAGGCTTGCCATGCATTTTATAGAGGTCACAATATCCACTCACGAGATACGCGTAAACCCGTGAAATAACAGCTAACAATTTGGACAGATTCTCCTGGGATTAAACTTCCTGAAAGCAACTTTCAGGCATTCAGGCACAGAACAGATTTAAAGCGACCATTTCACAGACACAGACACAGACACAGACACAGACACAGACACAGAGCCCCATTTTCAGTTTTCCTTCCCACAAGCAGTTGCTCTGCCTTCAACACTAACTGACATCCCTCCCACCCCCCGCAAGAAGAAGAATTGTTAATCTAAAGGAGAGGAGGACAATCAGTTGGACAAATCTTAATACCTTCATCAATCAAAATAAAATGTAACTAAATAAATTAACAAAAACACACCCATCTTAAGCTTCCACACTCATATTTCACACAAAAGACCAACAACTGGACCTGGAAGAGGTTCGTTCAGTCATGCAGACCTGCCTTCCAGCCAGTGCAAGATCACGCCATACAGTATGTTCTCCAGACCTTTGTCCGGTTCAGTTTTAAGATGATCCAAGCAATGAAGCTTCATTCACCCTGTATATCTAATCGAATCTATGCATTTCTAACATGCCCATCGCTATACAGAACAGATTCTCTCCTCTAATATTGGATTGGGAGTGGGGGGTTTGTTTTTTTTACTAGAGACTGAAGTTCAGTTTACAGATGCCAGGGTCACTTTCCTTTCACCAGAAAGGGTCCCAGGTGCTGGCTGTTGATTAAATGCCTTGTGGGAAAGGTGATTCCTCCGACAGCACAGCACCCCCTGCAGGCCTCCTGCGCCACCGTACAGCACAGCGCCCCCTGCTGGCCTCCTGTGCCACCCTACAGCACAGCGCCCCCTGCTGGCCTCCTGTGCCACCCTACAGCACAGCGCCCCCTGCTGGCCTCCTGCGCCACCCTACAGCACAGCGCCCCCTGCTGGAGGATTAAGACCATATTTGCTTTTTTCCTGTGATAACACCCTAGCTCCACATGACTTTAAAAATGACAACTGTCAACATCACTAGCTAATTCCTTCAAAATCCTGGGCTGCGCCTGTGAGCGAAAGCACTCCCGTGTTCATATCCTGCACACGACTGTTATAATCTTTGTACAGAATAGGCCTTGTAAGGTATCATTTGAAAACGAATATCTTGCTGGCCAGTAATATCATGGTGAAATGCACGTAGCAACAACATAAGTAAAGGTATGAACATAAGCTGGAATCATGATTGAAGGGTGTTTAACAGACAAGTCTGGGAAACAGGTAAACCTATTTCTCAAAGACAAAGGACAACTTTGTCACCGGCCAGGTGCCATCAAAGCTGATGGGCCATCACCCATCAAGTGGCCATTCTTTGGCAAGGAAAGGGGGGTAGCGACAAACAGATCTGCATCTTACCAAACAACTGAGCACATTTCCCCCTTACGAGGCTCCATGTCTCCTGGCGCTGTTTCTACAGTGCTAGGCCTCAGACTGTTATCCCCTCCCAGCCACCTCCTCTTTGTTTCCTCCTCACAGGACTGGGGCGAGAGGGTCCCAGAGAGGGAATCAGCTCCCCTTCACGAACATCTCCAGCAAAGCAGGAGGCTGCAGCTACTCAGATTGGCAGATACGACAACGGGGAGGTGCCTGGAACACGTCACAACCCTTGTAGGAGAGTGTCATAAGAACAAGCTGAGACGCCTCCCCAGAGGAAGGGGTTCAAAAGTGAAGGGGTTAAAAATCCTGCCCCCACTGAAGGCAAAGGTCAAACTCCCATTGGCTTCCATAAGGCCAGAATCCACCCCAGGCATATTTCTAACGCACCTGCTACCACAGTGCCTGGGGCATCTCATCACCACCTGGGAACGGTCACATTTTTTCACAAAAGAAGCTCAAAGTTTTGTCTGCAGGGAGGTTTAGCGCCACGACAAGGAAGATTTTTGGAAAATAAAAACAGTCCAAAGAGAACTCACTGGCCACACAAGGGAAAACGCTTCCCGACAGTCTCTGTGCTTTACGAGAGCGATGAGAAGACAGCATCCGTCAGTGTACACAGAGGAACAGCTTCTGCAACCTTAACTGTGGACTCTCAGACCCAGCAGGGTCAAGTTCTGTCCCACCTGTTCTCAAAGCACAGTTATGTTGCTTTGGCCTTCGTTACCTTCTGAACTGTCCACGCCTCTTTCTCGACTGTTCTTCTTGCTCAGTTTTTAAAGAGTACCTGAGTGATCACACATTTCAGACTCCTCATTAACTTCACCCCTCCCCATACATAGCTGGGTCTCCTGTCTCTCTTGGCTTACACCCTCTGATGTATTTGTACAAGCGTTTACCCCTTGGGGCAGCATTAACTCACTGCGGTGTCAGGCTGTGGGCTCCCTTTATTGATGCTGTCTTTCCATTTCCAGAACAGGTCCTTTGTTACCCTTACATCTCAAGAGACATTGAACTGCAGCCTAGCATGACCCTGGCTCTAAATCCTTAACATGGAGGTTTACCATGGACAGGACGCCCGACCTGGGCTAGCAGATCACGAACCTAAACAGGAGTTGTCATGAGAAACCGCAAAGCCTGAGAAAGGAGCAGGGGACGAGCCTAAGCAAAAGCCATCCCTCGTGTTACAATAAATACTACACACACAATGATTTTTGTTACAGTCTAACCTACCTGGTGATACTCTTTGGGAAGTAATCGGATTCTAGCTTGCTGGGTGGGGCAGCTGTGCTCCAGTGCAGAGGTTCTCAAACTGGGGGGCACGAAAGAAGCCTTAGGGGAAATAACTTACTGTGCACATTTTACCCACAGCAATGAACAACTAGCAAAGCTGACTCCTCCAGACCAGTGGTTCTCAACCGGGGTACACCAAGGGGGTACACCAACTCATCTAGAGATTTGCCTCGTTTTACAACAAGCTCCGTGAGAAGCACTATCAAAGTCAATACAAACTAAAATTGCATACAGACAATGACCAAGGGTATGTCTTCACTACCCGCCGGATCGGCTGGCAGCGGTCGATCCAGCAGGGATCGATCTATCGCGTCTAATCTAGACGCGATAAATTGACCCCCGAGCGCTCTCCCATCAACTCCTGGACTCCACCGCCACGAGGGGCGCAGGCGGAGTCAACGGGGGAGCAGCAGCAGTCGACTCACTGCGGTGAAGACACCATGGTAAGTCGATCTAAGTACGTCGACTTCAGCTACATTATTCATATAGCTGAAGTTGCGTAATTTAGCTCAATCCCTGCCCAGCACAGAGCAGGGCTAAACTCGGATTAGAAGGTCAGCAACTTGCCAGTAACAGTGTGGCAAGAGGTAACAGTGTGCTGTGACACTTTTGTATTTTTATGTCTGATTTTGTAAGCAAGTGGTTTTTAAGTGAATTGAAACTTGGAGGTACACAAGACAAATCAGCCCCCTAAAAGGGATGCAGTAGTCTGGAAAGTTTGAGAACCACTGCTCCAGACACCTCAAGTCATCAGATAGCGCTGTGTGTTTGACTCTAGATGGCGCCGGGCGTTATGACGGATTTCTGTTACGCTAGCAGAGCATTATACAAAGTCGCTGCCAGCTGTACGTTAAAAATCCATTTGCCACAACGCGGTGTGTGAGCATGCCACAATCGCAGTTTTGCTTTTGCTCTTTTGACAATAGATCGTTGGGTCATTTGTGCAGCAGAAAAAACCCAACTCAAGTGAAAAACAAAGAAGTGAAAAGGGATTCAAGTGACGCACCCCCGCTGCGTATACCGATGTATGTACTAGTGTGGAGGGGGTGGTATGCGTGAACTACTACAGACACAAAGAAGGGGGTGCCATCAAATAATCTTGAGAACCACTAGTCTAGTGGAGCGAGTAGAGGAGTGGGAGCCAGCTGGCCTGGGTTCCATCTCTGCCTCACTACTGACTCACTGTGTGACCCTGGGCAAGTCACATCACCTCTCAGCCTCAGTTTCCCCCAGCTGTAACATGATACATCCACAGCCTTCATCAAGGGATTTGAGATCTAACGATGGAACGCGCTATGTAAGCACAAAAGACACACTGCAGACTATAAACTTGGTCGTATTTATTCTGGGTAGAATTTGACGCTGAGGTGAAAGAGGCTTGGCAAAGCTCTGCCAGTGTACTTCAGCCCCGACCAGCAGCCCCTCTTCCTATTCCAGCCCTGGGCCCCAGCCACCCACAGCTACCCCAATACCCCTCAACCCTGATCTGCAAGCACCCTCTGCTATTGCAGTCCGGAGCTCCCGGCTGGGAGTACACAGCTCCGTTACTGCAGCTTAGCCCTGACCCACAGAACCTCTGCTGATGAAGGAAAGATTCAGACAGAAGCATAATGGAAGCGGGTAGACAGTACAGTGATGCTCAGCGGCTCTCTCTGGCGAGGGGGCTTAGGGGCTGATATACAGACGCATTCTAATAAACCCCTCTCCTTGGCAGCCCTCCCTGAATACTTATCTAATCACAGCAAAGGGCGCGATAAACTCCCTGCCCCGAGTCCTCTCTGCATTGACAGTTCACTCAAGATACAAGATCGCTCAGTGACATTACAAATGTCAGCAAGCAGCGATTAGGCTTGGTGGAGGGGACACATTAGCAGGCGGGGGGGGGAAGGGGGGGTCAAACTTCTGTCAACGCGTTCAGCTGCATGGAGCGATTTTTCCTTTGGCTTTTGTCCTCAGCAAAAGACAGCTCTGCCCGTCCCAAGGCCCCGCGCCCCTGGTGGAGGAGAGCCAAAGGGGAGAGCTGTCCCCCAACACGGCTGGTACCTCAAACACAAGGGTTTGCTAAGGTGCAACAAGCCTGGGACCTCAGCGACCCCAAGCCCCAGCCCACCCCTGCCGCTGGCCTGAGGAGTGAGCCTCAGAACCAAACCTCAGCACACGCTGCCAGGCTGCTCTGTAACGTACACGTCAACTCTTGCAGGGCTGCCAAAGCATTTCTTGCTGTGTATTAAGTTAAACTAAAGCTCTCGATTCAAACTAGTCTCTCTGAGTCTCTTACCAGTGCAGAGAGAGAGCATCACAAATACGCTGGGTCAGAGGGATAAGAATGGGAAGGTGGACAACTCATCTCGCTACACGCGACCTCATTTGCGACACCATCAGTAGGGCACCCCAGGTCAGAGTGTGTGAACGAATTCCCGGACTGCTTTAGAGTCAGCAGAGGGGCTTTAATATCTAAGCAAAACGCTGGAGACCGACGAGCAGCCTCAGCGGCCCAGTTTCCATTAAAAAGGCAGCATGCAAACACAGCGCGGGCTTTCCGCAGAGCAAGACGCATGGCTCACTGGGCGAAGCCAATAAAACAACAGTAACAGATTCTGTGTCAATTTGGGGTATTATTGACACAAAAGACAACGCTCCCCTCCTTTGCCACTGTGTTTTGCTCCACCCACAGCAGCTGAGCCGTACAGCGTGCAGCCTCTCTTACTCAACTCATCCCAATACACAATGCAATTTAAGACCCTTTTCCAGAGTCCATCCCAAAAACGTACTTGGTGCTGGAGGAAACTGGTCCCAACATGCACGTTGGGGCTTCTGCTACAGGACTCGCGGTTACTGTGAAGCAGTATATAAAGGTACCTTTGGTAGAATTATGATGCTAGTACGGTACATGCATTTTCATCAACCAACTTCACTCCTTTCCTAGCCTAGATGGTAACCACAGGCTGGTGCCACTGTTAAGTGGGAGGTTTCGGGACTTGCATTACAGGGTTGCTGGACGGGGGAAGGTGATCGGAAAGAGCCAGTGGCCCGTTTCAGCATGGTACTAAGGCACATGCCCAAGTTTAGGCATGTAAGTAGCTGCGCTGAAGTCCAGTGAATTACCTGTGCTGGAAGTTGTATCTCTATGCACATGCTCACACACAGACATTGAAATGTGCTTGTAATTTTTTAAGTCACATGTTCCCATTCTTTGGGCTTACTTAACTTTGTGGCAGTGATTCCTTTTAATTGGATAGTGTTCCCCTATTACCAGGGAACTCAAATGCAGGCTCATGCTAGAGGTGACAGAGCAGAGGTTTTCCTGCGCTGTGGAGAGACTGCTCTAGTTACATACTTCATATAAGAAAACAATGTACTTGAGTTTAACATTTGAAACCAGAGTCTCTGCATGAGCCACACCCTAGGAACTGGCCATTTCACAGAAATCCCAGCATCTTGACCAAGATTTTCCTCCAGGAGATCAGGTCATAGGCACAGACAGATGACTCAGGAATATGACAGAAGGAGGCGACGTCGGGCTGTTTGAGCCACTGGGAGGGGGTGGGTCCCTGGCAGCTTGCCCTCCTACCTGGCCATTATTATTTATCTCTACTACCGTAAGGACTGGAAGCCCCAAATGAGACCAGGACCCCCTGTGCTGGGCGCTGCTTGGAGACAGACAGACCCTGCCCTGAAGAGCTTACACAGTAACCAGAGACTCCAGAGGGGAAGGGACTTCCCTGAGGTCACAGCCGGGTCTCCCTATGCCCAGGGTATTCCCCTACCCAGCAGACGCACTGCCTTCCTAGGTGTGTTTGGGGCTAGGAACCTGTCAGGGGACTGCAGGAGAACTGAGCAGCTGGGAGGAAATCCAGGTCCCTGGTTACCCCATACTCTCCCTGCAGTACTAGCGAAGGCCACACCTAGGCAAAATGTTTACCTAGGCCAGAGTTACCCCTCCCCTAAGTGCCCCAGATGCAAACACTTCAAGAACCAGGAGCTGAGAGTGGTAGGGGAGGAGCCAGCCAAGAGGTGAAGCATCTGTTTCCCTCTCAAGCTGGGCTCCCTCCGCTGGGCTGAGGACGAATGGGACCGGCTCTGTTAAACAGCCTGAAAGAGATGAGCAGTCGGCCTTCCGGCCCCAGCCCATGACCCTGGATGCAAAGTGCAGAGCTGGGAGAGATCCATGTTAAGCGATTCTTTCCCTCCCTCACCCACTGCAGCCCTGTGCTTTGCTGCTTCGCTGAGAGTGCTCAGTGAGGGCTTAGCGTATCAGCTGAAACAAGAGCCATGAAAACCCCTTGCCCGCATATCTAACTGGATTACGATGAACCCAGACTCCTAACATGCTAAACCAGGTAGCCTAGGACTACTGCAAACAGCCATCACTCATTTGTCTTAGGGCCAAGAGGCAGAGCACAGCGTGGGGCTCAGCTGGTTAATATCGAACATCACAGTGCAGAGGGTTTGGTTTTTTTTAAATTATTATTTTATTTTATTTTATTTTTTTTTGCACCAAATCAACCTGCTGGTTATATAGCTGCTATCCATTCACCAGAAGTTTAGTGAACTTCAAATGGCGATCATTAATGGTCACTGAACTGCAGAATGCCCCAATGTGCTTTCAGATTTCATTTACAGAGGCCCAGCAATCAGCCAAAAGATTTGCTCTGACAGCAGGGAATGCAGGATCCCCTTGACAAGTTCAACGGGGAACGTGCTGCCAGCATCCCTTGTTAAGTTCATGTTCTACCCTGTTTGATGGAGTAGATCATGCAAATTGTCCTTTTGCTGATGCTCGGCCTGTCACTCATGTTGCCATTTAAAACAATAAAACAAACAAAAAGCCGAAGTAAAACCCAAAATTCCGCAGAGCTGTTTTCTTGCAAGTTCTGTTTACCAAGGCCCTAATTAGCAGGACAGGGCTAGTAACCAAAACCGTTCGATTCAATGGCACAAGCAGCCCCAGTGATGCAAAAGCCTTTAAAGGAATTATCACCACAGCTTTAATCTGCACAAGGCCCTCGTGCCCCTTTCACAGCCCCTGCAATCACCCGAGTTTTCTCTCCCCCTCCAATTTGCACCACTTGGCAGCTTTGGCATCACACCACCTTTCCTTGCAGCAAGAGAGGCCGGGACAGGACTCCCTTCAGACCTCCCCCAGGCCAGTCAGGGACGCCGCAGAGCAAGGTGAGATGCTGCTGATGCTTTGAAAGGCCCCCAACAGGGAATGACTCAAACCTGGGTCTCTTGTGTGGAAGTGCAGAGCATCAGCTGTGGAGCAGGCCATTCTTAGCCATGGGGTGGTATTTTTGGGGGGGAGGGGGAGCGGGGGGGAGAGAGAAGGGTTGGCGGGGTGCAGAGGGGGAATTGTTTTTTGAAACGTGCATAGAGAAGAAATGTATAACTAAATGCTTCCCTATATGCACTTCAAGGCTCCCTGTGCTGAGGAACTGCCAAGCAGGATTCAGCCGGGAGGGAATTTGATCTTAGGAACTCTACACCCCTGGAAGAGAAAACACAGGGTGAGCACGGTACAAGCTGACACAACCTTCACTGGAGAGGTGCCTCCGAGTGCTGTGCTATTATGCATAGAGCTAGACAGTGCTAGGCCTGCCACAATGGGATTCTCCACCGCTGCAGAACATATTCCATCAAGTACAGTAAGACTCTATTAGCGGAGATACAATACGGAGCTGCAGAAGGACTCGCTCAGCCTCAGCCTCTCTGAGAAAATAACTCCTTCATTTCAATGCAAAACAGCAGTAGTTATTAAACGCCACCTTGAAGAGCAGAAGAGGAAGGGAGAGCGGGAGGGGGTGGGGGGACCGTGGCGGTTTGCATAAAAGTACCTTTTTCAGATTAATCCACTGTTTGAAGTAATCAGCAACCGGCAGCCCTAAGTACTGGCATTGTCCTGGTAACCTGTAAAGAGAGGAGAGAGAGCAGGTTCGATTCAATTACTGCATCCTGACAACAGAAACTCCAAGTTTTATTATGCACGTTTGGTGCTGAGGAGGAGGAGGAGGAGAAAGCGAGATCCTTGAGGATCCCAGGCACTTGGCAAGCGCTTCCTGAGAGCTGGAACTCGGCTGAAATCTTGGTCCTGGCTATGCGCCGGTTACGTGTGCAGGCTGCCAAACTATCCTCACGTGGGCTGTTTGTAACAAGGAGGGTGGGCATTTTCCATGGGAGCGGTGTGTACCTTCAAGCACTACGCCCAGCCCTCCCCCGGGGGAGAACATGGCTGGAGCATCTGGGCTGTCATGAATTGCACTCCCCAGTAACAGAGGAAAGGCAGCTCCCTGCCCCAGCGAGCTGACATACCAAAGAGACTTGACAGACAATGCGACTGCCAAGCCACAGGACCCAGCTGACCCAGCTAAGCCTCAGGGGCGACAGTTTTCAGACACTTCCTATATGGTGTCCCCTGCCATGCTGTTTTATGGGCTGCAGGGCCAGCGTACACGTGTGTAAGCTGGACAATGCCGGCCCAGGGCTATGGATTTCCACACAGCAGGATTTTTAGGCCCAGATGTTCAAATAGGTGCTCAGGTAATTGTATGGCTAGATCACAAGTACTCAACAGCCCAGCTCCTAAGAGACCACCTCTCCCCTGACACGCCCGGAGCTGAAGCCCCACTGGTAAAAGAGAGAGGGAGCCCTTGAAAGGGCATTAGGGCCACAGGGCTTTGGAAGCTGCTTCCTATCTGCAACAGCGTGGGGTTGTTAGCCTTCGGGGCACCAGCAAGGCCTGCCCTCGCCTGTGAGAGGCAGGCACTGGGTATGGCTAGAGAGCAGTGCCGTGGGACTGCCGTACGATTACGAGGGGAAGTTAGTTATATTTATTTTCAATTTGATCTGATGTGAGGTAATCAGTGGGCCTGTTCATTTGTTGTTGAAGTTGTCCACAGCACTGGTCAGAGGCTCTTTTATTGGAGAGCAGAAACACTCCAGATAAATAAAGAGACTAATTAGATCCATGTGTGCATGTAATTACCACAATCCCTGTAACTGCCTGTGTAGCTAACATGAGACTTGGCATTCCGCAGCCACACTGCGGTTAGCGGAGTTCAGTGCCAGAGGAGAGCGGCACACGAGCTGCAGGGAAAACCCTTTCTGGTGGGTTCTGCCAGCAAATCCATGGGAAGATGAACCAGGGAAGCTGGAAGACGTCTGGGGAGGACGCCCGCCACAGTGCATTCTTTGCACTCATTCAAGGTCAGGCAGGCTCCTGCCCACCTCAGCACCAGCGATGGCCAAGAACAGAATATGCACTCGCAGCCCCTGACCCAGAGAAGTGCAGAGTGGGGGGCACACAGCATCTTTCTGGACCATGCCCAAAGTTACTCTAGTCAGAGACCCAAATGAAACCCCGTCCGCAGCACTGAGCTTGTCAAAAGGAGGCGCTGCCGGGGCAGCACAAAGGCTATTATAAGACACGCAGCCCCTTCCTCTCTGGGCATGGCTTGTATGATGCTCGAGCCAGCTGCCCTGAAATATACCCCCGGGGTCACCTACTGCTATTACGTAATAGAATTCACACATTCAAACAGCCTGAGCCATGCATTTTACTAGGCTTTACAGACCTGGGCATGACATCATGGAGGGCCAATGGCAGCCCAAGTTGCAGAGAAGCCGTTTCATGAAGGAAGCTGTTTTCCACTTGTTCCCAAATCAAAGGCAATTTCAGAGAGGAATGGAGCCCTCTCAAACAAAGGACCCGTCTAGCGGCTACTCCTGTCAAGCTTTCGGCCGGCTGCTATGTAACCACACAGGAGCTTTACAGCAGTAAACAAGTAGGCACCTTGCTAAAATCTAGGTTCCTTCTTCTAGCCCAAAAGGTATTAACTCCCAGAGGGCCCAATCCACCCCCAGCTAAAGTGCACGGAAAGACTTCACGGACTTTCCCAGGATCTGGATCTGACCCATAATAAAGAAACAGCCTAGTTCGCCTTAGCCAGCCCTACCTGCAGCTAACCCCCCATGGGATGGTATCCTGAGTGCTTCCACCACGATGGGGCCAAGGGGTTGGAAATCAGGAGATCTGGCCCCTCCCGCCAACCTGCCACCAGGCCTGGGAACAGTCTCTTCTCCTCTCCGTGCTCCAGCTCGCCCAACCGTAAATTGGCACCAGGGACACCGACTCCTCTTTGGGAAGCACTAGTGGGTCTGCTCTACCCGCTGGCCAGGGGCCGCTCTCTACTGCTACAGCAGCGAAGGACGGGTTAGGGCCTCATTCCGGCTCTAGGAAGAGGAGAGCAGGATTCTCTCCCAGCGAGCGCCGTGCCCTCCACTGGCACATGGACCCAGGCTCGCTGAACAGGGCAGACTGCGCAGCTCTCCTTCCCCACTTGAACTGAGCGAGCAGGACGCAGCCTCCCTCTCCCAGCCCGTCCCGCGAAGCAGAGAGTTTGCAGACTCTGGGTCCTTCTGGTTTGTCAGCTGGCCCCCCAGCTACTGCCCCACTTCACACACACACAGGCTGATGCAGTGAAGCACTAAACACTTCAGCAGTATGCTGGCTGCCTGCATCGTCCACCTCAGCCTTCAGCTTACCCTTCCCAACCCACACTCACTGCAGGATCTTCCAGCCCGATGCCAGCGCAGACACGTGTCCTTTCAGCAGCAACGGGGCCTGCAGTTAAACCACAACAGCTCGGAAAACGCAGGTCTGGCTGGGGCAGAGGGGTCTGTACTGGGGTTGTGAGGGTTACAGGACAGAGCTATTTTAAATGCACGGAAAGGACATGCAGCGCACACTGCCATCAGTCGGCCAAGCTCGCAGATTTGCTTTGGCCAGTGGCAGCAGCTCTGTACCGTTTTTAGGCAGCCTGGACACACAAGAAGAACTCCATTTTCCACCACAGCCCTGCTCCTTCGTACACTGCCAAGTAAATGGGGCTGAGAGAGGAGCCGTATGCAAATGGGAGGCGAGGTCACATGGCTTTATTTCTCCCTCTGAAGCCAGCTCTCCAAGCCGGTAAGAAGCGCACAGCTCGGCGGTGATAAACGGCCACGCTTTAGTTATCACTTCCCTTAAGTTAAGGAGGGCAGGCGAGTGATGGATGGGCAGGAATTTGGTTATCTGGGAGGGCTGTCAGCCGGAGTCGCCTATCTCCGCACACATTTCGCAGGGCATCATTATGCGATGGCATGGAGTTAAAATATGACCAAGGGTATTGAAAGAAAGAAAGATGGGATTAAAAAATAGCAAATTGAGCAACAATAAAGGAGCGTGAGGCGAGGACGTTATCGTACGAGTGACACCTTTTATCTCGGTCTGGGGAGCTAGAGCAGGGCACAGATTGGTCCTTCCTCCACTATTGTATCCTCTTGTACAAACAGCGGCAGATAAAATGTGTCACCGGTGCGATAGCATATCAATTTAACCCTAATTATCCAGGGGGTCAAGCCAAGAAATAGGGGTTTCTCATTTCAACAGGTCCCTTAGTCTCTGCTATGAGCCACCACATTAATACAGGGGGGAGCCATAATTGAATTCAGTCACTCAGGTGGTCCTAGTGTATAAAAAATTAATGCTCGAGTCTCCTGACTAATCGGGCTTGGTTCATGTCCATCTGCTTCTGGGTTCAGGATGTCAGAAGACAAAGAAATTGAGCCAGTTTCTACACAGAGGGTGTATTGATATTGAGCCAGTTAGAACAAGTCCCTCTTCAGGAAAGATAAAGGGACATTAAATCTTGCTATTTATGGACCTGGTCTCAGCCTTTAAAAAAACAACCCGTGCACCGTCGGCCTCATTGTGTAACACATGCAGAATTCTCTAATTACAGTCTTGCCAAGCCCCTGACCGCTGGGGACGGCAGCATCACCAGCATCTTCTCACCAAGCTTCTCCGCCCTTGCAATCCACTCCCCATTTGACCGCTTCCCCTCCCAAACGTTCTCAGCTCCGAGGGAAATTGGCAACGCTGCTCTAAGCGACATGGGCGCAGCAGCAGGAGACAGGGGGTGCCAGCATGAGAAGTGGGGGCTAGAAATTCCTCCCAATAATGTCACCCGGTTTAAAGCAGGGGAGACCAAAACATGGCCTCAAGGCTCCTTGCAGAACATGGAGCTCTGAGTTTTAGCTGAGGGGCAGCCTAAGCCTCCAGCTCCCAGGATGCATTGCTCCAGCTTGATCAGAAGGTGGCTGCTCAGGTGAGGCTCAAGAGCTGAATGCTGAGTGTAAAAGGTGAGGGGGCAGCAGTCTGGTCCCGTGCAAGCCGCGCCCCTTCAGAAACCTGGCAAAGTGCGGAGGCTGGGTGCCCCCTCCCCTCTGAACACAGACTGAGCAGCGGGGGTGGAACAGCCCCATCCTGGGACAGGTTAGGTGCTATGTCTGACTGAGAAAAAGGGGCCAAAAAGCGGTGACTATAAAAATACAGCTAAAGCCTCGTCTACACTCGAAAGCTGCACCAGTCCCACTGAAGGAGGGAATCTGAACCAATTTAGTTAAGCCCGAACAACCCCCCTGGGGAGAAGTACCACATTTCATAGTGGGTTCATTCTGGTTCAAAGCCATTTAAATCATCGATTTTTTTCAACTTTTCCATCTGTACTACAGTTATTTTCTAAAGAAGGGCGAACTCTCATTGGTTGATACAGCCATTGATTTACAACTAAACAGAGCCTGTGTACTAGATTTGGTACAGCTTTTTGCTACTTACTAAAACTACATACATTAAATTAAGCAATTATATAGCTTAACATTTTCAGATTCTTATTAATTGTACATTTTAGTATGTTAGAAAATGGTGAATGATCTATTGCTTACTTACTACTACTGTGCCGTATTTATAAAGCTTGACCTCAGACGTTAGATGTTTTCCCGATTCTTTCTTTCTATGGCAAAGCAGCCTTTAACAAAGTTTTTGATGGAAGCTCATGGACTCAACATTAATTTTTTTATTTAAAATGTTTTAAGAGATAAGTTTAGGCCTTAACATATTTTGCATTAAATTCAGATTTCATTTTAAACGGGTATATTTTAAAAAAGAAAAGCTTATTATAACTTACACAAAATGAGAAAAACCCTATTTCTTCCAAAAAATTCATCCATTTTTATCCACCCCGATCTGGTTTACCTTAAGTTGACAGGAAACAGGTTTAAACTAAATCAAAATAAGCCCCTCTTAGAAGAGTAACCACACAAGGGGCTTTACACTGATTTTAATTAAACCAGTTTAAAAAAACAACAACTTTCCTTTGCAGACGAGAGTTAGTGAATGTGGGCACACTGACTTGGAAAGTTCTCCCCTCGTGCCCGAGTTCTGAGGACGGTCTTGGTGACTTCACGCTCAGCTGTCCAGGGATAACACACACGGCTGCTTTTCAGCACAGACGGAGTATCCCAGGCCTTTGGCACAACATACCACAAAGAAGCCAGGAAACAGTACTTTCCTATGTGACAACAGGTGCCGTGAAAGTCAATCCCAGGTGTAGAGGCAGAAGTCATGACCTCACAGGGCTGGCATCTGTGACATCATAACTCCATAAAAGGGAGATGGATTGTGACACTTGAATCATTAGAGGGAATTTAGTTCAGGATACAATTACCCAACAGATACAATATTCTTCTCCATTTTTTGTACAAAACACTCACCCTTCACTGAAAAGCACCCTCCTCTCAAGAGGGACACTGCCATGGTTGATAACCATGCACACAGCAGGTCAGGAAGTGGAGAAAAGCATTGTAGGCAACAGAAACTACAGAGAGAATTTAGTTCAGACAGTGTCTAAAGCTCAATGTGTCAAGTTCATCCAAACATTTATTATTTTAATCCAGGGTAAGGTGCTCCTGATTCACCCAACCTTGAAGCCCTTGCATTGTTCAAGCGACACTCTTCCCTGCCAATGGGGGATGATCTACCTTCATGCCCACACCAATCCAAGTAGCAAGTGTTTCTACAGGCAGTGGTGCAGTGCACTTCACCTCCGCCAGGTTCTATTCGGAGTGGGATTTTGCTAACAGTTGTAGAGCAGAGGTATCTAGAGGCTGGTTCATTTCCAGCTAGCTATGACTCGCCAGGCATGCAGAGCCCCCCTTTGCTATTTGCACACTCGCTGGGCTGTGTCTAAAGCACACAATCTAAATTCCCTCAGGATGCCACTGCTTCCTTCGGTCTTCTGCCCCACCGGCAGACGGGAAAGCACACAGGGCCAGCAAGGGCCTAGCAAAGCCCAGGTACAAACTTGTGGTCAAATTAACCACACGCAAACTCACTACCCAGGGCAGAGCTGGAGCTCCCCCACACACGCACACCACTTGGGACCAGAACAGAGGCAGAGGGAGAACAGGGCAATTTGCCCATCTGTGCACCTTTCCGTGAGGCTCCAATGAGTAACGACAGAAGTAGTTACCCACGTCTGAGACTTGTTTTAAGAGTGGGGCAAGGCCCTGACAATCACAGTTACGATCAGACCTAAGAGACTTGTCGCTTGGTTAAATTCACAGAAGCTGGACATCCTGCTCACAAGACCTCTCGGAGCGATGGGAGTGGGACAGTGATCACAAAGATGGGGCTCCCCGGGCAGGAGTGGAAGCTCCCTTGCTTTACTGGTCCCTGCCGGAGAGCAGTGCTCCGAGCTACGCTAGCCCCAAGTTCCCATCCTCCCACCCTGATGCCAAGCACGCGGGAGACCCTTTCCCATCTGCACTCCCAACAGCCCAAGAGGCAGCGGCTGTTAAAATTCACAAGCAGCAGCTGAAGAAAGACAATACACTTGTGAGGGTCAAAAGAGCACTCTGTTTTCATACCAACCCAGAGACAGTGCCTTCCCCTCCCTGGCCTTCCTCCCACCACCTCACTTCTCTCCACCGCCCCCCAACCTGTCAGTGCAACACGCCTATCAGCTGCACAGCAGCTTTAAATATCAGTGTGCATGAAGCAGGGACATGAGAGCAAGGAAGTGGGAACCGGCAGCGTGAGCCTCCACTGGCTGTCAGGGAACACTAATGAATTTCAGCCCCAGCAGCCCTGCCTCGGATGGGCTGAGGCGAGGAGGAACGTTACATGATGCCGCTGCCACGGCTCCTCGCTGTCTTTTTCAAAGCCCCACGGTTAATGACTGTCATTGCTGAGCTGGCAGCTGTGGCCCTTGAACTGGATGGGACAGCAGAATTCAGGGTACCGGGAGCTCACGCTCCCCTCTGCTTTACCACACCAATGCAGAACGTAGAGAGATGCAGGCAGCACAACTACCGACCAATATGGAGTACTCTAGGCCAGAGAGAGCATCACGTCAGATTGCACGGAGGGATTATCCAGGCTTTCAGGCAGCATCCACTGCCATGGTATCTAGACAGGGTGTGCATGATCGGGGCCACATACAGGCTTAATATTCTAACAGCATCACAGGTTCTCTCTGACATACAGGCTTAATATTCTAACAGCATCACAGCAGCTTCTTAGTTTCTGAAGAATTTCCTTTAGATCCTCCCATCCACAGTAGGTGCTTCACCGATCATTGTCCCTGCTATCGGCCCCAGCAGCAAGCTTCACTCAATTCTGCTTCCAGCATCTTCGGAGCAAGCACTAGATCAGAAGAGTGCCGTACCGGTGTACCAGTAACATCCTCAACCAGACCAACGGCTGCGTGCCAGGACAGACAGACACGCGGTTCACTTGACTGGACGTTGTGTAGGGGACAACTAGGGAGACAGACAGACAGACGTGTATGTTCCTGGCAGCCGTGAAGGGGTTAAAGAGCGATTTGCCCCTTGGAAAAGGGATGGGACGCATTCCGGAGGCACCAGCAGGATAAGGGAGTCAGAACCTGGTATTACACGCACAACACGAAGGTCACTGAAACTCTTCCTTACAAATGTCAACCTGTCACTTCCAGATATTAATGAGGGCTGACCAGCAGCTAAAAGGCATCCATGCTCCATTAGTAATAAGAGACAAGAGGCAACATGCAAGGAAGAGCACACAACAAGGCGTGCGGAGACACCAGTGGATCTGCACAGCCTGGGAGGTGTGGTGATGCACGAGATCATAAGCCTTGTGCCTGAGAAGGGAAGCTATTCCCACACAACCCCACTCACTGGAGTGTGTTATTGTTTTCCCTTAATCTTTAACTGAATTAGTGTAATGAACCCAACAAGCCCAGACCTAAGCAATTATTCTAGTACCTTCACGTTTGGAACCATCCTTTCCTCTGCACAGCTTGTTTTGGAAACAATTTTTCTGCACATGCAAGGTACATTTCTGCCAGAACGGCCTGAGGGACAGGCTGTAATTCCCATTGCTTGGGACTCTTAAAGACTGCACTGGACAAGACATCTTTTAGGGAGCCATCCTGCACGGATCTAACAGTTTCACAGGTATTTGCCATCTCTCCCTTTGTGGCAATACCCCTATTTTCTCCATGCCCCCTCAAGCTTTGCTAGGGACAAAGGAGTTTGGGAGGCACCTGACAGTCAAACACACCAAGCAGCCAGGCAAACGAATACGGCAGTTAGCTCCAGGAGATAACAAATGTGATTCATGCACAAGAAAAACAATTCAGCTACAGCACCAAGGCAGCAGGCTCTACAAGTCACCATTACACTCATTAGCTTTCGGCCTAGTCCTGAAAAGCTCTGAGTGCCCTCAGCTGCCAGTCAATCTAATGAGAGTGGAAGGCACTCAGCAGGATCCGGCCCTTTGTTGGTATTCGCCCTGTCTAGAGTCGAGCTGAGACACTATCTCAAAATTAAACGCAGGGCTGCAACACAGCAGGTATTCAGACTCGCAGAGCAGAATGTTCATCAACAACTGCGTTCACGCGATGCTACAATAAATCTATGTGCGAACGCTCAGCGGCTTCTCTTAAGTTGATTCATGGCTCTATCTGCTGGGCCTCACTCTGCTTCCCTGTACACTGGGATGAAGCAGGAGTAACTGCACTTGAAGTCAGTGAGGTATTGGTGGAAGCAAGATCAGAATGAGGCTTTTTGTTTTCATTTACCAATATCATTCCCATGGGTCAAGGTTCCTGCTCCATTGACAGCAGAGGCTTTGCACCCTTCCAGATCAATGAAGGAATGTTCAGGGGTTTTCAAAGGAGAAGGAACTGGAGCTCTTCCAGATGTGTGTCCCCATGGGTGCTCCCCTTCCGGCGCCCAGGGATTTTTTGTAGCAGTGCCCGTACAGCCCATGCACATGCTCCAGGAATCATCATGCCCCATGGCAAGGATACACAGAGCTGCATGGGTGAACCACCCTCAGTTCCTTCTCTACCACTAAGTCTCACGAGAGAAAACTCCGAAGCAGTGGGCAAGGAGGGCGGGAAGTGGAGCACCCCTAGGGACACACATCTCGAAGAACTCCAGTTACTGCACAAGGTGAGTAACCACTCCTTCTTCAAGCCATGTCCCTATGGGTGATCCACTTCAGGTGACTCCCGAGCAGCATCCCCACACGGAGAGCCATTGCTAATACTGAAGACAGAACTGCATTGCCAGTGGCAGCATCTGACCTAGAGGCATGAACCAAAACATGGTGTTTGGAAAACGAAGTGCAGCTCTGCAAATGTCAACACCTGGAACATCTTTGAGCAATGCCACCAAGGTAGACTGAGACATTGCAGAATGGGCTAGCAACTTAGGAGGAGGCTGGGTACTGACAGACTCATAATAGGAGATAAAACACCCAGTGATTCACCTTGAGAATCTTTGGGTGGAGATTGTGGATCCTTTGGCTCTGTCCACAATTCAAACGGTCTGGGAGACTTTCTAAATGGTTTGGTTCTGTCCAAGCAGGTATGCAAGGCAGCATCCTCTCTAGTCTGATGTGGCTTCAGGAAAAAACTGGGAACTGAGTGACTTAGTTAATACGAAATTCTGAAGACACTCAAGGTAGAAACTTAGGATGTGACTGTAACAAAACATTGTCCTTGAAAAACACTATAAATGGAGGACCTGCCATTAAATCCCCCAGTCCTCCAACCCTCCGGGCAGAAGTGATAGCCACTAAGAAAGTCATTCTCCTGGATAGGTGACATAAACAACATGTAGCGAATGGCTCAAAGGGGTGTTTCATAAAACCGCTAAGGACAAAGTTCAAGTCCCTTGTTGGGAAGGGTTGTTTAATCTGTGAGGAAAGAGTCACCAGACCTCTGAGGAATCTTGGCATTGTGGGGTGAGGAAAAACCTTCCACAGACAAATGAAAGGCTGTGATAGCTGTCGCGTGAACCCTGACCGAACTCAGAACAAGACCTAGGTAGCCTAGGACAGTGGAAAGAGAAGAGTGAACAGGAGATGCAATTAAGCAAAAGCTACAGCTCAGGTCAAGTGGGCACACTCAGTGCTCTGTCTCAGGTCGAAGGGCAGCTGAGGGGGTTCGCCCACGCAGCTCTGTGTTTCCTCATTGGGGGGCACACGGATGACTGCAGCACATACACAGGTACTGGAAATCTCCGAAGAAAGGCGCATGGGGTGCATCCCTTCTTTCTCTGCCTCTCTTTTCCCTCCCGCCCTTTGCCGATCCCGTAGACTGTAATCTCTTTGGGGCAGGGACTCAGAGTGGGAGTGGGAGTGCTTAGCACAACTGGGCCCAGTTTTGATGTAGTACCATTAGCCCCTCAACCTAAGAGCAGTCAGTTCTCTGCCACGAAGGGGGCCTCTGAACTCAACACGGCAGGTTAAGGAATGTGGGCAGCCAGCTGGGCCACTGGACCAGCAGACTTTCCTGCAGTACTTTACGTTTCCGATGGCAGGGCACGGAGCTTGGCAGCCCTGCTGCATGCGGGCCTGGGCACGAATGGCTCATATTGAAATGTTACAGCTCTCCCTTGGCAGACACTTAACACTGAGTCCCCAGGGCGCACGAGGAGCCCCACAGGAAACGCGACATCAGACAATTCCTGACAGCTCTTCCAATTAAGGCAGGTGGACTGCAGTCTCTCTGGGCTTCCTCGTGCTGCTCAGCCTGTGGCTCGCCATTTCAATCGGAAAGAATCTCCCCTCTAGGGAGAGCATCAGCGGGGACCCCCACTCATCAGCGGGCTGCTCAACAGATTCCCAGCTGCTCACTGAAGGGATGGGGAAATTTCTGCCCCTTAAACACAGAGTTCCCCTGCCTGGCGCACACACCTGCCCTCCTCTCCTCACAACACCACGTTATTTATCTACAACAGAAGAGTTTCTTCTTTTGCATCCATTTGCAGGGGAGTCCCATGGTCTGAACCCAAGAGGCAAAGACCTTCTTCCAGCACTGCCCTTGCCTCTCCAGCACCAGAATGCACAGCAAGCTCATCTCCGCTGCCAACCCAAGCTTTCCACCGTCTGTGCCCCCTCCCTGACGTCAGCTGCAGCAACATGAGAGAAAGAAAGAAACTCTCTCCTGTGTGAAGGCACAAAAACAGAGACACTCCCACATCCCGGAGGCAAAGCAGAACATGATACCTAAGCAAGCTCTCAGCATGGTTACCACCCCGGCATTCTCTCATGCCTGCCGTGCTCTGAGAAGCCCAGCCCCCCCGGATAACAAGGTCTGAATCTGACTTTCCATGGAAGCGCTAAGCCCCAATTTAGATCTGCGTGAGCATAAACAAGTTTGGCTTTCATTGCAGAGAGAGGATGCTCCGCCAAGCCGGGAACAGGCTGCCATTAGCATGTGCTTCCCCAGCCACAGAGCAGGCAAATTCTCCAGAGCAAAGCACAAGTGCAGCAATTAGAATGCAAGGGGGTGCAGAAGCTGTTTAACTCTGCGACCTCGGAGGTCACCGCAGCTGACTCCCAGCCCCTGTATAAATATTGTATGAGTTGGTGAGCGAGGCCTTTCCAAGCGCTGTCCCTCCCCCTCCACCACCACACTCTGCATCTAGCTAGACACGCCAGCAACATTAGTTACAGATTTGACAGTCAGAAAAATCACTCGGGTAAATGAGAGAGAATGGGGGTGAGGGCTGCTTGCTGGAGCCGGCTATTGCAGCCAAGAGGCCAGGGATGGAAAGCACTCCCTGCTTTCCCCGTTCTACTGCATCCATTAGCAGCACACAATCACCTGTTGGTGTCATCAGTTCTTTAACCCGCGCATAAGTGCCACTGAGGATAAGGGGAAGGAGGAGCAGCCAGCGCTAGAGAAACTCTCCATTTAGGCAACAGGAAGGCTTTGGTGGGACTTCCCTCTTCTTCAAAGACTGCCCAGGTGTGCATGCCACATGCTGCTGGATCTCCAGTGCTACGGGTGGGACAGAGAGAGATGCTGCACTCTCCCCACCCTGAACTTCTGCCGAGCACTCGCAATGCTGCCTTCGAAGAAGCTGCTTGGTCCCCTGCCCTCCTCCTGCAGGGGTCCGCCAGGGCCCTGCCTTTTCCTCTGTTGCCCACCTTTCAGATCACTGTGGAACAGTGCAAAGCCTCTGCAACACTCCTAACCCCTGCTGGGCCACGAAGCCAGAAACCAGCCCCAAATCCGGGTCTCCTATACCTCTCCCTCACTCCCTTCAGCTCTTCTTCCCCCGCTAACCATCCCCCTCTGCTCTCAGCTCTCACCTTTCACGCCTTGCGGCACCAGGGGATAGCAGAGCAGAATTCAAACACGCCCCTTCCCTCCACTCTGGGAGAATCCACAGCACATTGCCAAACATGCCCAGTCAGTCACACCCAGTGACTAGAGCCGGCGCGTGTGCACACGCTCCCTCCCGTATGTTATCTCGCCTAGACTGTAAGCTCAGCAGGGCAGGGACCTGGCCTGGTTACAGGACCACCAAAGTGGCACACAAATTCGTGGCAATAGGAATCCCTGCCCTGTGTTATTGGGAGCACCGGGAGGGAGGGGACACAGGAAGAGACGCAGTCCCTGGAGCGTAGAGATTGACACCGCCCCAGCTGCACAGGGAGCTCTTACACAGCCAGCCAGCCGCTCCATACGTGAGAACAGGGCGTTTGTATTCTGGGCACCAGGCAGAGCCAGCACACCTCAGCCTGAGCTTCCCGCCAGCAGCCTCCCATTGCACTGTGCCGGGTCACTGAGCCCGCAAGCCTGGCTGTACCGCCCTGGCCTCTCCCAAGCGGGCTGCACAATTAGCAGGCTTAGCCCTTCGCAGGCAAGGGAGACGAGGGGAGAAGAGATGGATGGGGAGAGCGAGAGAGGGACGAGGTGGTAGGGGAAAGGTCTGAGCACTCTCTCCCAAGCCCCGCATTGAGCGCAAGCACCAGAGCCGCTGTGCAGCTCTTGCAGTCCTGCTCTAATGCTCCCTGACATGCCTCTGAAGACGGCGAGCTGTTTGCAGTCAGCACCGTGATTTGTTAGTAATTATTTTCACAGTGTCACACCGCTGTCACTCTCTTAACAAAGAGACAGGCAGCCCGAGGCTGCCTGCAAGAGAGAATCAGCAGCGAAAAGGGACTGTCAGGCACCCGGAGACTCTCTGCTCTTCTGGGCTCTATAACAGAGCCCTTACCAGGTTCTAAGGGAACATCTCAGAAGTGGCAAGTCAGAGTCTTCTGACACCCTGGGCACAGAGATGGGAATTTCCCCCTTACCCAAACCCACCATAAGCCTGACAGGGTTAGATCTCCTTAAACCCTTCATGTGCTTCCAGCCCACAGCCACCACAGGGAACTTCAGCTATTGATGACGTCACGCTCTCCTATTAAGCTCTAATTTCTTTTAATGTGGCTGTGCCGTGAGACTGTTCTCTGTAAGCACAATAACCCTGCGACGAAATCCCACACAACCTCAGTGCATGTGCACGCACTGATCCATTCACCCCAGCCAAGTGCTGTGCATTTCTTCAGACGGGCCTCACCAGCTAGGTCACACCGCTGCATTCCGCATGATGGAAACATTTCACTTGGCATTTCACAATGCCAGGGGACCTTGGCAGCTTCCCCACACCTGAAATATACAGCCTAATGATTTGTTTCCCCTGCTACCGTGCACACATCACACTGACATGCTGAGAACTTCCCTTAACCGCCTCCATCCATCTCGTATCTGCTATGTAACAGTTGTGATCCTTCCTTCGGCTAGCTTGTCAGTCAAAGGTAATCACCCTTTCCCAGTAAATGTGGAGCCTGCTCAGGCCCCTAAGGAACAGAAGCTATTTTGGCACCTGATGTGTCACACAACAGAAGCATAGCCAGATGAAAGAGAGACACCTGGCCAGCTAGCCTTTAGAGCTCCCTTGATCTCCACACAGAAAGCTCGTGGATTTGCTTTTGAGCAATTCAAGGTTTGTATTACACCAGATAGGAACAGTCTTCCTCCCGCTCTGTGCAGAGACAAAGCACAAGGGTCATTCTCTGTAGCAGCAAGGAGAGATGGGTATTAATTCATCCTCCTAGCACAGAGAGAGTTTGGAGATATTAAACCTCATGATATAAGCAAAACCCTCCCATAATTAACTGCATGGAAGAGCACTAGCTCAGAGGGCAGCTCCCTTTCAGGGGTCTTTTTAATAACCAAGAAATGGCACATGTATGCTGTGAAGAATTAGGATCACCACTGGGAAGCTAAATGGTCCATAAAATGTAACAGCTCTCTTCAGAGCTGGGAGCGCAGCACACTACCGCAGAGGAGAGACCGTGGCAGCCTCACCCCAGCCCCCCAGCATGCAGACTGAAGAGGACATACATGAGAACGGGAAGTCATCTTCACCCTGTGCCTAAGAACCTTCTACTGGCCAATTTACAGACCAACCACAGCGGACTCTATGGTCCAACGTGCAAGCAGCGGAGTCAATGCAGCAAAGGTGGAGGTTACCTAGGGGAAGCTGGAGAAGGAAAGGAAATCAGCACCTAAGAACGAGGGAGCTGTGAAGAGAAGGGAGGAGAAAGCCAAAGGCCAGAGGAATTTTAGTGTCCAAAGAGAGGCCGATAATGCTAACTAGAGTTAGGCGAGCTTTCCCCACACCCCCCGTTGCTATTCTGTATCCCTCTTCCTTTCCTCCTCCATTCTCTCCCATCTCACTTCTCTCCTCCGTTTGCTCTAGGCGTCTCTTCAAGTCTATCCCGGATGATCCCAGAACGTAAGGTTCTGGCTTTGGAGAGCTCGGCTCAGCACCGCAAGAGGCAGGTGCCCAGCCATGCTGGTGGAATAGCGACTACCAGTCAGAACGGATCATGCTAGTTACTCTGAAGGCTATCACTGAGGTCCAGTTCCCTTCAGGGCTGGGACCCCGGAGCCCATGCCCCCACTCCTCAGGAAATGGTGGAAGGCTGTGGGGAATGGCACTAGAGAATGTCCTGTAAGGAAAACACTGAGATGGACTCAAGGTGACTCAATCAGTCTTTGCCATCAAGGAGCCCTAAGAGGAAAAAGACTCGAGAGCGCTGAACCCGTCTGGAGAAATGGCCCCCAGCAGCAGTGACAACAAGGAGAAAATACTGCCAAGCTAGCGTACGAGTTGCGAGTTATATTAGACCTCAACAACCGCATGGTGAGAGTGGAGTCGGTGACATGGGAGCCCAGAGCTGCCAGGTTAGAAGCACTTTACATTCTGAAGGCTCCCAACCCAGAGAAGCGATTTCCACTCAAGCTGTTGGGAAGGCAGTGCCAATACACAACTGCTTTGCTTAGGCTTGGAAGAAGAGTGAGTTGGGGCTCCCAGAGTACAAAGTTGACGCATTAAAGCAGTCTAAGATGATGCAGCTGTCCCAAGCCAGACAATCGGATTCCTCACAGTAGCATGCTCCTCACAATCATGCATCTATTGTAGCTTTCACACACACTCCAATGGACAAAATTGCCCAAGCCCCTAAAGGCATTCGGTGCCTGTGGTCTTCATGATAGCAAGCATTTCAGATGACCTGGGAGGGGGGAAGAAGGGGGCACTGTGCTGAAGAAATGTGGATGGAAGAGGTGCCAGGAATCCAGTAGCACAGGAGCATGCCAGTCCTCCTCTCCCTCTCACATTAATCGGCTTTTTACCGTTTCTCCGTATCTCAGATTCATAGATTTTTAAACCAGAAGTCACCACTGAGTGAGTCTTTCTGCATGGCAAGGGCCACAGAATTTCACCCAGGGATTCCCGCAGTGGAGGGAATGGTTCTTCCTTATGACACAAGTGAATGCTTCAAGCCCAATAACTAGTGGTTGAACTAGAGCATCTCTTTCAGCAAGGCCTCCAGTCTCCATGTAAAGATACCCAGTGGTGCAGAACCGCCGCACCCCTGGGCGAGCCATTCCAGTGGTGGTTCTCTGCTTCACTCCCAGATACGACCAGTATTCTCTCTCTCACTCCTCCCCACATTACACCATTTCTCCAGCATTTCTCTGTTGCCTACAATATCATCTCCACTCTTCTGGCTCCTCACTCTATGCTCCTGATTCCCAAACAGCAGAATCCACACCCTCTCGAGTTGGATTTGCATCAAAGTTCACTATGTTTTCAACCAGCACCTCTCCAACGATGTCAGAACCAGGAACAGGGCTCTTACCCTGTGCGTGCTGAAGACTAGCAACGCCGACGTATACAGTCCTGGGCAAGGTAAGTCCTACAGAAACCGTTTCACTACAAGCCTTTCCCCAAAAGGAATTCAGGAAAAGTTACACATCACAGGACTCCTCATGGAACCATCAGACCTCAAACAGAACTAGAAACAGAAGATGGTCACCAGAGGCAGTCCCTGCAAAGGGATAGTGAGGACCAAGACTGTGAGACATTTGAAACAAATACGGGGGGGGGGGGGGATGATCTTAAAAGAAAAAATGCAGAACTTACTTCACAAAAGTGACTTCAGTTCATTTTGTTTTTAAAATACACCAACTCTGTTACGGTCGGATAAGTGAGTTTAGCCAGTGCTCCTGGTGAATTAACAGCGAGGGACTCACCACAATTGCTAGAACCGAGCATGTGGGAAGACACCTTGACGAACTTTTCCTACTTAGCCCTGCCAGTGTACCTCAATCTCAGCGGATGTGGCTGTATTCCCAACCTGCAGGCTCTCCCCCCAATACTAGTCCAGTCTTGGGCTCCCAACACACACTCTGATGCACCCCACCTCCGCCCTGCCACACCCCAAGCTATCCCAGGCCCCTTCTGAGCTCAGACTGAAACATGGCTAGCGGCAGAGAAAGCAAGAAGGTTTTCTGCCGGGTTCCCATGCACAGTCCTGTCAATGCACTTGAACCGTGGCCTACAATACCACTCCCCCAAGCAAAGACTGCCTGGCCCAGCCTGGTTCCTGCCATATATAAGGGGTATATTAACGCTATCAATTCACTTTCACTCATGACCAAACATGGACTTTACCTCAAGCCTCTAGAGGAGAAGGCTAGGAAGTGCCAACAAACTGAACCACTAAGGTCCCAGATTTGAAAGAGCAAGAGCATTCCTCCCCCGAGCCTGCTGCGTAGGCCTCCGTCGTTCTAACGAGGCCGGATTTGCTCTTCACGTGCAGCTGACTTGCCAGCATAACTCACAAAAGAAGAATTAAAACAGTAAAATAAAGAAAGCAACGGTATAATTCCCTGCTAAGAGTTCACTAATGTGCATCCTAAGACGTGCACCAAGGGCTATAAACATTTCAAGCCACTTCACTATGTTTTATCACTATATTAGAAAGAGAGCATTTGCCTTTTAGCACTGACTTAACAAAATAAAAAACTTCTGCACAAGTCATTTTCTGTGAAGAAATGAATTTGCTCCCTTGGACCTGCCACAGAAAGCATTACAATAGCATCTTTGCTCTGGAGGACACACAGTTAGCAACACCTCTGCCAATGATATTCCCGGTACGTTCATGGATCTGATGGCGCTCGTTATTTTTATGTAATCCTGTAACCATGCACAGGCTTAGATGGATGGTCTTGTGATTAAGGCACTGGACTGGGACTCAGGAGAGTGGGTTCAATTCCTAGCTCTGCCACTGTGTGAATGACCTTGGGCATGGGAATTAATCTCACCGTGTCTCACTTCCCTAGTTATGAAAAGGGGGATAATATTTCTCTAGGCCAGACAGGAGTTCAAGGATAAATCCATAAAGGCGTGGGAGGGTGATGGGGTCCATATGTGCAGACAGATAAGACAGTGTTTTAAAAGAGGGAAAACTTGCTAACCCAAATCTCCTTCCCCAAAGAGCTTACGAAACAAGAGCTCAACTCAGCTAAGTGTCAAGCATCTTCTATCTCCACTGAAATCCCAACACACCCATAAGCTGCTCCCCCTTTTTGGCCCCTCAAGATGATTGTTACACGTGTCATCAAATGCTGCCTCAGTGTAAGTTTTATCACTTAATCACTGGTGCAGGTTACATCTCAGGTGCAACACTGCTGAACCTGGGCCAAGGACTGAGCCTGCTTATACCATGGCCCTGCAGCTTTTCAACTCCTAAAGTCACTCCTTGCAACAGGCTAAAGGAATTCTCTTGTTGAGCGCACACGGGCCTGAGGACCTGTGTGCCTAACGAGGCTGTATCCTCACTGTATCGTGTGTTTTAGCTTGGCAGGTCTGGTGCCCCTTTCATCTTCTGCTTCAGGTAGCTCTTCTTTAATTAATAACATTTCTGTGCCGACACAGGGAACTTTACACCCAGAATGAATGGCCCTCCCTCATTAGAACCACTACTGTCATGATGTATTCAAGAGCAGGAGTATGATTCATTTCCTTGTCTGGGGACGGAGAGGGTTTTTTTTTGGGGGGGGGGGGGAGGGCGGGGAGAGAAGAGGTTTTATAATGAGTGACTTGTATTTGTTGAAGCTGATATGTGACTGTCGGCTTGAATTGCCTTGTCAGGACAAGCCTTCAGAAAGGTGACGTTCCCACTCAAGAGGTTTTCCTCATTAAAGAAATTGCATCTTAACAAGAGGGAAGGGGAGAGGTGGGAAGAGAACAGCCGTCTCTCCCTCTCCAGCCTGGTTCGTGCTCATCAGCAGTCGATCCAAATACAAAGACAGGATCAGTTTCTCATTTTCCAGCCCCCTTTCGAGCTTGGCACTCTGTCTCTGCTAGAGATCTAATCCACCTAGGAAAAGCAAGGAGCCTCTCCTATTCTGCCACATGCACTGATGGTTTACGACCCATCCCAGATGGTTGTGGCAGGGCTGGGAATCCTTATCAGCTTTGAAGAACCTCCACAGCCCAGCACAGCACAGAAGCTCCACATCTAGGTTCTTGTGATTCACATGCCTGGCAGGAGGAGGCAGATTGAACAGAAAACCCCTGAGATCTGGGGCATTCCAAACAAGCTCCACTTCACAAGAAAAGCAACCACTGGAGCCAAACAATCTCATGTCACCTGGAGGATCCAAGCCAAGGACAGGTGTCAAAGCCCCAAGCAGCAGGACTTCCACCTCCCCTGCCACAGACTGAGGTTTCTCTAGCCATTCACAGGGTGCTGCCTTAATACACAGGAATTCCCCCTGCATCAAGGCTCTCCATTGGGTTTGGCAGGCTATCCACAGCCTACTTCTGGCTTTTTCTGCCTTACTTGTATACCCATCCCACTGCACTGAAGCATCGGCCTTGCCCACTTCTACCCACAGTCACCACCATTCAGCCTGTTTGCTTGCCCACCATCCGACAGTACTCGGACCCTGTGGCAGGGAGGAACGCAGTGCACAACTGGTGGTATAGCTACTGCAGTATGGGTCCAGCCAGAGAGAAACAGTCTCTGGGTATCCATCTTCCTTAGATCCTAAAGACAGGTACCCCGGAAATACCCGAGACAGACAGGACAGCCCAAACCCAGTAACGCCGCAGATCTCCTCCAGCCCAAGGAGGTGTGACGCACAATCTTGTTCCCTAACAATTCTTCCATGGGGCAGCATTGAACGTTCCTGCTGCCAACTGAGCATGACTGAACCAGGATCAATGGGAAATGAGAACATTGCACAGCAGGAGAGAGCTGGGTAAAAAGGCTGGAGCTTGCCTCTGTTGGGCAGAGATGGTTTCAAGGTGTTTGCACTTGAGAATCTCAGATGAAAGGTGCTATAGAAGTGGAACTTCTTATTAAAACAGGAAGCCTGATAAAAGGAGAAGCAGGGTTGGAAACCACGCCAGCCTCTGGCTAGGACCTCTGCAGATTTCATAAGCAAGGAAGCGATGCTGCGAGAAATGGACTTAATGACTCAGTAGGTGGCGTTCTTCTCCTGAAGGAGACAGGCATATTGCTAGGGGCACGATGCTACCGGAGGTGCTAAGGAAGATGAAGAGGGCCTGACGCTCTGTGGTTAATAGAGACCAAGTTTTCACAAGAGCAAGTGGGGTTAGTTCTCGTATCCTGGCCAAGTTCCACATGTCGCCGACTCCTCTTGGAGTTTCAATAACACGTTATTCGAGTTCATGCCCCCTCATATGCATGCCTGCTAGCACAGCCACGCTTCACCCCAGAGCGGGTAGCTTTCAGCGCAGAGTTGAAGTGATCCTTAGACAGGGGGATGTGAGAAGCCACTTTGGGGCTATTCAGGGTCAGAGATCCTAGAGGAAGATGAGTGATCAAAGGGCTATGCACCAAAAGAAGGTATTTTACTATTTCCCCCAACATGAAGACAGCCTGAAAACGGGGGCATAGCCTCAAACACAGGCCCTTTCACTGTGCTGATCATGTTCTTTCAGACGCACCTGACCTCGTTTTACTGGTGTTCCCTTGGAATGCAAGAGGACTTTAGTACCAGTTAATGCTGCCACATTATCTCTGCAGAGCACTCAGGCATCAAGCCCTTCACCCCACTGATACTTGGACAAGTAACCACCACCTTTCCTCATCCGGAGACGTGCCAGTTATTTATACAGGCGCACTGGGCAGCCCTTCCCAGAGCACACTGCGCATCCCTCAGGGCAGCACCGGGCTAGTCTTTGGAATGTTTCCTGGATATGCTGCATCTTTCTGTCCGCACGGCCCTGTTGCAGTGCTCAGCCTTTCCTGTTTAAAAAGAGATGTAGCTCTGTTCTGCTTTGCTAAACCCTATTTGGCAATGTGTCTAAACACATGCAAACTTCATTAGTTCAGGAGGGAGATTTGGCGTTTGAGGTGATGGATAAAAGTAATGGGAAATGAGACAAGCCCGAGCCGGCAGTGAGTTCTCACTCAAGCCCCATTCAGTGGCATGCTGCTAATCAGATGTGACGCTACACCTGGCTGTGTCCAATCAGCGCTAGAGCAGAGTGATGTGCTATTCACTATCAGGTTGAAGGCAGACTCCGTTCTGTGAGCTTGGAAACATGAAATGCATTTTCCACTTTGCCCTGGAGAAGCGTAGAGATCAAATTCTTAACTTAACGGTTAAAAAAAACCAAACAGACAAGAGAGAACTGAACCACTTGTTCCACTCACTGCACCCTTGTGGGGTCTTCCTTTCCAACTGGATGGCAAGGACCTGTCACAAATGGAGAGTTAAGTTTCCAAGCTCCAGCATGCTACACAGCACTTCTGGCTGGCCAGCTCGCAGACCAGCTCCCAGATCCCTGCTTGGGGCGGGGGGCAGGGGGGAGAGACACCATTCACCCTGCTCTGTTCAGGGGGTTGTAGTTGAACTACTTCCACAGACTACTGCATTTTTTAACATGAGGAGGGAGGGACCCCGTGGAATCAGGTCAATGAGCTGATGGCAGGCCCATGGCAGCCCTGAGGTAGGGTGCACATGTCATCGAGACTGCTGTGCACGAAATCCCTCTATCCCACGTACGACACACATGAGCCAGGAAGAGGATAAACAGGAACTTCATCCAACTCTAGGTGCCAAGGATAGAATCATAGAACTGGAAGGGACCTCGAGAGGTCGTCTAGTCCAGTCCCCTACACTCATGGCAGGACTAATTATCTAGACCATCCCTGAGAGGTGTTTGTCCAACCGGCTCTTAAAAGTTTCCAGTGATGGAGATTCTACACCCTCCCTAGGCAATTTATTCAAGTGCTTAACCACCCTGACAGTTGGGAAGTTTTTCCTAATGTCCAACCTAAACCTCCCTTGCTGCAATTTAAGCCCATTGCTTCTTGTTCTATCCTCAGAGGTTAACAAGAACAATCTACCTCCCTCCTCCTTGTAACAACCTTTCACATACTTGAAAGCTGTTATCATGTCCCCTCAGTCTTCTCTTTTCAGGACTAAACAAACCCAATTTTTTCAGTCTTCCCTCATAGCTCATGTTTTCTAGACCTTTAATCATTTTTGTTGCTCTTCTCTGTGGACTTTCTCCAATTTCTTCACATCTCTCCTGAAATGCGGTGCCCAGAACTGGACACAATACCCATGTTGAGGCCTAATCAGCGCGGAGTAGAGCGGAAGAATGACTTCTCGTGTCTTGCTTACAACACTCCTGCTAATACATCTCAGAATGAGGTTGGCTTTTTTTCCAACAGCGTTACACTGTTGACTCCTATTTACCTTGTGATCCACTCTGACCCCCAGATCCCTTCCCGCCATGCTCCTTCCTAGGCAGTCATTGCCCATTCTGTGTACGTGTGCAACTGATTGTTCCTTCCTAAGGGGAGTACTTTGCATTTGTCCCTATTGAATTTCATCCTGTTTACTTCAGGCCATTTCTCCAGTTTGTCCAGATCATTTTGAATTTTAATCCTACCCTTCAAGCCCCTATCCTGCAGTCCCTCCCAGCTTGGTATCGTCCACAAACTTTATAAGTGTATTCAATATACCATCATCTCAATCAGTGGTGGACAACCTGCAGCCCATCCTGCAGCTGCAGCCCAACCTGCAGCTCATCTGATCATGGGCTGAGACACATTTTGCTGACGTTGGCTGTCCACAGGCACTGCCCTCCGCAGCTCCCAGTGGCCATGGTTCACCATTCCCAGCCAATGGGAGCTGCGGGAAGCAGCAGGCCGCAGGGCCGCAGCAGAGAAGCAGCAGGGCCGCAGGTTACCCACCACTGATCTAAATCACTGATGAAGATATTGAACAGAACCGGACCCAGAACTGATCCCTGCGGGACCCCACTCGTTATGCCCTTCCAGCGTGACTGTGAACCCCTGATAACTACTCCCTGGGACCGGGTTTTCATGGTGAGCTCAGGGCAGCATTCTCAGAGCAGATTCTGCATTTCACACTTGAGGCCAGATGATACGTGTGGGACACTGAACCGCTGTTTGGGGCTTTGAAGAAAAAAACAGCAACCCCAAAATGAAGAGCCCACAGCCCCACCCCTCCCCCCAAAACACAGCTCCTGACTACCAAACCTAGAAGGCAGCCTGTTCAATACAGAAGCTAACCTAGGCTGTACACATCCCCTAGAGAAGCAGTTACATGCACAATGAAAGGGACAGAAAGACTGGCCTCGTACCTGGGCACCTCCCCCCTTAACCCCAGGAGCCTGACTCAGTACAGCAGTAAGGCACGGAAGAGCCACAAGGGGAGGACAGATCAGAAATGACTGGCCAACACCCCTGAAGCCTTCTTTATGCTCGTCCCCTGTAAAGGTTTAAATACAAAATTACATGGAAATTCACCTCCACAGCAATACACATAAGGGAAAGGTGTCCACGTCAACCCTAGGCATGGCCTTGATAAAGACCTCTCTGTTGACACAAGGGCAAGCAAGCAATGATTTTGTCTAGATGAGAGCAGATTTATCATCCCTGCAGGGCTTGTGCTGCAACTTCAGTCCCCGTTTCTCAAGACCTCACTAACCAGAGCGTGAGCAGAGAAGGAGCAGCAGTACCCCAAGAGCAGATTGTGAAATGGAGCCTTCTCCAGGGTTGCAGGCATTTTACTTAACCTTAACACCAGGGGAAACGGATGTGAAACTGAAAACCAAGCAACGCCGATAACGAGTTGTAGATGTCGGATCAGTGCTGGACGTATCAAGCCTGCGCCTGATCGGTGTGATGAAAACAGCAGCCTTTACCAGGCATTTAAACAAGGAAAAGCCAATGAGAGGTGACGGGTGCCCCAGTGAATTCAGGGCTTTGTGACACTATATAGCGTACACTGCATTTTGGGTCATTTGCTTCTTAGACAGCGAGGGCTGCTTTTTAAATAGCAGGCCCAACTCAGTGTACAAAATGGTGCACCGACACCCGGGAATGCAAATGGCAACATCGACGCCTAAATGGCCGCTTGCAGCGCCGACCAACCAGTCTTGCAGTTACTGCGCGCACCAATCTTGCACACCAGCCTTGGACCCCAGGGTTTTATTCTTCTTTTAGGTGACAATTCAGCAGCTAATGTCCACCAGGAAGACAGAGAAGGCCTTGACTATGAAAGCAAGCCAATGGTCACCCCTCGTTCAGGGATACAGAACCAATGACCACCTTCCATACATAAACCCTTCCTCCCCCACCTTCTTCCCTGCATGAAATGGTAACACGCTTCATTCCGAGGCTGTGCTGGCTGCATGCGGCGCTATGTGGTAAATGCAATATCGTTTTCAGGTAGGGGCAGGTATTTATCCTTGAAGCCTGCCACATGGTCGCACTCAGGAGAGGGGCAGAGATAGAAACAGGAGGAACATCCTACTGCGCTTGCCAATTCAGAGGAGATAATGGATAAAAATGGAGCTATCCCAAAGCCCCCAGTTTAAACTCTTCAAGGGGCGTGGGGTCAGACTCACTTGCTACCCTACCCCGTGACCATGTACAAAGCCTTTCTCCTTGATCAATCTTCCTCCCATTCCCCCTGCCGTTACCACTTCTGATTATGCATGGCCCTCAACGGTCACATGGTGGCATCTCGACACCTGTAAGCAGCCGGGGCTTGGAGTCAGACAGGGAATGCTGCCGGAATCGGGATGGTATGGAGAGAACATGCGGGTTTTTCAGCATCAACTGAAACACACTGTCAAAGTGGGTCTTGGTTTGAACTGAGCCGAGGACCCAGCAGAACTAAGACGTGGGAATTAACAGGGAGAGGAAATAATCAACATGCTCTTTCCCTCCCCGCCAAACAAAACCCTGTGTGAAGTTACACGAATCATCCCACTGCACCAGCCAGAGCTGGGAGAGGAGGAAACACATCCCACAGCGTGCAGTAACAAAGCCCTGGGCAGCTCCCCTCTCCATACTCACATTACTTTCAAATCCCAGTCTCCGCAGGTTACAAAAATCGACTTGACGCTAGGATCTAAGAGGCCTTCCTTCGCCATCCACTCATCGACCCTCTGAAAGGAACGGAGGGAAAGAGGATGAGCTTTGTAGACGGGGAAGAGCCACAACAGTTAAACACAGATAAGCTCCTCGCAATCAGACAAGGAGAAAATTGTGATCTTATCCAGCAGCAGCCCCCACCCTTCTCTCCCTTTCTTCGCTCACATCATCTCAACAAGAGCATGTTTGGACCTTGGAAGATTTCCAACAGGAAACAACAGGCGACCAGTGCAGAGACGATCTTATCAGACACTACAATGGCTCTGCTCACAGAAGAATAGGAATTGTACAGTGTTTATGGGACAATACAGCTAAAATATTACTTAGTTCCCCCACCCCCCATTTTTCCCTTCCCTTCATCAAATAAGCTGTAACATTATATTTTAGGGCTGTCAATTAATTGCAGTTAATTCGTGCGATTAACTCAAAAAGGTTAATCACGATTTTAAAAGTTAATCACAATTAATCACAGTTTTAATCACACTGTTAAGCAACAGAATGCCAAGTGACATTTATTAAATATTTTTGGATGTTTGAAAATGTAGAAAAATAGATTGGTTTCAGTTACAACACAGAATATGAAGTGTACAATGCTCACTTTATATTATTTTTTATGATAAATATTTGCACGGTAAAAATGATAAACAAAGGAAATAATATTTTTCAATTCACCCCATACAAGTACTGTAGTGCAATCTCTTTGTCATGAAAGTGCAACTTACAAATGTAGGGGGGGGTTTTGTTACATAACTGCACTCAAAAACAAAACAATGTAAAACTTTAGAGACTACAAGTCCACTCAGTCCTACTTCTTGTTCAGCCAATCGCTACGAGAAACAAATTTGTTCACATTTACAGGAGATAATGCTTTCCACTTCTTAATTACAATGTCACCTGAATGTGAGAACAGGCGTTCGCATGGTACTGTTATAGCCGGCATCACAAGATATTTACTTGCCAGATGTACTAAAGATTCGTATGCCTCTTCATACTTCGGCCACCATTCCAGAGGACATGCTTCCATGCTGATGACGCTCGTTAAAAAAATAATGTGTTAATTAAATTTCTGACTGAACTCCTTGGGGGAGAATTGTATGTCTCCTGCTCTGTTTTATCCACATTCTGCCATATATTTCGTGTTATAGCAGTCTCGGATGATGAGCCAGCAAATGTTGTTCATTTTAAGAACACTTTTACTGCAGATTTGACAAAACGCAAAGAAGGTACCAATGTGAGATTTCTAAAGATAGTTAGAGCACTTGATCCAGGGTTTAAGAATCTGAAGTGCTTTCCAAAATCTGAGAGGGACAAGGTGTGGAGTTTGCTTTCAGAAGTCTTAAAAGAGCAACATTCTGATGCAAAGACTATAGGACTTGAAACCCCGCCCCCCAAATCAACTTTCTGCTGGTGGCATCTGACTCAGATTATGAAAATGAACATGCGTCAGTCCGCACGGCTTTGGATCGTTATCAATCAGAACCCGTCATCAGCATGGACACGTCTTCTGGAATGGTGGCTGAAGCATGAAGGGATATATGAATCTTTAGTGCATCTGGCAAATAAATATCTTGCGATGTCGGCTGCAACAGTGCCATGAGAACGCATGTTGTCACTTTCAGGTGACATTATGAATAAGTAGTGGGCAGCATTATCTCCTGCAAATGTAAACAAACTTGTCTGTCTAAGCAATTGGATGAACAAGAAGCAGGACTGAGTGGACTTGTAGGCTCTAAAGTTTTATTTTTGAATGCAGGTTTTTTTTACATAATTCTACATTTGTAAATTCAGCTTTCATGATAAAGAGACTGCACTACAGCACTTGCAATAGGAGAATTGAAAAATACTATTTCTTTTGTTTTTTTACGGTGCAAATACTCATAATAAAAATAACTATAAAGTGAGCACTGTACACTTTGTATTCTGTGTTGTAACTGAAATCAATATATTTGAAAATGTAGAAAACATCCAAAAATATTTAAATAAATGGTAATATATTATTGTTTAATAGCGCGATTAATCGCAGTTTTTTAATTGCGCAATTAATCACGATTAATTTTTTTAGTCACTTGACAGACCTATTATATTTCAAAGTTTCCTCCAATAGAGAGCCCCTTATTTCTTGAAGTTCTGTCAGCTTTTTAAAGAAGCTAGAAATTAACCCAAAGACCATGGAGGAGCCCCCACAGACTGAGAACTGAAGGAAAATAAGCCACAAAAGAGATACGAATGAGAGATTCTCAGTCAACTCACCCTCATTTCTGAGGGACAACCATCCCTGGATGGGATTTTTCACTTACAGCACATCACCTGGCTCGCAATGAATGTGACACATAAGATGGACACTTACGGGTGCACAGGCCATTACAAACTCAATATACACACACCCTGCTTTTGAAGAGTTGGACATCTTTTCCTTACTTCTTCTAGTTCTACTGTTCCAGCTGGAATTAGTCCTGTGTTTGTGAAGTGCTTTGAGACCTTCAGGTGGCAGGCATTACACAAGTCAGCATTACGCACTCTTGCTGCCTAGATTCTCAGTGGGTGAAGTGTGTCTCCACTCCCCACCCATGACGTGTGCAGCCGCTGAAACAGAACATCCCCCGTAGAGGTGGCCACATGGCTTTGGCACGTGAAGAGACTCTAGGCACGTATGGGGCAGGAATGGCAACACGGGCTTCTCTGCAGCGTGGCTGCTGTGACCTGACAACTCACCGTTCAGAGAAGCTTTCTCCATGACCAGCGGAGGAGAGGGGAAGGAACACGGCCTCCTACAGCAGCAGACAACTGCCTTATTCACCCACACTTGAAATACAGGTAGCAGCAGCCAGGCTACCTAAACCAACCCCCAGAGAAGCCAAATGCACAATCCCATTTTAATCTAGAAATAGGCAGATTTATTATTTGCTTTACAGAAAAGTCTAGGAACCCCATTCAAGGTCAAGGCCCCACCGCGCTGGGAACCATACAGACGAAGAACAAAGGAGACAATCCCTGGCCCAGCGAGCTCAGGCCTGGGTGTGAGACAGGACTCGACCAGCAGACAGAACCTACAGATTCATAGGTTCTAGGACTGGAAGGGACCTCGAGAGGTCATCGAGTCCAGTCCCCTGCCCTCATGGCAGGACCAAATACTGTCTAGACTATCCCTGATAGACATTTATCTAACCTACTCTTAAATATCTCCAGAGATGGAGATTCCGCAACCTCCCTAGGCAGTTTATTCCAGTTAGGAACTTTTTCCTAATGTCCAACCTAAACCCCCCTTGCTGCAGTTTAAGCCCATTGCTTCTTGTTCTGTCCTTAGAGGCTAAGATGAACAAGTTTTCTCCTTCCTCCTGATGACACCCTTTTAGATACCTGAAAACTGCTCTCATGTCCCCTCTCGGTCTTCTCTTTTCCAAACTAAACAAACCCAATTCTTTCAGCCTCCTTCAGAGGTCATGTTCTCAAGACCTTTAATCCTTCTTGTTGCTCTTCTCTGGACCCTCTCCAGTTTCTCCACATCTTTCTTGAAATGTGGTGCCGAGAACTGGACACAATACTCCAGCCGAGGCCTGACCAGCGCAGAGTAGAGCGGAAGAATGACTTCTCGTGTCTTGCTCACAACACAGATTAGGCAGACCAAACAGTGATGGAAACTTCCTACAGAATGCAATAGAAAATATCTTTTCTGTGGGTTCTCTCTATGGGGTTTTTTGGTTTTTTAATCATCCCATAGGATTTAATAGAGAATTAGATTCCTGCTACAGAATTCTATAGGATGCCTACAAAACCTATACAAAGGTTTTCATTCTATAGGAAATTTTGCAGGATGTACAAGTAATTTCTAAGGAATTCCACTGGTTTTCTTAGAATAAGTCTATTCCATACGGGGATGTTTGCGCGAACATACCCGTTCATACACTCAGCAATGGCCAAACAATCCAACTGACCAAAAGACAGCCCTACGACCAAATGTATTTAACATCAATACTCTAATTAAAGAGAAGTTTTGGCACCAAAGCAATTCATTAGAGTAGGGTCACATGACAGTTGGGTGGCCCATGTGATCCTGCCCTGGCAAGTGGGAGCAATAGGGAGTATGCAGTGAGCTTTGTGATTTTACACATCACAGCGTCTACGTTTAATGGAGACCGCCCCGCACTTCCACCCACAGGAAAAGTGCTGAGACTGCGCCTGGTGCTGGGGCGAGTGGGAGACAACCAGACATTCAGGACTGCGAGGTGACTGGCATATCCTCAGCTGGAGTGTGCAGGACGGGGGAAGCCAGCTTCTAACTTGATTTTATTCGAAGGGTTTATCTTTCCCACTTACCCTTGGTACTGGGGGCCCCACCATGTTCCAGATAGAGCGGTAGGACTCCCCCGACCCATCCCGCAAATCCTCATTTTTTCCCCCTCCTTGACCTCTGCCTGGCTTGGCCTGGGAAACCTATGGCTTCATCTCAGATTCCTTCAGCTAAATGTCTCGTCTTCAAGTGCTTCTCCTGGGCAAGAGACCCTCCGGAAGCCCAAAGGCATCTCCTTCCGTGCCCCTCTCAGCTTACACAGTGCTTGGCATCATCCTTGGCCCAGACTTTTAACTCAAGACGCTTGCTTGGCTCCACCCAGGCCCTATTACTTCTCTCCAGGCTGTGCTTCGGGATTCGGTTTGGATGGCAGGTGCTGGCCAAGCACATCATTTCCCTCCATTTTTCAGGCTGGGGATGGAACACGAGGCTCCTTTCGAGACTGGTCACAGCAGCTCCCTCAGCAGCAGGATCGTTCATCAGTGAGACGCTCTGGATGCTCTTCTTTCCCACTCACCACTTCGAGTCCCAGGGGCTGCAGTGTCGCCTCCCCAGCTGTCTCAGTACCAGCGGGCCACAGGAGCGAAAAACAGCACTTGTAACGTTTCTAAAATCCCTGACGTGAGCGAGCCGTCGCCACAGAGGGTGTCAAAGCCTTTAATTTGATTTCCTTACAGAAGCAATTGTTGCAATCATTCTGATTAGGAACAATTAGGCCACATGGCAGCGCAAATCCTGGCAGAGACAAGGCATTGAACTGCGACCGGCAGCCGGAGTGGGCTCTCCTGGAGGAGGTTTCCCTCAGTATTTGACTAACAACAAAAGCTATTGATGGCAAAATACTTTCAAGCTAATTAATCCTAAATGCTGCAGGAATTCAGCATTAAGCAGATGGCATTATTAGGACTTTATCTGCATTTGCACATTCCACAGATTAGGTTTTAGAGGCCTATACTTTGTGTATTATGGAGCATTTAAATAGGTAGAAGCATTAATTTAATGGGGGAGGAGGGAGAACAGCTCCCATGCAATGCTCTAAAGCAATGTCTTGGCTCTTTAAGATTGGCTCAAGTACGAATCACCTCCTCTCCTGTCTGCGGGCAGGAGTCTGGACATCTTGTCAGTACCCTTGACATGAACAGCTGGGAATGACAGATCAATGGTTCAATACTCTCAACAGCATGTCACCGACGTGACAGCAAATGTTATTCTAATGAAGCCGTAATCATAGTCAAATTACGCGGTTCAATTCCCGGGAGGGGGTGAAGAAGGGGGAGCAGAGGTCAAAGTTCAGGAACTAAAGGTTATCCTGCTTACCTCAAGCACTTGCTGGAGATTTGGCTGCCCATCCACCATGCCTTGAATAATTCCAGTCAGCTGAAACAAAAGAGAAAGAGAAAAGAAGCGTCAGAGGAGCATTACATCGACTGTTGGAAGATCTCCTCTCCTGCCCACCTTTCTGAAACTGTAACATGCTCTTGTGAGCACTCTGGGCAATACCAAGTCCTGTCAACTGCAGTACAGGAGCCCTGGGAACTGCCCCACCAGCAGGCAAGAACACGGCACAATTCCAGAAGCCGCTGAGCAGTCAGCTCTTACACAGAAGCTATGAAATACTGGAACTCAAAGTCATACAGATTTGCTTAGGGGAACAATATTGAATTTTTTCCAGCCCTGAGGTCAGTGCTACAATGAAATACCTAGACGCTCCCCATTTCAATATCCCGATCTTCTCAGTATCAGTTTTGCTGCTGCCCTAAGTTACGCAGCCACATTTTACTATGCACACAAGCTGTCTTCCAGCATTCCAGTGCTGGGGTGATGACACAACAGAAATGCCTAGGAACAGATAAATAAAATAAACCTGTCTCGTAAAATGAGGTGTGCAGGGTGTTAGTTTGTCCTTCACTGTGATTGGAGAAGCATGTATCCATGATTTATATTAGTTTAAAACTCCATTTTTACATTTTAAGCCACGGGCAGTAAAATATATTTTTTTGAAGTTTTTTTTAACTAAATCTGAAGAAAATCCGTGCCATTTTAAAATATAGCTACATTGTGTTTTTCAGGAAACAGTGATGCTGGGCCCAATCCTGCAAACATTTAAGCACATCAGTTGTTTCACCGACTTCCGTTGGATTACTTGCGTATTTAAAGTTCAGCACATGCATGAGTGTCTCCAGGGTCAAGGTGTGTGTCTGAAAAATGCCTAGTATAGTTTGGGGCACTTAGGGCTGGTCTACGCTACCGCTTAAGGCGAGGTGAGTTATGCCACTCAGGGGTGTGAAAAAGCCACCCCCACCCTCCAGCAATGTAAGCTACAGTGACTTAACGTGGTGTCCAGCCCACGCTATGTCGGCGGACGTAGCTTCTGCCTCTCACTGAGGTGGTGTCATTATGACGACAAGAGAGCGCTCTCCTGTCGGCACAGCACGTCTTCACCACCCGCGCTACAGTGGCGCAGCTGTGCCAGTGGAGCATGGTAACGTCTACACTACCAGGTATGTGGGTATAACTCCATTGCTCAGGGGGTGTGGAAAATCAAATACAAACCATGTTATTTCATTTAGTATCACGGTTTTCTGATCATGTCTGAGCCCCAATTAAAGTGAAGACTGTACATGGCTGAAGACTATGATTTTGTTAATACATGGAACATCCAGACTCACAGAAAGCCATGACAGTCTAGTCACGAGCTGCAGACGGGAAGAATTCTTGACAGGCTCCCTCCTATCCAGGAGCAACGCCTCTATTGTAGAAGATTTCAGCCCAGCCAGAGAACACAAGCCTTATGACAAGCCAAGGGCCTCGGCGCCTTGTTAAACGGACGGCAGCCTATGTAAGCTAGCTTACCCCTATGTTTCTTTGGCTGCCTGGCTTACAGCATTGAAACTTGAAAAAAACAAAACACAATTAAACTCCAATTAAAGTGTAATTACATCTAATGAATACCAAATACCTGATTTACTGAATAAGCTGGCTCTAAATGGGAAGATTATTTTCTCGTGGCAACTTACATCCAATGGTAATATATACCTTTTAGGGAAGAAATTTTCATTTTAAGAATGTAGAGTTCCTCTAGGTGGGTTTCTGAAGTTTATCAAGTCATTATTAGGTGGCATTTTAAGGAAGTGGAGAAACACAGACACTGTTATATTCCAGAAACTGTTTTTATATTAATCTGTATTTTAATTGTGTAACAGCTGCTGCCTACAGACTTCCCATGCACTAAAGGAAAATAAATTTAAGAGATTAACTGCACTGTTCTTTAACATGGTGTTTCACTCACACTTTGCCTCCTTGGCTTGTTTTGTCCCTTGCTTAGTAGAAGTTTCTCCCACCACTCACCCCTCACCATTACTCTCTAGTGGGAGCTGGCCCCAGCTCTGCGGTGATCAGCCCAAGCTGACGCTCTGGAAACTGGCTGAGGATGAGCTGTTTTGGTAAAAGGCCTTAGGAAATCTCACACGGCCTGTGTCCATGCGAATGGCTTCCCAGACCTCACTGGCATCTCATTTATTTGGTAGCTGCACCCATTAAAAGGTACAGGGGAGGGAGGGGCGCAAGGCATGCAGGTGGCTGGGTGGGGGCCCTGGCTGGATTACACCCTATTAGGAAGGAGAGGCAGGTTGCACCATGCACAGTTAGGCGCACTGTAGGGAGTAAGGAGATTGCCAACACTGGACTGCAATGCAGGGGAGCCGGGTTCTGTTCCCAGCTCTGGCACAGACACACTGTATGACCCTGATTAAGTCACCTCCCCCTGTGTGTCTCATGTCACGCTGCCGTGCGGGGGCTCCAGGGCATGGGGGCCAACCTCAGGGCAGACTGTTAAGACGCAGGGCACAAGCCCTACATTGGCTGGGAGTGCTACACTAAGATTTCACCAACTAATCAGAAAATGTGAACTCCTCAGGCGCTGTAGTGGAGTCACAGACAGCCCCCGTGGGTGCTCTGACCTATCTCGCCACCCACGTCAGCCTGCCTTTCTGAGAGATGGTCCCCTACACCAAGGATCACAGCAACGTTCCAGTTACTTCCAGTCTCAAAGGACCTGTCACCTACCCCAGGTCAACTGCCCCTCAAATCTCACGCCACAGACAATGCTTGCAGCCAATCCTATAATAAACTATCTAAAGATTTATTAACTAGGAAAAGGAAATAAGAGTTATTTACACGATTAAAGCAGGTAAACATAGACACAACTAAAGGGGGGATATGATAGAGGTCTATACAATTATGATCGGTGTTGAAGCGAATAAGGAAACCCCTTCCCATAACAAGAATTAATTTATGAAATTAATAGGCAGCAGCTTTAAAACAAACAAAAGGAATTACTTTTTCCACCCAATGCACAGTCAACCTGTGGAACTCCTTGCCAGGGGATATTGTGAAGGCCAAAACTAGAACAGGATTCAAAAAAAAAAAAATTAGGTAAGTTCACAGTGGATAGATCCATCAATAACTATTAGCCAGGATGGTCAGGGATACAACCCCATGCTCTGGGTGTCCCTAGCCTCTGTTTGTCAAAAGCTGGGACTGGACAACAGGGGATGGATCACTCAAGGATTGCCCTGTTCTGTTCATTCCCTCTGAAGCATCTGGCACTGGCCACTGTCGGCAGACAGGATACTGGGCCAGATGGACCATTGGTCTGACCCAGTATGGCCGTTCTTTCGTTCTCATACACAAAAATGAGTTCCAATCTTAAGTTTCAAATGATGATAGAAGCTTCTGTAATAAGCAAGCTGTGTATGTTCCTAAGGGCTAACCCAGGCTAAGCACTGGGGAGCTTCTGCTTATGCCTAGTAACCCTTATACCCCAGAGCCCGAGCAGCACAGAGATCCAGTCCCTCCTTGTTAGGGGATTTTATTTACTTTCCCCCTTCTGCTCGGAGCTGCAAACTCAGCCGCTGGGAGGAATTCACTTGCAAGACTCATTTTCATGGAGCGGGAAAAGAAAATAACCAAGTCTTCTGTCCTCTTTACTGTTCAATCTAGTTTGTCTGGTGTCAATGGGCCTTCCTTGTCCAGCAGGACATAACACCGTCTGCTGGAGACCAGCACTCCACACTAGTTAGTCTCTCTCCTGGCTGATGATTTACACACTTATAAAGACTTGTGATGCAAATGGTCAAATATTACCTTACAATATGGGACAAAGATGCGGTAAGTGAGATTAATGCTTGGGAGCAACTCACAAGCATTCAGTGAAGTCTAAACAGTAAACACATTCTTATAGTTCCAATCCCTATGTTAGCAATGTCACGGGGTGTGGGGGAGACCAGGCCCTGCACCCCCGGCTTCCTGCGATTCACCGTGAATCAGAAGGTTTATTTAGATGCCAGGAACACAGTCCAAGACAGGTCTTGCCGCTACAGACAACAGGACCCCCTCAGTCAGGTCCATCTGGGGGCCCCAGGGAGGCCACAGCCCTGTTGGGAAGCCCAAGCCCCATCGGGGTGCCCCTCTCCATTTCCCAGCCAGCTCCAAACTGAAACTCCCTCCAGCCGACTCCTTTCTGGCCTTCCCCCGGCTCCTCCCCCGGCCTTTGTGTCCTTTGTCCAGTTTCCCAGGCAGAGGTGTCACCTGGCCTCCAACGCCCCTCCTGGGCTCTCAGGTTACATGCTCAGGTATCCTCCCTTCCCCAATGCAGACAGTCCCAGCAAGATTCCCCTGCAACCTTCCCAGGTCAACACTCCTCATTCAGTATTCAAACAACACATCAAGAACATTCCCACTTCGCCACAAGCAACAGTAACCCACCAGAGAGCCAGACTGATCCCAGCGATGTGATCAGTCAAGACATGGGGACTTTGCCTGAACAGAGACCTGCTCTGCCAGCGCCATACCTCAGTTCTCCATTGGGAAGATGGAGGTAATGATGCTGCCCCACCCAGGGGCGTTACAAGGATAACTTCATTAGTGTGTGTGTGTTCTCAGGGCTTAGAACACGTCAGTGTGGACACTACCTACGCCAACGGGAGGGGTTCTCCCGTCAGTACAGGTGATTCCCCTCCCCAAGAGGCGGTAGAAGAGGGAAGAATTTTACACGGGGATTTAGGTTACTTAACGCTGCTATGGGGTAGGGATTTCACACACCCCTGACCAACACAGTTAAACCAACCTGATTTTCTACTGTAGACCAGGCCTCACTCAGACTGGATGATTTAGTTGGGGGTTGGTCCTGCTTTGAGCAGGGGGTTGGACTAGATACCCCCAGAGGTCCCTTCCAACCCTGATAGTCTCTGATTAAAGAGCTGAGCAGCACAGAACAGCCTACCAAAGGGCAGCGTGTGTGCAGGGAGGCTGGGAATAACACCTTCTGCTGAAGCCCCTGGCATTGGCCATTGTCAGAAACAAAACACGGGACTAGACTGACCACTGGTCTCCTCCAGCGGGGCCAGCATGTGTTTCACAAACACGGATCTACAGAGGAGTGATAACAATCCTTCTTCACCCTCCATGCCGGGGCGGCCAACCTGGCGCTCCGGAGCCACACGCGGCTCTTCAGAAGTTAATATGCGGCTCCTTGTACAGGCACCGACTGCGGGGCTGGAGCTACAGGCACCAACTTTCCAATGTGCCGGGGGGGACTCACTGCTCAACCCCTGGCTCTGCCACAGGCCCTGCCCCTACTCCACCCCTGAGCCTGCCGTGCCCTCGCTCCTCCCCCCACACCCGAGCCTCCTGCATGCCGAGAAACAGCTGATGGGGAGGTGCGGGGAGGGAGGGGCAAGATGCTGATTGGTGGGGCTGCCAGTGAGTGGGAGGAGCTGGGGGGGGAGCTGATGGGGGGCTGCCGACGTATTACTGCGGCTCTTTGGCAATGTACATTGGTAAATTTTGGCTCCTTCTCAAGCTCAGGTTGTCCACTCCTGCTCCATGCTATCAGTCTAGGTTTTTATACAACCCTTATCACTGTGGTATCTGAGCACCAGATATCTCCATTTTACAGACAGGAACACTGAGGAACAGAGTGAGGCAGTTAATGACCAAGGCCACCCAGTGAGGCAGTGTCAGAGCTGGAAACAGAACCCAGCGATGCTGACAGAGGTACAAGGGGATGGGAGGGGTCTTCACTGGATTATCCTCTCCCATAGAAGTGGTATGAGCGCAGAGCAGGGCAGAGCTAAGTCTCATCTGCAGAGGGTCCACAGATTCCACCCGCACTTCCATACTCCGGGGATTTCTCCAGGGGCCGGGCCATCTGCGAGAAGGCAACAGGAATGCTGCGTAAGCCGCAGAATCCAACTTGCTCCTTACAACACCCCACCTTTTAACCTCTGCACCGGCACCGCTGGCTGCTGTGTTACACAGGGCCTCTGCTGGAAGGAGAAACGACGAGTTGCTGCCCCAGCTGGCTTTTGCCTTTACTTTTCCCCTAACCCGGAGGCTCAGTCGCACGGCAGCAGAGGTGAGCCTCGGGCCCGCTCCGGAGGCAGCCACCCGCCAGGTGTTCAGCACATCGGCATGTTTTATAACTTCCAATCCGGGCTCTTCCGCATCGACACCAGGGCTAAAAGCAGCTCAGGCTCACACACCCGAGAGGTGAAGTCACCTTTGGGGAGTGGGGGCTAAGGAAAAGGCCAGCAAGGCGCCACCAAGCCCTGTCTACACTGGGGCTTTCTGACCTCTCCCAGTGCAGCTCACGCTATTCCAGCTCCACCTTTGTTAGCAACGGTGGGGGATTTTTAAGGAAAGGGACTACGGAGACCCTGCCCCACATACTCATTTGATTCGGGATCAGCACTACAGATTGCCAGCCCGTTTTAATTCCCCCCGCCCCAGGTGTAAGGTTTTCCTCTGGATCACTCTAGAGAGGCAGGGATGCGTGTACAATTACCTACGCAGCCCTGTAAGCACCATGCACCTCTGCTCCCCTGGGAAAGCAGCGAGCAGAGGGCAGGCAGATAGGGGAGCCGTGCACATGGCAGACTTGAACGCCGCAGTGTTCCCTCCGCCGTTTATCTCAGAAACCATCGTATTTCCACCCCAAGACAGTTTGCTGATTACATAAGCACTTGTCTCTGGTGTACAATCTGATCATCAGGCCTGGTCTTTCTTTGTAGACAAAGAGGCCAATAAATCTCATCCTTTATAAGTAGAGGTGCCTAGACAAAGCCCTTTACTGGCATTTAGCAAAATGGGTTATTTTTCGGACAACATAAAACAGCGCTGAAAGCTCGCTTTAAGCAACACAGCTGTTCAGACGAACGCTTGATAAGAGCTAGTAGCTCCAGCAGCAGGAGGGGGAGCACTACAGACTTCTTGTCCAACCCGCAGCTATGTTCTCAGGGCTCTGGCTGCCCCACAGAAATACGGAGGGGGCTCTGCCCCCTATCCACAAGATCCCACGACAGTGCCAGGCCTCCTTCACCACCCATCTGGTGAGCCTAGCCCTTGTGCACAGGGGTCAAGTTTTCTAACAGATCTGCTCTAGGAATTACTGTGTGGCAGTTCTCCAACCTGTGTTACACAGCAGGTCAGATAAGAACGTAAGAGCAGCCAGACTGGGTCAGACCAAAGGTCCATCTAGCCCAGTCTCCTGTCTGCCGACAGTGGCCAATGCCAGGTACCCCAGAGGGAATGAACAGAACAGGGAATCATCAAGTGATCCATCCTCTGTCGCCCATTCCCAGCTTCTGGCAAACAGGCTAAGGGCACCATGGCTAGCTGATCACAATGATCCTCGTTGGCCTTGGAATCGACAAATCACCTGTAAAGAACATTGAAATGACAGCAGAGGGAAGGGCGGGCTGCAAACAGGAACTCCTCTTGGTTGAAGGAAGATTGCTGTATCCAAACTTCTTGTTCACCCAGAAATGTGACTACACGGCTGGTCAGCACAAAAACTTGGGGGAAGGGGGAGAAGATCACCAGTGATGGACCTAAACTGAATATCCAGCCACACCAATTTCAAGACCTTGCTAAAGATGGAGCCAGGTGGCGATCAATCCACAAGGCAGCTATGTCCCCCTTTAGGATTTGTCTCGGTGATCAGAGCAAAGGGCTGAGAACCTGACATCTCTTAAGGCACAAAGAATTGTGCCTAACACAGGGTTCAGGTTACACTTATCTCCAGGAGCTGGTTTATATCCATACCACAACAAAAGCCATTTTGTCAATACATTTTTCTTTATCCATGCTCTCTACAAAACCTCAGATTATTTATACTGAAAGAATTTTTCAAAGTCTAATGTATTTGTGTGTCCTGTGTCGTAGGTTCCAAGGCCAGCGGGGACCACTGTGATTCTGCATCGCACAGGCCAGAAAACCTCCCTCAGCGATCCCTGCATCAAGCCTGAGCGTGGTGCCACCCAAGCACCTGAGGTGTGTTCCGAACGCAACGCCAGACAGACCCTGCCCCAAAGAGGAAAGCATAATCTGTTCACGTAATGCATTCGATTACACTCAGCTGGGACAGGGAAGCAAGAACAGTCAGTTTCCCTTGGGCACTCATGCAATAACACCCTATTGCAATGTTTAGTTTGGAGGAGGGGAAGCAGAGGAATGTTTTGAATCCTCACAAAACGTTTTTTATTGCAACTTTTAAAACGTCATGAGACTATTTCTAGCAAATTTAGATCAATCTGTACAAACCTATAGTTTGGGCCCAAATCCATGAGGCAACGTCCCTCTAAATATATAGCCCGTGCCTGTTTATCGATTTCTCTCTCTCACATGCAAACACACAGAGCCAGAGTAGTGGCCCAGAAAGCTGTTATTGCAGTTGAAATGTGTTTCCGCTGTACCCCCATATTGACACATGGTTTAATTCTGGAAGCACTCCTGCTCGTGGGATTCCGTTTTCAATGCTTAGGTTTTTTTTGGAAAGTTTGAACAAAATCCCTTTGGCTGGTTTTCAGTTATGGGAGAGTGAATAAAAGAGCATTTGTTTTAACAATGGGGAAAAAGAGGAGGGATTAGCTGTCTCTGAAGAGGGTTTTCTGCCTGGCAGAATGGAGAAACAAGGTGTGGGAGGTGATATCTTGTATTGGACCAACTTCTGTTGGTGAGAGAGACAAGCTTTCGAGCTTACTCAGAGTCTTCAAGTTATTTTAATCATTCAGACAATATGTTAAGAGGCACAGTACAAGTACTATGGGCACTTGATCCTGCTGCCACTGAATTACCATTGCCTTCAGTGGGGCAGGATCAAACTCTGGATCTTGCTGGGTGATGAGAACTACAGTTACCTAGTGCCTGCAGAAAGGAAGGTAGGGGATATGAGGAGCGCCTATACCATTCATAGATCTCAATGTATTTTACTAGTGCGAGTAAGCTTTATCCCTCTAAAGGGGAAACTGAGGCACACAGCAGGAAAATGACTTGCCCAAATCACACACAGAGTTAACAGGAGAGTTGGAATAGAACCCAGTCCAATATTTTAGCCAGTAGACCATGTAACACCAGAACAGCCCAAATGTGAAAGGAACATAATTTAGAACCATAGGGTTAGAAGGGACCATAAAGGTCATCTAGTCTAATCCCCTGCCAAGAGACAGGATTTGTTGTGTCTAAACCATCCCAGACAGATGGATCCAGCCTCCTTTTGAAAAACCTCTAGTGAAGAAGCTTCCACAACCTGCTGAGGCGTCTGTTCCATTGTCCTACTGGTCTTACAGAGAGAAAGTTTTTCCTGAGATTTAATCTAAATCTGCTCTGCTCTGCTGTAGTTTGAACCCACTGCCTCTTGTCCTGCCCTCTGTGGCAAAAGAGAACAACTTTTCTCCATCTTTTTGGGGGCAACCTTTCAAGTATCCGAAGACCGCTATCATACCCCCCACACCTTACTCCTCTTTCCAAACAATACATAGCCAGTTAGAACCATAGAATATCAGGGTTGGAAGGGACCTCAGGAGGTATCTAGTCCAACCCCCTGCTCAAAGCAGGACCAATCCCCAACTAAAACCTCCCAGCCAGGGCTTTGTCAAACCGGGTCTTAAAAACCTCTAAGGAAGGAGATTTCACCACCTCACTAGGGAACCCATTCCAGTGCTTCACCACCCTCCTAGTGAAAAAGTTTTTCCTAATATCCAACCTAGACCTCCCCCACTGCAACTTGAGACCATTGCTCCTTGTTCTGTCATCTGGTACCACTGAGAACAGTCTAGATCCATCCCCTTTGGAACTCCCTTTCAGGTAGTTGAAAGCAGCTATCAAACCCCCCCTCATTCTTCTCTTCTGCAGACTAAACAATCTGAGAGAGAGAGAGAGAGAGAGAGAACACAACAAATCTCTTCCTTTTATAGACCAAGGATCTCATGACTCAGAACCCCGTGTAATTTGCATCCTATCATTATGAACATTTGGGAAGAGGTGGATATGGACTAGGGGAACAACGGCCCTTAGTGGTGACAGTAATCAGATAACAAGAACACACAGTCATATCCTGGAAAGAGAATCTTTTTTTTTTTTTTTTTAATCAGAGGGGTAGCCGTGTTAGTCTGGATCTGTAAAAAGCAACAAAGAATCCTGTGGCACCTTAAAGACTAACAGATGTATTGGAGCATGAGCTTTCATGGGTGAAGTGGGTATTCACCCATGAAAGCTCATGCTCCAATACATCTGTTAGTCTTTAAGGTGCCACAGGACTCTCTCTCTCTTTTTTTTTTTTTTTTTTTAAGTTTTTAAAAATTGTCTTATCACAAGGTTAGGGGGGTTCTGGCGACATCAACCCACAGCAGTGAAGCTCATGGGATATGACATCAGATCCCTCGAATCACACAGCAGCACAGCGTTATTTCCTTCCATTCGGAACATGCTCTATTTAACCTTCCACACCAAACCACTGGACTGGAACAGTGTCAACAGTCTGACACGTCCCTCTCACTGCTCTCTGGAGAGGGCCCCGGTACCTCTGATGGCATTAAGGAACCACAGAATTAAAGAGGTTGTCTACTGTGATTGTCTATTAGTTAAAACAAAAGATTTGCTACAAAAGAGTTTAACAATGTTTGTACAGAGCCTTGCACAAAAGAGTCCTGGTCCAGGACTGGGGCTCCAAGAGCGACTATAATAAAATAATTATTATTAGACTCAACAGCACGGAGTTGGAGTGACGATTTAAGTTCAACCTGCTCTATGATGCACTAACCCTGACCCCATGCAAAAGGTAAACCGGCTTCCTGGTTAGAGAGAAACTCTTGGAGCACTGTGCGTCCTTCGCGCTTTACCTCTGTACAGAAGGGAGTAAGCTGAGGGTGCACCACCGGCTGCACATACATGTGAAAGGTGGATTCAATCTCCATCGTCCTGCCATTTAGCTTCAGAATGGGGAACTCAATGATTTCCTGAAAGAAGGTACAAAAGAAAAACAGTTATTATAAAAAGACGACAGCTGGGAAGACCCAAACCAAGCTCTTCAGGGCAGGGACCATGTTTTTGTTCTGTATTTGGACAGCACCTAGCGCAGTGGGGTCCTGGTCCAGACTGGGCCTCCTAGGCACCATGGTAATGCAAACAATACATTATGGGAAGATGGCACCTCCCCATTTTCAGAAGAGGCACACAGCTCTGAAAAGGTAAAAGCTAGGCCCAATGTGCACAGGAAGCAGGAGAGTCACCCAGGAAGGAATGGGGTCGCAACACTGCTATTAGGAAGGGTTACAAGTTTGCAGTTTATTACGGTGGCTGCCAAAACTAGGCAGCAAGGACTTACTGCCAAGTACCTGTCTAAGTCACAACAATCCCAAATTTTCCCACCAGGATCTGATCACCCTCACGCAGAAAGTCAGCCTGCCACCTCTCTCAAAACACTACCCACATACAGCAGACCCATTGTCACTTAGCCAGTACAATCCAGAAGCAGTACTCAGAGAGACCAACTTCATAAACTTCACCAGGGGCTCTTCTGAAGGATATGGGACATTATGCAATTGCATAAAGCGCCTCCTGCTGGGAGAGGCTGGAGCTGAAGTTGCGATGTGCTCTCCCACAGCCCGGACCGCTAGGCCACACCATGCACAGAATGCTGGGATGAACCAGGAGCTCCCTCACCAATGCAACCTTTACGGTACAGAGCCCTGCAGCAAACCCCGGCTTATTCCTTACAGCGAATTTATGCTGATAGGGAAATAGAAATGTTTTTCATCAGGAGCGTTCAATTATAGGACTAATCAGCAATCAAAAATTTACATGGACCTGTTCATAAAAAGTTTAAACAAAGCCAGTTACGATGGATTTCTCAATTATTAAAAAATATATATGAAATTAAAAGATCCAACCCCTGAATAAAGGCGATAAAATCCTTTGTGTTTGTCCCCCTCCTCTTCTCCCCCCAAGTTTAATGTAAGAGAAGTGACAATTTGTTTGGTGTCTTTAAAGAATAATTTGTCTCTGTTATTTAATAGAGATGCATGGCACCAGGGTTCCGGAGTGCAAATGAGCCCACTGAGTGATAACCATGCAACAAGCCTCTCAAATCACTGGAGGGGGAGACGGGGAAGAGCGGGAGAGAGAGAGAGAGAATAAAAAAAATATTGCTTTTTAATATTCAAAAACAGTTTGCAAAATTTAATCAAAGCACAGCAAAAGCTAACATTTTTACCACTTTGACATTTTTATTAGCGCTTTCATAAATTTTTAAAACATGAATGGAATTAGTTTAACAACAAAAAACTGCCTGAAAACATCTGGAAGAGACAAATAAATAATACAAAATAAATAAATAAAAGGCAACTCTTGCGAGTAAAATTAGCATGTGGAAAATGCAGTCACTGCAGAGTGGTTAACATAGCTTTCAGGCCCCGGCTGCAACCCCAGTGACCCAGGCACGGAAATTATTGTGAGGTCATAAATACGACATGATGACATCACCACACGCTGAAAGCCAAAGGGAGAAAGGGGGGATGGTTGGGAGAAAGGGAACAACACAACACGATTTCCATTTCATATAGTGTACATGAATACACTGCTACACCATGAACGACTCCTGATAGCTCCTGATCCAAGGACTTGGGGGAAGGGGGTGTAAAGGGGGCAGACACAGGGAAGGCTGTGGGGTGGGGTAGGAAACGTGGGAAAGGCACGTCAAATGAACAGAAGAAGAAATAAGCGCAACATTTAGCCTTAATGCAAGGTTAAGATGGAGAAATCCAGCAGCAGGGAATGCCAAAGCGTATGGCTCCCCCACAACATTAACCCTGCCACATGACACACTACAAACATGCAGTGGGGCAGGAGGAATTTTGTTTCCTGATTCTGGAGTGCATGATTTCTCTGCCTCAGCACTGCATAAAGGCTCAAAGTTTCTCTGTAAATACGCTTCAGGTAACACTGCTCAGATTTTGCAAAGGTCCCACACACCACTCAGACCTAGTCCCATTCTAAATCTCAACTCAATAAATTCAGCCATTTAAATGATCACCCGGAAAAGCAAAACTGGTGGTCAGAAATGGGCTTTTGTTCTCCCCCCTCACGTAATCCTGAAATGGCCGAACACACGTGGCTCGACTTCTCCCTCCGTACCATCATGGCGGAGCAGACGCCCAGCACTGCGAGTTTCGGCTCAGGAGGAGAATGTTTTAGCAAGTCTGGGCATATATGAGAAGGGAGTTACAATGAAAGCATTTTGTAGCCTTTGCTACAGGGAGGGCTAGCTAACAGCTAGTGTTCTCCTACCTGCCAGCCTTCCATTCCCAAGCTCGAGGACCCCTTCGCTCTCCAAAGGGCCGAGCCCCTTCAGACCCCACTGACTTCAATGGAAGCCAAGGAAGCGCCACCCCTTTTAGGGTTGGGCTCTACATGAGGCGCTGCTGTCCAAAGGGGTATCTCCATCACAGGATGAAGGGAAAAGAGATGGCTCTCTCCCAGACGGAGAGAGAGCCACAGATTGTGTGTGTGTTGCCCTGCAGAGAGCAGTCCTAGGGGAACGGATTGCTCCTGAGGAGCCCATCAAGTGCCCGGCGGTGAAGACAGGCTGAAAGAGAGCCTCGCATGGTGCTGCCCAAGGAGCTGATGCACAAAGGTGTCTGTCATTTGTTTCCAGACCAGAGGCAAAAATCTCTTTCAGGAGGGTTGGATTAAAACAGACTGGGAAAATAAAAAGCTGAACTGAAAAACCTGGAAAATGTAATGCTATCTGTGGCCACAGGAAAAAAAAATGACTAGCTACTTGGATGTCTTGGGAGAAAGACTAACAGGTTTATTTTGGCTTATTTGGTCAGTTTTCAAGGGAGTGGCGAGGACCTTCCCAAAAGGCTGTTTATCTGAATGCTCTCTAGAATGGAGATTTTTCCAGTCTCTGGCGATGTTTGCTCCGCTGGTATCTAAGGCAACAGATACCAGCCCCATGAAATCAGCTCCACTCCTCACTAACAATGTTAGCCAGTCTTGCAATGAAATTTAACCTGTGACACCGCTGTACTTTTCATTTAAACTTTCATTTGGAGAGAAGCAGTGTTCGGAGACCCTGCAGTTTGTCCTACTAATAAAGACAAGTGTTGGGGCCTTTAAAGGTGCCATTCATCTTTTGCCTTTATTAAATTCAATTTTCTTAAGCCCATGATGCATCATGAAATTAGGAGTTGACATTCCTGCGGAAACAAAAATATCTATCAAATATAAATAGGAAAAAAGTCCTCTATTACCAAGAATGTATGGCTTAAAGTTGATCTGTTTCCACTTAAAACAAAAAAACAAAAAAACCACCAAGCATATGGCTTGTTTTAGATATCTAAAATGTTATTACAGATCTAGAATTTCATTAGTAATTCTTATGAAATGGTGAGCCAATCCTCCCTCCACCCTGACAGACTGCGATTCAGAAAAGCAGCCGGGCACCCATACACTCTCACAGCTGGCCTGGCTAACTGCAGGGCCAGGTTACATCTACACTGTCAAACCGGTTTTGGGGGAGAAACATTACAATTACAGGTACAATGGAAATTGGTCCATTTTGGCTGAACTTAAAAACTGCCCAGGGATCACCACACACATCCGCATCTAATTCTGACCTTAGGTAGCATTAATGCCAACTTCAGTGTCTCCCAGATCTAGTTCTACCAGTATCAATCTCTCCCATCTCTATCTCTTTTTTAACTGTTTTCTTATAGATTTCTCACCGCCAAAGCTGAACTAGTAAATGTAAACACGATAAGGAGTTCTGAATGAGTTGGAATCGTTTTGGAGGTATTTGCAATTTCCAAATAGCCATATTCTACCAGGAATACGAACAATCCATTGTGTACGCCCATTCCCATTGCAGTTATATATTTTATTTAGCAGGGTAGCCCAACTTGAAAGGAAACCTGGAATTCAAATTGCTGGTGATAAATAACACACTCTTTATTTGCCTTTCCATTATCATCAAAAGTTGAATACATTTTGAATGGGGAAAGTCTTTGGCACACAGCTCCAAATCACTGGCACAGGGATTTGCAATTATATTGTGGAAACAAAGAGATTCTAAAAATAAATTTTTAGCAGGTCTGAAAAGACACCACAATTCCCACACACACAGTGCTAATATACAAATGTGGGAAAAGTTAAAATTAAAAATATCCTGTTACCAAATCTGTTTGCTCATATACATGAGTCTGCAGTTCTTTAAACTAAACTGCATGACAGCGCACTGATAATTTTTGCCCTCCTTCCCAGCCACCCCAAAAGAGAGACACTACATGCAAGCACTCAGAATAACCTGCCTGTCCCATGACAGTTCTCTATGAAACAGCTGGTAGGCTGCATCACAACTAGCTGATTCCAAAGCTAACAAGGATTTCCTCTTCCGAGGGATTAGGAAAATTCATGAGGGCCTGTGAAATCACCTCTATAAATTCAGCCTTTTACTGCTTCACTCTCACTACGTGAAACCTCTTGCCTAAAACACCAAAATAGGGATGCAGGAAGAGGGGGAAGGGGAAATTAGTAATTTTAATTCTGTTGATAATAAAGAAATTAAACAATTACACTCACTAAACGTGTTCCCATAATGGGGAAATCTCTTGGTTCTAGAAACAAAACAGCAAGAGTTACACTGCTATTCACAGAGGAATCCTTTGCCCATAATCTTGGATTCTTGGAACCTTAACATTAGTAGATTACAAGAATAAAATACACTGCAAGATCTTCCAGGCTCGTCAAACCCTTTAACCCAAGTGTCTATGTGAGGAGTGGGCGGGGCATGCTCAAAGCCTCTTATTTATTTATTTATGTTACAGACTATTGCTCATTGAGTTCAAAAACTACTCTGGAGTACAATTTATTCCATCCCCACTCCGCCCCTTGAAGAAGTTTAATAAACACAAAGGATAAAAGATGCCAGGAAAAATTAGAGCTGACTCTTCAAAATGCAATAAAAACAAGTGGGTGCTGCCTAGGAGGGGAAAGGATTTTTCTGGTCAGAAAAAGGACAGAACTTTCTGCTCAGACACAGACCCCCCCCCCCCCCGACACCTTCCAAAGGGGGCAGAGGCAGGAGGGTGCTCCGTCGAGGGGACACACGCTCAATGGCTGCGCAGTCCGTTCAACTGTTTTTCTTTCGAAGAAAAAAGTCATTTTATGCAAAAAAAGAGCTTATTTCTTAAACAAACACTCATGGTTTTGATTTACACCACGGGCTGCTCCTAAATAATTTATGGTGGGTTAAATTTATTGCACAGCCCTGGCCGGCTGCAAATTCGAATTGCCAAATAATTAGATTTTAGGGCAATGCTTATAAATTATCCGCCGATTTGTCCGGACTTGTTTGTCAGTTGCTTTGTGCTTCAGGTCATCTTTGGCATTTCACTGTTTGTGTTTTAATTGCTGATTTACACTTTGACAGATGAGAGTTGATGCCTCCAAGTTTCCGGGCAGGGGGGTGGAAAGACAGGGAAGAATCTGAGCTTTTAGAAAGCTTGTTTCTCCCTCTTTTCCAGGGCAATTAAACTAGGAAAAGGGTCAGAGCCTGGACAGTGCAAACCTAACAGATCTGTCTTTTTTCCCTTCCTTAATTATTTTAACTAAAGCGGTTTTCAAGTTGAGCAGCCCTGCACTGGCCTCCAGGGGCGACTGGTGAGATGAGCTCACAGGTCTTATCCCCAAGAGCTAATTTCGACTAAACTGACCAACACACACACCAGACAGACAATGAGGTCAGTAACTGGGGAAAAAGGGGGGGGGGAGAGATCAAAGGCCGTGCTAACTTTCTGAAGAATGGTCATCCAACACGTCCATGCGCGCGCGCACACACGGTGTGGAATACTGCAGCACATGGTTTGAGGCAAGTTACTTTGCGTATTAGTCAATCCTGTTCAAGAGCCCTTTGTGCAGCAGCAAGCACCAAATTAGTTCTGCCATAACTACCTGGAAGAAGACGCGCACACGCACACACTTGCCAGTTAAATTCATTTAAACAAATATATCCTGGGAAAGGAGCAGAGAAAGTGCAAGTTGGGGGGAATCCCAGACTTTCACACTCAGCATCATTCAAAGGAAGAACAAAAGGGAACAAGGGAATGCACCACAAGATAACGAATCCTGCAGAAAAGGTTGACATGATGCCAGCTTAAGCTGCTGGCTCTTGGAATACTAGGGTTTTCTTCCCGCCATCCCTGCCACTAGGATCAGTGTCCTGCCTGCCCCAAACGTTCAATCATCAGGAGTCAGGCCCCCAAAATCACGAGACTCTCTCGACAATCATGACATTTTCTTTAAATGATCAACTGAGGTTCTTTTTCTTTAGTCTTCTGGGTTCTGAGCCTTTAGATCACACTTGGGTCATATTTGCAGGCTTTTCTCCACAACCATGACGGTGAGAAACGTTTTTGTATTATTTATTTATTTGAGAGAGACTCTCAGCATCCATTTAATCTAGGGTGACCAGACAGCAAGTGTGAAAAATCGGGACTGGGTGGGGGGTAATAGGAGCCTATTTAAGAAAAAGACCCAAAAATCAGGACTGTCCCTATAAAATCGGGACACCTGGTCACCCTAATTTAATCAAATGACTCCAGGAGCTTGAGCTTTAAGACAGACGCCAAATATCGCAAACTTGAAATTTGCAACACTGAGATTCACAGATTCCAAGGCCAAAAGGGACCATTATGATCATCTAGTTTGACCTCCTGTGTAAAACTGGCCACAGAACATCCCCAAATAATTCCCAGAGCAGATCTGTTAGAAAAACATCTAATCTTGAGTTAAAAATGGCCAGTGATTGAGAATCCACCAGGACCCTTGGGAAATTGTTCCACTGGTTAGTGACTTTCAGCTTTAAAACCGTACGCCTTATTTACAGTCTTACTTTGTCTGGCTTCAACTTCCAGCCATTGGATCGTGTTAGACCTTTCTCTGCTAGACTGAAGATCCCATTATCAAATATTTGTTCCCCATATAGGTCATTGCAAACTGTGATCAAGTCACCCATAACCTTCTCTTTGTTAAGCTAAACAGATTGAACTCCTTGAGTCAATCACTATCAGGCAAGTTTTCTAATCCTTTAATAATTCTCCTGGCTCTTCTCCGAACCCTCTCCAATTTATCAACCTCCTCCTTGAACTGTGGACACCAGAACTGGACACAGGATTGCACCGGTGCCAAATACAGAGGTAAAATAAACTCTCCACTCCTACTCAGGATTCCCGTTTATGCAACAAATAACTGCATTAGCCCTTTTGACCGCAGCGTCACACTGGGAGCCTGTGATCAGCTGATCATTCACCATGACCGCCAAGTCTTTTTTCAGACTCACTGCTTCCCAGGATAGTGTTCCCCCATCCTGTAATATGGCCTCCATTCTTTGTTCCTAGATTAAGAACATTTAGTCATGCTAAAATGCATATTGTTTGTTGTGTCCAGCTTACCAAGTGATCCAGATTGATCTGTATTAGTGACTTGTCTGCTTCATCATTTACCACTCCCCCACTTTTTGTTTCATCCGCAAACTTTATCCAGAATCATTTTATATTTTCTTACAGATCATTTATCAAATATCATAGGGTCATGAACAGATCCCTGCAGAATCCCACTAGAAACACACCCAACTGGATGATGATTCCCTGCCTACAATTACATTTTGAGACCTATCAGCAGGCCAGCTTTTAGTCCACTTAAAGTGTGCTATGTTAATTTTATATCTTTCCTTTCCAGCTTGCTGCCCCAAGCTACAACCACGTCCCTGGATGAGCAGGCTTGGACAAGACTCCCCACTAGAACGTACCAATGCAGTACAGCGGCTGGTGGGTGAGGGACACTCAGCCCTCTCCTTCCCCTAGCAGCTGAGAACATTGGGCTCCTTTTGGTTGTGAGACAAAGAAAAACGGTCAGGGGCCAGCGGGACTGACTGAAACGAAGGAGAGACCAAATGAGTTTGATATATATGATTTAGCTAAACAATGACTAAGAGGTGGGGGCATGTGTCGACAGAGCGTCATTGTACGGACATTTGAAGGGTGTATGAACACCATGGAAAAGGGAATTATTCAATCCAACGGGGGTAAAAATGGTTTAATCCATGAGCCCTAAATGGGAAAGTTTTCAACTAATTCCCCGGAAAAATGTCTCGAGAGTGACGTGCGTTAGAGCATAGTCTCCCACAGGCAGAAAATGTGGCCCTCACTGCTGTGGATGCACCACAAAGTGTCCCGTCAGATACACCTCTGCCCCAGCACCTGGGGGACTGAGTGGATGACCCACTTCTAATGTCTATGATCCCCAAAGTACTTCCAGCCCCAGAAAGAGGAGATTGGGACCAAGCACTGAATTGGACCCACAACCTCGATGACGAAAAGCCTAAATCCTACTTTTTAACCGTTTTTTCCAATCAAGCTGATTGAGTCCAAGGCCTCATACCAGGGCACACAGTGGCTGTTTCTGCACTAGAGAGTTATGTCAAAAGTTTCCCACCTTTCCTAACAGCAGTGCCGCTCTGTGAGCACGAGTAATGACAGGAGCACTAGTGTTCACACGGCTTCAACAGCCACCACCATCTAACCCTGCCTGGGGCCCAAGTCTACACATGGAGCCATCTCTAGAGCATTTCCTCAGAGATTTTCAAAGCCACCTAAGGCAGTGGCCCCCAAACTTTTCACATGCCCCCACTCCCAGACGCTCAAATCCTAGTAAAGTTAAAGAGAGCTGGGCACCCAAATCCCCTAGGTGGGTTTGAAATCCAGACGTACGGCTCCAATTTAGCTATTTGTAGACTGGGATGTTTCCATTAGGAAACATGACAGAACCACTGACGGAGCCCACATTCAGCAGCCAGCTCATCCTCCTCATCTAAACCCTCCATTTCTCATTTACTCCTGAGCTGATCTCTGCCCATCACACCTGTCTGCCCCCAAGCTCCCCCCAACTCCCTGTTATACATGCTTTGAGCCTTCCTACTGCTCCTTGCCCCAAACCATTAGCTGTACAGACTCTCCTCCCTTCCACATTCAGAATCAGCAACACGGAAATACCAGCATCATCCAGTTGTTTCCCCAAAAGCCACTCCTACGTCTTTGACTGCCCGTGGTACGAGGCCGTAGAGCTACAATAGCTGAAGCTTGATGTCGCGATGAAGATTTGCAGCTCCGACCAGACTGGAAGCCACAGCAGGTATCACCCTGGGGGGCAGGGTAAGCCGGGCTAAGCCGATCCTTGCGCTTCCAGACATTACCTTTTTATCGCAAAGGACGACAACCCACACTGAAGCCTTTTTCAAGCTATGAAATAAGAAGGCAAATTCTGGCTGTAGGAGCTGTTCTCCCTTCCCTGATATCAAGCAGATTCTTAGGGCTTCGCTACATTACCCGCTGGACCGACGGGCAGTGATCGATTTATCGCATCTAGTCTAGATGGGATAAACTGACCGCCAAGCGCTCTCCTGTCGAATCCGGTACTCCGCCAGGGCGAGAGGCGCAGGCAGAGTCAATGGGGGAGCATCAGCTGTCGACTTACTGCAGTGAAGACACCGCGGTGAATAGATCTAAGTATGTCGACTTCAGCTACGCTATTCACGTAGCTGAAGTTGCGTAACTTAGATTGATTCCCCCCCCGCCCCCCCCAGTGTAGACCAGGCCTCAGGCTCTTCAAGCCATGCCTTTTCCTCCCATCAGCCACTGTCAAAATCAACGTACTAAACAAAACGCTAATGCACCAGAGCTGGCACTGTTCTGCAGAGGACACCTTCTCTATGAAGTTGGCCATTTCTTTAACAAGCACTCCCTCATGCATAACGCAGGGGGTGCAAGTGACATTTACCCTGAATGCTGAGAGGCCCCACATTTTTACCTTCTTGTTGCCTTACCAAAAAATATATCAGTCATTCACAACAGGCTCTCTCTCCCCTCTTCAGCCTGAAACAAACTCAGACTTTCTTGTATTAAGGTCCAGAAATGTTTCCCTCCCCAGTTCTTAGCCGGACACCAAGCAGCGCAAATGATCGACATTACCAGTGCTGGTGAAACACATGGGATGGGTGCGAAGGTCGTGTGTGTGTGTGTGTACCAGGGCGTTACAGACACCCCGGCTAACAGGAGGCTGCAGTGGATTCTTGGTTTGATTTTATGGACAGGGCCTAACAGCAGAATCAGAATAACTCTGCCACCAAACCGAAGTCTAAATAGATAACATAATGATGGCTGGCAAGGCAGGCTAAGGAATAGGAGAGAGGGGACATGCACAAAAATCTCATCACTAAAAGGCTGCCTATTCCTCACTCCCTGGGGGATGAGTCACTGATTAGCAGTGAGATCTTAACAGCACTAAGTCCCACTCCCTTCATCCAAATTAGAGATCATATACCCTATGACCAGAGCAAGGAAAAGAAGAAAACGGGGGCCCTATCCAGCCCCTCCCAGGGACCTCACAAATGAACAAGTGAGAGAACAATCCTATTTTGCAGCTGGCGAAACTGAGGCATAGGAAGCTTACTGACTAGCCTACGGTCACACAGGGGTCTGTGTTGGAGCCAAAGCTAGAACTCAAGAGCTCCTGGCTCCAATTCTGTATTCAAACCACTGACCCCTGGCTGCCTACAGCCCAAAAGGATTTCAGTGGGGTGGGCAGAAAAGTGACCATGAAGTTAGATGCTTTCTTGGAAAATTCTTGATGCCTTTTTACTCTCTGAACTTTTGTTTTTCCTGCTTGGGCTTGGTCCCAGATCTCATTTTCTGGAGAGTCTGAAGAACAGCCACTCAGTTACTTCTGAGTCAGACGCGTCCTTCCGTTCGGGGCTCAATCTGCAGGCTTTAGGCGATGTCTACATGACAGATCTTACAGTGGCACAGCTGTACTGCTGTAAGGTCTCCCATGTAGCCGCTCTATGACAACAGGAGAGAGCTCTCCCATCGGCATAATTAAACCACCCCCAATGAGCAGCGGAAACTATGTCGGCAGGAGAGCATCTCCTGCCGACATCGGGCTGTCCACACCAGCGCTTCTGTTGGTAAAACATGTCGGTCGGGGGGATAGTTTTTTTAACACCCTTACCAACAAAAGTGATAATGTAGACAAAGTCTTAGTGATAGTTCAGATGCTCTTCTGAGCTCAGGTAACTTAAAAATACTGTTTGGCTTAAAAGCATCATACTTGGAAAGGACACAAGATGTCCTCAGCAAGCACCGATGACTCAAATCTTACAAATATGGCTTTGAAATATTTCCACTATGAATATTTACAGGCAGCGTTTGTACTGCACACTGCACAATGGGGCTATGAACGACTGGAGTTTCAAGGTGCTACCAAAATATCATAAGTGCACTAAACTACTGTGCTTATTCCTTTAACCTCAGGCTGCAAATATGTTCAGCTGCACAAGGCGGGGTAGGTTATATCTTTTTCTGGACCAACTTCTGTTCGGGAGAGAGAGAAGCTTTCGAGCTACAAGAGAACTCTTCTTCAGGCCAGGGCAAGGTACTGAGAGGGTCAGAGCTAAATACAAGACCCAACAAATAGTTTAGCATAAGTAGTTAGCACATATTCTAAGGGACCATTCAAGGAGAAGTGGCCCATTAACACCTCTATAATCACAGGACAGAAAGGGGGGTTAGTGGATTGCAGTTTGTTGCAATAAACCATAAATCCGGTGTCTTCATTGAGACCATGATTTTTAGTGTCTAGCAACGTTATGAATTTAAGCTCCCAGGTGATTCTTTTGAAAGCGTTGTGCAGGTTTCCTTTGAGGATGAGGACTGAGAGGTCAGATATAGAGTGACTGCTTGTGAAAAATGTTCGCCCACAGGTGACAGCTTGCCTCTGATGATGAGCTTGAAGAGATTGGTGGGTTGTTTGAAGGCCAGAAGAAGGGGTTTAAGAAAGATTGATTTCAAGATGGGGTCCCCATCGAGCATGGATTGTAGTTGATACCCCATGTGGGTTCCAATACAGGGTGGTAGGTGACAACTAAGGGTGTGCGGTCAGAGGGGGTTTTACTTGGAGGCGATATGGATCTCCCTCCCCCCCCCAGTGCTGCTCAAGTACCTTTTTCTGCAACAACCGCCCTATTTAACTATGCGATTGGCTCCGTGGTTAATGATTGTATAGCTAATGGCACAGTGCTCAAACAGTGCAGGGGCATGAGCGCACCCTGGGATAATTTAGGACCGGCCTACATTGCAGAGTTAGGTCGACACAAGGCAGCTTACACTGACCTAATTCTGTAAGTGTCGACACTAAAATGTCGTTCCCACCGATGTAACTCGCTCACCACACCGACTTAATAACTCCATCTCTGCGAGAGGCGTAGCGCTTGGGTCGAGGCAGTTAGGTCGACGCAGCGTCAGTATAGACACTGAGTTACTTACATCAACTGCAGTTGCCTTTCAGTGTGGACATGCAAAAGCGATGCAATTACTGCAGTGGCTGTACATCGATGTAACTTCGGTGAACTTATTTTTGTAGCATAGACTTGCCATTAGTCATTGGTCTCAGTGAGCTGTTAAGCAACGGGGCACTGCGAATGCTTTAAAGCAGATGATCTTATTGGCCTGCCAATAACGGATTGGTCCAGGCCTGCTTAGTTCTCAACCAGTACCTACAGGTGACCACCTGAGTACCTAGTATTCTAGGCTTGTTGCTATAATAAGGGTGGTTTATATTTTTTAAAGATGAAGTTGCCCCCTCCCCATACTCCAACCCCTTCTGCCCCAGCCCAGAGCCCGCTCCCGCACCCTGAACTCCTCATTTCAGGCCCCACCCCAGAGACCGCACCCCCAGCCAGAGCCCTCACCCCCTCCCGCACCCCAACCCCCAATTTCGTGAGCATTCATGGCCCGCCATACAATTTCCATACCCAGATGTGGCCCTCGGGACAAAAAGTTTGCCCACCCCTGACTTAGCATGTATACAGCATCTTCATCTTCAAAGCGCTCTCCTGACAGCACCCCATGATCTTATCTTACCGTGATGAAAGTGAGGCAGAGAAGTTAAATGAGCTGCTCCAGGTCATAGAAGGAACCAGTGGCAGAGGTAAGATTAAGACTTGGCTGTTCCTGGCTCCAAATCCTGTGCTCAGACCAAACCTCTGCATCTTACATCACTACCAGTAAAAGATTCCGTAACTGGAACTTAGCCAGCATTGTCCCTGGAGATACCTAAGGCAGCATAAAGTCAGCATGCTCACCGATAGCACTGAAAAGCCCAGAGAACTAACAGTAGCAAAACACATGTATGTCAGTAAACAGGTGACTCAGATACAGTGAATGGGAAGGTCCCATTTTTACATGGTTGCTTTTCTGAGGAGACTTTCGCCAAGCCTTATCAGCTGTGCTGATTCCAGTGCAGTAAGAACCATAGTAAGCATCATTTCTTTAGTTTTCAGGCTAATTTGTTTTTGCAGAAGAGAGGTACTGTCAGTCCTGGCCAGACATGGCATGATGCAGGCAGGTACTGAACACAAATAATTAAAAAACAAAATCGAAGAACATCCCCACCTTAAAGGTTCCATCTCACCAACAAAATATATAGCAGATCTGCACTGGTCCAAACCATTACTTTCACGGCAAGGACTTGGGGACAAAGCTCCTTAAAACAGTAGTAATCATATTCCACTCATGCTCCATTTTACTACCAGCTGTAAACCAGCTCCACATGCCTCATGGTTTTGCATCAAAATGTGCACAGACCAAACCCATATCAAAAAGGACAAGGTAGAACCAATTTGCAGTTTTGACAGGTCTGTGCACCCGAAGCTGGGCGTGCAAGAAATATCCTGACATCTCACTTGGACAGAGGCGATGGCTTGTCCAGCAGAACTAGATGCAAAGTCACAGCATTGCCTCAGGAAGACACAATTCCACAGGAGGCAATTTTCCGGTGAATTGTTTTCACAGACATGAGAAACCGACAGCCCTGCTCAGAGCAAGACATTGCATGGGGAGATGCTATGAATGCTCAATCCAGACCTGCAAACCCCTCTTTAAAAGTCTACAGTAATTCTAAGTAAAGATCCAGGTTAAGGCAGGTCTTTATCAACTAAAGAACTGGTTTCTTACAATAGTTCTCAGTACTGAGACGCCCTGAGCCAGAGTTGAAAACTGTTTAACTTTCCGTACAAATGAGACAAAGCCATTAGCATACCATCAGACACCCACTGCTAACAGCCAATGCCAGCGACTGGTCAAATTCCTAGTGTAGATGAAGTTTACAGGAACCAAATCTTGTGACTATTTTGAGACACTACAATTCTGCCTGTTCATTACCACGCTGGGCCCTGGGTAACATCTGAGTGAATAAAACTACTCAATAAAAACAGAAATCCAAGACCCACATTGATAAACTCTGGCAAGTCCAATGTAAAAGTATAATTAGGCAGACCAAAAAACGAACTTGAAGAACAGGTAGCAAAAGACTCAAAAACTAACAGCAAAAAAAATGTTTTAAGTACATCAGAAGCAGGAAGCCTGTCAAACAGTCAGTGGGGCCACTGGACGATTGAGGTGCTAAAGGAGCACTCAAGTAAGATAGGGACATTTCAGAGAAGCTAAATAAATTCTTTGCATCGGTCTTCACTGCAGAGGATGTGAGGGAGAGTCTCACACCCAAGCAATTAATTTTAGGTGTCAACTCTGAGGAACTGCCTCAGATTAAGGTGTCAAGAGAGGTGGTTTTGGAACAAATTGATAAAGTAAAATAGTAATAAGTCGCCAGGACCAGATGGTAATCAGCTAAGAGTTCTGAAGGAACTCAAATATGAAATTGCAGAATTACTAACTGTGGTATGTAACTTATCACTTCAATCAGCCTCTGGACCAGATGACTGGAGGATAGCTAATGTTTCCGGAAGTGATCCTGACAATTACAGGCTGGTAAGTCTAACTTCAGTACCAGCCAAACTGGATGAAACTATAATAAAGAACAGAATTATCATAAACATAAATGAACACGATTTGTGGGGGAAAAGTCAACCTGGCTTCTATAAAGGGAAATCATGCCTCACCAATTTATTAGAATTCTTTGAGAGGATCAAACATGTGGACAAAGGTTATCTAGTGTATTTGGACTTTCAGAAAACCTTTGACAAAGTCCCTCACCAAAGGCTCTTAAGCAAAGTAAGTGTCATGAGATAAGAGGGAAGGGCCTCTCATGGATCAGTAACTAGTTAAAAGATAGGGAAAAAAGGGCAGGAATAAATGGTCGGTTTTCATAATGGAAAGGTGAACAGTGCTGTCCCCCAGGGGTCTGTACTGGGACTTGTGCTGTTCAACATATTCCTAAATGATCTGGAAAAAGGGGTAAACAGTGAAGTGGCAAAATCTGCAGATGATACAAAACTGCTCAAGATAAATAAATTCAGAGCAGACTGTGAGGAGTTATAAAGGGATCTCACAAAACTGGGTGACTGGGCAAAAAAACGGCAGATGAAATTTAATGTTAATAAATGCAAAGTAATGCACATTGGAAAACATAATCCCAACTATACATACAGAATGATGGGGTCTAAATTAGCCGTCACCACTCAAAAAAAGAGAGACCTTGGAGTCATTGTGGATAGTTCTCTGAAAACATCCACTCAATGTGCACCAGCAGTCATAAGAGCGAACAGAATGTTCGGAAAAGTGTAGATAATAAGACAGAAAATATAATACCATTATATTTATCCATGATATGCCCGAACCTTGAATTCTGCGTACAGTTCTGGTAGCCACCTCAAAAAAGATACATTAGAAATGGAAAAGGCACTGAGAAGGGCAATAAAATGATTAAGGGTATGGAACAGGTTCCATATGAAGAGACATGAAAAAGACTAGGACTTTTCAGCTTGGAAAAGAGACGACTAAGGGGGGAAATGACAGAAGTCTATAAAATTGTGACTGGTGTGGAGAAAGTGAATAAGGAAGTGTTATTTACTCCTTCACATAACACAAGAATCAGGGGTAAGTGAATTAAATTAATAAGCAGCAGGTTTAAAACAAAGAAAAGAAAGTACTTTTCACATAATGCACAGTCAACCTGTGGAACTCCTTGCCAGGGGATTTTGTGAAGGCCAAAACTATAACAGGGTTCAAAAAAGAATTAGAAAAGTTCATAGAAGATAGGTCCATCAATGGCTATTAGCCAAAATGGTCAGGGTACAAGCTCATGCTCTGGGTGTCCCTAACATCTGTTTGCCAGAAGCTGGGAATGAGCCACAGGGGATGGATCACTCAACGACTGCCTGCTCTGTTCATACCCTCTGAAGCATCTGGCACCCTCCATTATCAGAAAGGAGGATACTGGGCTAGATGGACCATAGGTCTGATCCAGTATGGCTGTTCTTATGTTAATGATTGAAAATTAGGGCTGTTGATTAATTGCAGTTAACTTATGTGATTAACTCAAAAATATTGAGATTAACATATTAATCGTGATTAATCACACTTTTAATCGCACTGTTAAACAATAAAATATCAATAGAAAATTATTAAATATTTGTGGATGTTTTCTACATTTTCAAATATATTAATTTCAATTAAAATACAAAATACAAAGTGTACAGTGCTCACTTTATATTATTTTTATTACAAATACTTGCACTGTAAAAATGATAAAGAAATAGTATTTTTCAATTCACCACATACAACTACTGAAGTGCAATCGCTATCATAAAAGTGCAACTTACAAATGTAGAATTTTTTTTGTTACATAACTGCACTGAAAAAAACAAAACAGTGTAAAACTTTAGAGCCTACAAGTCCACTCAGTCTTACTCTTTCTTCAGCCAATCGCTAAGACAAACAAGTTTGTTTACATTAAGGGGAGATAATGTTGCCTGCTTCTTATTTACAATGTCACCTGAAAGTGAGAACAGGCGCTTGCATGGCACTTTTGTAGCTGGCATTGCAAGGTACTTACATGCCAGATACGCTAAACATTGATATGCCTCTCCATGCTTTGGCCACCATTCCCGAGGACACGCTTCCATGCTGATGATTCTCGTTTTAAAAAAAAATGCATTAATTATATTTGTGACTGAATTCCTTAGGGAAGAATTGTATGTCTCCTGTTCTGTTTTATCCGTATTTTTCAATATATTTCATGTTATACCAGTCTCGGATGATGACCCAGCACATGTTGTTTGTTTTAAGAACACTGCAGATTTGACAAAACGCAAAGAAGGTACCAATGTGAGATTTCTAAAGATAGCTACAGCACTCGACCCAGGGTTTAAGAATCTGAAGTGCCACCCAAAATCTGAGAGACGAGGTGTGGAGCTTGCTTTCCGAAGCCTTAAAAGAGCAACACTCTGATGCGGAAACTACAGAACTGAACCACCAAAAAAGAAAATCAATCTTCTGTTGCTGGCATCTGACTCAGATGATGAAAATGAACATGCATCAGTCCGCTCTGCTTTGGATCGTGATCGAGCAGAACCCGCCATCAGCATGGACACATGTCTTCTGGAAGGGTGGTTGAAGCATGAAGGGGACAAATGAATCTTTAACTGTATCTGGCATCTTGAGACACCGGCTACAATAGTGTCATGCAAACGTCTGTTCTCACTTTCAGGTGACGCTGTGAACAAGAAGCGGGCAGCATTATCTCCTGCAAATGTAAACAAACTTGTTTGTCTGAGCAATTGGCTGAACAAGAGATAGGACTAAGTGGACTTGTAGGCTCTAAAATTTTACACTGTTTTATTTTTGAATGCAGGGTTTTTTTTGTACATAATTCTATATTTGTAAGTTCAACTTTCATGATAAAGAGATTGCACTACAGTACTTGTATTAGGTGAATTGAAAAATACTATTTCTTTTGTTTTTTACTGAGCAAATATTTGTAATAAAAGATAATATAAAGTGAGCACTGTACTCTGCATGGCAATTGAGATCAATGGGGGAGGGGCAGGGATAGCTCAGTGGTTTGAGCATTGGCCTGCTAAACCCAGGGTTGTGAGTTCAATCCTTGAGGAGGCCACTTAGAGATCTGGGGCAAAAATTGGTCCTGCTCGTGAAGGCAGGGGGCTGGACTCGATGACCTTTCGAGGTCCCTTCCAGTTCTAGGAGATTGGTATATCTCCAATTATTACCTTACCTTTGAAAATGTAGAAAACATCCAAAAATATTTAAATAAATGGCATTCTATTATTCTTTAACAGTGCAATTAATCACACGATTAATTTTTTTAATATCTTGATAGCCCTATTGAAAATATAGTTATTAATTAATTTTGCATCCCACTGTCAAGGAAACAACCATTTGCAGAAGACACACGGAGAGGTCTACATCTGGTTTTAGTTTCAGGGGTGAGAAGCTGCAAGTGGCACTCTCAAGATGCATCCAAAATCCCAGTGTAGCTGGAGGTTTCTATTTTAATTATTTGATTATCGTTGGACTTCAGAGTTAAACACCCAGATAAGACAAGCCTGGGAAAGTTCACACTTTTCAAAGCTAATATGACTAAAGACCTGCAGACTCCAACGAGCAGCCCTGCATACATTCACATCCAGACTGCTTCCTTCATAACTTTATAGGCGAGAAACATGTTTTTCCTGCAGAAATGGATGAGGCAGTCTGGAGTGTGCCAATAATACAATGTTCCCAGCTAATACCAGCTCAATCCATCCCCAAGCCAGAGAGGTGAGAAGCATTTAAGGCCTAAGACAGGTAAAGTTTCTCAGACAACAAATGTCTTTTCACTGCTGTCTTGATGGAGGCCAAGGTCTCTGGTTTCATTCCCTTTGGACTGATAAGTTGGCAGTGCTGCAGACGGCCATTTTAAGGGGCAGGAATGCCTCATATTGCTCATCAGAAACCACTTGGGCCGATAACAGCTGCTGAGGAAGCGTGCATAGAACTGGGAGGGCATGGGGTAAACCTCAGAGCTGTTGGTGGGGATGTGAAGGGACAGACACTGCATCCCACTTCACAGGGTGGAGGCAGCAGTTTGCAAAGGAAGAATAAATGGATATTTACCTGAGGATGAATCTGTGGTTTGTCACAAGTGGCCTCAAAATCCAACACTAAAAAGTAGTGATATCTCTGTGGAGGGAAGGATGACATTGCTGCCATGGACGCGCCAAAGCCGTGGGACGCCAGTTTCCTGTTTAAGGTGGAGCCGCACCCCTGGAGAAAGCAACGTAGGCGGTGGGAGCACAGAGCTTGTCTCACCCTTGGAAGTAAGGTTGGAGAAATCTTTGCTGCTCCAGTATGGAAGAGTGCTATCATTGAACATCCAGAGGCATCTGAAACTTAGAAAGAGAGAGGGGCTTGTGTTACTAATGCACACACATCTCACTTCAATTGCCATCTCCTCAACCTAGCCATTTTGTAACAGACACTCTCGTGGCCTTTTGATGAAAGGTTCCACTAAAAAACCCAGGCAATACCGTGACCTATTGCAAATACACTAGACAGCGTCTAGACCCACTAGCAACCTAGAAAGTAACCGCTGTGAATAGCTCTACATTAAGAGGCAGAGACACCAGTCACTGCTCCAGGGGCCAGATCAGGCGTCTGCCTGCTACAGAACACTATATAGATTGCTTAGGGACTTAGGGGTCTGATGCAAAGCTTACTGAAGTCTGTGGAAAGACCCTTAGTCTCTTGATACATGTACACTGGTAACAGAAGTCGCACACAATAGGAGTCAGGCACAATGAGACAAGTGCAGATGCCATCCGCTTGGCCCCAAGCCCCCCAGCTCAAGCCAATTCCACTCCCCACACGTTAGTCAGCTTTTCTCCCCCTCTCACCCCGTATATCAGCCTCTTGATAACATGCTTCCATAGGGCATCCCGCCTGCTGGCTCTCAACAGGGTTCAGGTGCCACACACAATCTCTTGCTCAGCGGGGGGTTTTCAGGGTGGGGGAGGACAGAGGTGGTAGGGGGAACTGATCTAAAATGTTGACATTTAAGGGGTGCATTTTCCTTCCAACAAAATCCAAACTGATTAAGTTTAATTCATTCCTCCCTCTCCCCTATAAAAATCCCACCCACTTTTATTTTTTATTTATACTCTTAGGACTTAAAAACTTTGTGGTAGTTTTACAGATCACTCATCCATAATGTGACCCTCTGGCAACTGGGGTTTTGGATGGGGGAGGGGAGAGGAAGAAGTTTCAAATGATTTCTTTTAAAAAAAAAAAAAATGCTGTTCTCCAGGAATGCATGGGTCAGGGACAGGTAACAGAGTCTTTCAACTCTAGGATGCCAGTTCAAAGCCAGCCCAGGTCAGTATTTGCTACCTGGCCTTTCAGTGGTTTATCTGAAATCCGGTTCCTAGCAGGTGGATCTCAATCACCCCAAAACCCACCACATCTAGCCCCTAGGCCAGCAACCAAGCATGGAGACTGAACTCAGTTCAGCCCCTACATGCAGGGCCAAGCCAGTGGTGGGGCAACTACTGGTGTCACTGCCTGCACCACCGCTGTTCTGAGCATACAGTTCCCAGTGTGCACAGCACATATAGGGCGGCACAGTCCATGCTTCCAAGGAGCTCAGAAGCTAGAATGGATAGAAGACACAGGACAGCAGGTGTCTAGATGCTGGGAGCTGGGAGCAGTACAGACTTCCTTCCTTCCATGCAAGAAGGGACACATGTCTTGCTTTTGTTTAGTTTCTTAGTGCAGCGGAACTAAGCGCAGACTCCCCTGGGTGTGCACACAATGCCTCCAGCACCTGCACGGAGGGCAGGAAGCACCCCTTAGTGGAGATGACAAGTAGCCAGATTTACAACACAAAATAAAAACTGCCTCAAAGAAACCAGAGGACGATCATTCACGAACAACACCGTGGTTATTTACCGTGGTTATTTGCACAGACAGCAACTGCTCCTTTGTATCTGTTAGTCTATCAGGTAAATAATGCACGTGCCAAAATACACACTTAATGAGGTAATATGCCTTGAAGAACAGCTAAAGCTGTATTTACCTGAGAGACCCAGAGAAACTCAGAAAGACCAGATTAGGAGATAATTGCAGCTGAGCAGGTCATGTGCATTAGGTAAATACACATTTTGTAACCTTCCCTTAGAAGGATTTTGTGTTAAAGAAACACACATGCATATCACAGGTGGAAATCAGAGACTGAGGAGGTTTAATACGGAGTCACTTCCTGCAGTCTGACTTTCGGGGCATAAACTGGTTGTACCTCCTGGCTTTTGTTTTTTGAGGCTGTATATTTTATTAAAGCAGCATTGCAAGCAAGAGATGCCTGGAAAACTAAAAACCTCAGTTATAAAACCATAATAAAGAGCTGCCCTGCAAGCCTAACATTGTATTTATCCTAAAGGTGTTCAGCAAGACCTGTCACTTTTCCATCTCGTACTTTTATTGCCATTAATAGATTAAGTACAGCCGAATAGAAATCACTTCCATTCACATCTAACCTATCCTGGATAACAGATATTTATGCTTAAGATCTTCAGAGCTGTCAGCTGTGGAGCTGAAGGTCCCACCAGAGCAGATACAACATCTCGGAACAAAGCTGCTAATAATTTGTGGTGGTGGAGACTGGTCTTTAGAAAAGAAAACTGAGGGGGGACTTGATCACAGTCTTCAAATATGTTCAGGGCTGTTATAAAAAGAGGACTGTGGCCAATTGTTCCCCATGTCCACTGCAGCTAGGACCAGAAGCAACGGGCTTCACCTGCAGCAAGGAAGATTTAGGTTAGATATTAGGATAAACTTTCCAACTCTCAGGGTAGGTAAGCTCTGGAATAGTTTCCTGGGGAGGCTGTGGAATCCCCATCACTGGAGATTTTTAAGAACAGGATGGACAAACACCTGTCAGGGATGATCTAAATTTACTTGGTCCTGCTCAGCTCAGGGGGCTGGATTTAATGACTCTGAAGGCCCTTCCTGCCTGTCCTACATTTCTATGATTCTATGATTTAACCTACTCTGAAAAGGGAAAAAATACAACTGTAGTTGGGGAGGGAGTCAGACAATAGCCCCTTAAATCAAATACATCCAATAACATAATATACATGGCTAGGTAAGACCATTACTGTGTAGATACAGCTAAGCACTGAACAGCGCATGCGAGGGGACATTTTGCTAATCCCCTTGACAGCCTGCACATGACTAGGAACAGTCCAATAGCAAACTTTTGCTCTCCGCTTTTTTGGCAAGTGAAGTCTTAACTATAATATTAGCCAGTCTCTACTCTAGACTTACAGTCTCTTCCCAAAATACCTGGAACGTCTTCCTCGGCGAGCTCAGAGTGTCTCAGAACATTAGGGAGTTGGTGAGCAGATGCTATTTATTAAAACCTGTGTAAAGCATTTATGGCTACGACAGAAGATGCAAGACACTCCTAATTAAACAATATTTATTCCAACACACAGCAATGCAGATACTCAATCAGAACACAGCTTTAAAAAGAAAATACAAACCCTACACTACTCTGATCAATTCACGTGTTGAATGATTCAATTTCCAAACCCAAATGAAGTGTGATAAATGTATTTTATGCACACAGGGACAGATTATAATCTCCGTGTCGACTGCCACATCTGGCACTCAGTCCAACCAGTTTAATGCTTCACATTATCCAGCTACAATTCCTTATACAGATATATATATTAACTGTCATGGGATTGTAAACTGTGGCTGGACTTCATGAAGTATGTTGACAGATTGTACACAGACATAGGAAAAAGTTACAGCATTTACATTCGTAACTCTCAATAACATGGGAGGGGGGCTACAGGTGGGAGATAAGATTAGTTTTATAGGCTGTGTATTACTGTATGTCACACATGACTTCACTTGCTGTAACCAGTAACTATTGCTTACAAAATCCTGGAAGTTAGTCTGACCTGCAGTTATTCTGTCTCCAGAATGGCATGGGGCAAACCCAGGCCAGTCAGCTTTCTTCCTCATCGGTGTGCTATGTAAATGATGGCAAAGCACCACAGCTGAGCTCTAGAAAGCAAGGAAAGCCAAAAGCCAGGCAAGCACCGGCTGTATGGGCTTGGCTGCCAGATGCCTCACTAACTGTCCGGAGAAGAACTTGCACTGGCGCCTCTCTCACTTCAGGTCTCAAGAGGAGTGAATCGGAGAGAACTGCTTATTGGGAACCACAAGCATCCACTAGAGCAGCACTCTTGCATGCGGCCACCAGGGGCTTTTCTCGCGGCCACAGCCTCCTGGGTGGAGACTGGGAGTGGGGGAAGCAGGGGCCCCTACCCTGGGGCCACCTGCTGGGAGTGGGCCCTACGCCCCACCCCCTCCCACAGAGACACAAATGCTGGAGGAGTAGGTAGCCACTTGGGGGGGCAGTGGGGTCATGCTTCAGCCCTGGGGTGCCGTGGTTGCCCCCCCCATCACAGCTGGCCCCTACTGCCTCTCCTGTCCCCCTATTCATTTCCCCCCATGACCTCTGGCCCCCCACTCCCTCCCTACCATCTCCCTATCCAGGGCTTAATTTGTCCCTGGGCTGAGTAAGTCTGCTGTGAAAAGTGATATTTGTATGTTTGTTAATATAACTTTTCACAGCAGACTTAGCAGCTAGCAGGGAGGTTGTGAAAAGTGATACACTGCTACCTCGATATAACGCCACCCGATATAATATGAATTTGGATACAACGCGGTAAAGCAGTGCCGGGGGGGGCTGCGCACTCCGGTGGATCAAAGCAAGTTCAATGTAACACGGTTTCACCTATAACGTGGTAAGATTTTTTGGCTCCCAAGGACAGTGTTATACCGAGGTACAGGTGTATTAACATACAAGTATCACTTTTCACAGCAGCAGACTTACCTGCTAGTAAGTCTAAAAAAAGCAACCAAAAAAGAAAATGAAACAACAACAAAAAAGACAAGAATGTGTAAAGCACCTTATTTGTGTTTCTATTCTGTTTAGGTCCAGTGAAGGAGAACTGTACTACTTTTTTTTTTTTTTAATTATTGAGTCTGCAAAATAAAAAAAATCCTATGTAAATAAATTACAATTTGGACATGTGCATGTGCATATTTATTTGTTTTTCCTAAAGTATTTTAGGAAAAACTGCCAGAGCGGCCACCAACAAGACTTGGTGGCCACACACTGAGGTCACCAAAAAATTTGTTGTGAGAACCCCTGAGCAGAGGTTCCGAATTTTTCTTATTGCATACCCCATTCCAGATCTACCAGCTGCCCACGTACACCTACCATTCTCATCACGGATAGTGCGTGTGTTCTTTTTAACACTACCTGTCTTTAGCCATCTGTACATATTTCACCGTTAAGTACAGATAGAGTTATAGCGGGATCTATACAACTGAGAAAAAACCCTAAGTTCTTAACTCAGACTGGGCAACTGAGCCCGCACTGTACAGTGATTGGAGATGAGGGATCTGTATCCCTCCCAGGGGGGAGGGATAGCTCAGTAGTTTGAGCATTGGCCTGCTAAACCCAGGGTTGTACGTTCAGTCCTTGAGGGGGCTACTTGGGGAGCTGGGGCAAAAATCAGTATTTGGTCCTGCTAGTGAAGGCAGGGGGCTGGACTCAATGACCTTTCAAGATCCCCTCTTTTCAATTCTGAAGCACTTAGAGGAGAGGAAAGTGATCAGGAACAGTCAGCATGGATTCACCAAGGGCAAGTCATGCCTGACTAACCTAATTGCCTTCTATGAGGAGATAACCGGCTCTGTGGATGAGGGGAAAGCAGTGGATGTGCTATTTCTGGACTTTAGCAAAGCTTTTGATACAGTCTCCCACAGTATTCTTGTCGGCAAGTTAAAGAACTATGGGCTGGATGATTGGACTATAAGGTGGATAGAAAGCTGGCTAGATCGTCAGGCTCAACGGGTAGTGATCAACGGCTCCATGTCTAGTTGGCAGCTGGTTTCAAGTGGAGTGCCCCAAGGGTCGGTCCTGGGGCCTGTTTTGTTCAATATCTTCATTAATGATCTGGAGGATGGCGTGGACTGCACTCTCAGCAAGTTTGCAGATGACACTAAACTGGGAGGAGTGGTAGATACGCTGGAGGGTAAGGATAGGATACAGAGGGACCTAGACAAATTAGAGGATTGGGCCAAAAGAAACCTGATGAGGTTCAACAAGGACAAGTGCAGAGTCCTGCACTTAGGACAGAAGAATCCCAGACACAGTTACAGACTAGGGACCAAATGGCTAGGAAGCAGTTCTGCAGAAAAGGACCTAGGGGTTACAGTGGACGAGAAGCTGGATATGAGTCAGCAGTGTGCCCTTGTTGCCAAGAAGGCTAACGGCATTTTGGGCTGTATAAGTAGGGGCATTGCCAGCAGATCGAGGGATGTGATCATTCCCCTCTATTCGACATTGGTGAGGCCTCATCTGGAGTACTGTGTCCAGTTTTGGGCCCCACACTACAAGAAGGATGTGGAAAAATTGGAGTCCAGCGGAGGGCAACAAAAATGATTAGGGGGCTGGAGCACGACTTATGAGGAGAGGCTGAGGGAACTGGGATTGTTTAGCCTGCAGAAGAGAAGAATGAGGGGGGATTTGATAGCTGCTTTCAACTACCTGAAAGGGGGTTCCAAAGAGGATGGATCTAGACTGTTCACAGTGGTACCTGATGACAGAACAAGGAGTAATGGTCTCAAGTTGCAGTGGGGGAGGTTTAGGTTGGATATTAGGAAAAACTTTTTCACTAGGAGGGTGATGAAGCACTGGAATGGGTTACCTAGGGAGGTGGTGGAATCTCCTTCCTGAGAGGTTTTTAAGGTCAGGCTTGACAAAGCCCTGGCTGGTGGCTGGGATGATTTAGTTGGGAATTGGTCCTGCTTTGAGCAGGGGGTTGGACTAGATACCTCCTGAGGTCCCTTCCAACCCTGATAGTCTATGATTCTATGATAGGCCAGTGTCTCTGTGTTCTCATTGGTACATCTTGAAGTAAATTAACTCCTGTATTTTATAAAACAAATTCTCAGAGTTTCAAAGCTTCATCTGAGTAGCCTATTATGAAAATGCAGTAAATAAAATTAATAAATAATATCCACCATTACACAATTTTCCCCGTGTATCCCCCAGAGATGTCTCCTGTACCCCCAGGGGTACACATACCACAGTATGGGAACCCCTGCGCTAGAGGGATGAGAAACTAACAACCAATGCCAGTCATGAAGTGATCAGGGCACTTTAAGCAACTTTCTCCACTGGCAGTAGAAGTATGAGACCTGATTCCACAAATAAATGCATTGCATATGTATGTACGCCTTGTGGTTTGTAGGATGAATGGCATTCATGCCTGTAACTAATTTGTGCACAGAGAGACAAATTAGTCTATGAATCTTAGCTTTACCGGTTCTTTGTGCATAATACTAATATTTAAATTTTACTAATTAAAACAAATCAAAATCATACAAGGACAAAATGAGACAGTCAGATAATTCAACAGCCTGCTTTCCGCCCAAGAGCAGACACATTCACTGTTCAGGCTGACAGTCTGGAGTGATAATGTAGCCTCAAATTGGGAGAAGGGGGAAGACACGATCTAAGAACAAGCAAACCCTAGCATTAAGGCAGCAACAGCAGCCCAGACTTAGAGCCCAAGAATGGTCACACTTTAGTCAGCATTTAACAGGACACTTTCAGACCAAACATGGGCCCACGTTTAGATTTGGTACAGATGTTTCTATCAGATTGAGGCTTACATGTCCATGACTTTTTTTTTTTTAAAGTGAACTTTACATTTTTTTAAAAATACCAAGTCTTTTCTTGCAGTGTTTGCAACCCAAATATCACAGCACTTTGGCATGGCCTGAGAGCCAGAAAATTAAAGACTAGAAACAAAAACTAGTGAGTCTAGTGGCACTGTTCAAACTTATTAAAAACACATTAACATAGTATTCTAACAGTTGTAATGATTTAAAGTGGTGTTAGAAAACCAGATAAAGTGGTTTAATCAATTCATCTGACAATATCCTTTTACCATTAGTTCAATATATTTTCCTAGTTTAATTCCTTTGGTTGGGTTTGTTTGTAGCAAACCCACATTCTGGGAAAGTTACACTGGAAGTTTTTCAAAGCACTCCCTGAAATATCTGTGGAGTGTTCCTATTCCTTACTTGTCACCAATACAATGGACTATTGAACTATCTATCTTTACAGATCCTCAAGAGTGTGCTTAGCCCTTCCCCCGTTCCCAAAACCTTACAATCTACAATTAGATGGGACACAAGTGAGAAGAACAGTGGAGAGGATGAGGGTTATTCCAGGGAGATCATGTGGTTACTCATTTCAGGCATGCGCACATATTGATAGTTCAATTGAAAGAAAATACCATGGTTGACTCACTATGTGTAGGCATTTTGAGCGAAGTGAGTTAAAGAGGGATGTGAAGGAGAGGAGTGACTAAAACAGGGAGGGAATTCCATGAGTAGGGAAGCTTTCTCCTATCTAACCACCCTGCTCCTCCCACATTCCTTCAGAGATACGCCATGCCAAACCACTGCATAGACCATCAGAACTGTTTCCATAGTGATGTCACAGACACAATGTCTTGTGAGATCACAGGGACTGAGGAGGAGGAGCAGCAGCAAAATTAAGAAGAGGACTTCCTGTGGCTAATGCATGGAAAATCGGTGTGCTGGGAATGAAACAGGTATCACAGCTTACTTGACACTGCTGGGAAGCCTAATCAAGATGCAGCTCTCACCAGACCACTTATCTCAGGGCTGTCCCCGAAGTATTTCCCAAAGATACAAGATACAATTCTGCTCCAAGGCCAACTCTGCTAGGCAGCCAACTTTTGTTAGCTCCTTGAGCGGTCTCTTAAAACAGATTTTACTGTATTTTTCAATTTTCCCCAAGAGCAGCAGTGGCTACACAAATGGATCTCATGCTGAAATCTGCGGAGTTCTGCACATGGAAGGACAGCAGGACTGCCCCTTAGTGAGAAAGTAGAGGGAGGAAAAAACCTGAAGTGCATGAGTAGACAGACTGTAAAGCTACCGTGGAAGAATATATTTGGTACGTGGTATAGTGCCTTCATCAGATGGCCTCAGTGTGTTCTGTGGAAAAGGCCAAGTTATATTTTTAATTGTGGTCCTTGGGCTGGGTTTATAATTTAAGGCCACATGCAACTCTCAATCCACAGCTGAGCTCCCACCTAAGTGCAATGGAGTTAGCAGAGTTGCTGTTACACATTAATTCAGTGGAAAGTAAAAATATCAGGCGCTTTTAAGACTGTGTCTTTTTGCCCTTTGGTTATATGGTACCTGGCAGATGTGATTACCTGATTTGCTCACACAATTGCTGTGATGCAAATCGGGTACACAGTTGTGTAGCTAAATTATTTGAAAATCTGGCTCTGTTACTGTCAGGCTCAAGAGTTAACACTCAACTGAGACATACAGGATGGTTTACACCTCAACTGTTTAATGCTGTCTACAGTTTGGTGTTGACAATTCTGCATTATTTTCTATTTAGTTCACATTTGAGTCATTCTCTATACAATCATAAGGTCTAGATATTTTTAAAGAAAGTTTGCTTTCTGCAGAATCTGAAGGTCATAAGGGCTGGAAGATACTTCAAAAAGGCAGGTAAACCAGATTTTGTGAAACCACACCAATTCACAATAATCCTGGGAAAAAATCCAGCAAGGGATAGAGGTACTGCACAGAGAGTTTCCACAGGCAATGAAATCCAGCCACCTCTAGGGTAAAAACAGCAATGCTAACAGTACATAGTTATACTGCCAAGAAATTTAGGACAGGAAGTGAAGAATCCTTATCCAATTGAAAATGCAGGAGAGATTCTGAGACACAATGCAATTACCCAGTTGGAATCTGGCCAGCATCATTAACCACTCTATTCTTAGGTTTAAAAAAAATGTCTCAGAGAATATTTAGTGACTAAAATGGTCAGAGACCTCAGTTTTACCTCTCATCTACAAAACTGCATCCCACTCCCCCAAGTATCACAGCACCCCCAGTCCTATGCTGGGGAAATGGTTCAGAACCAACAGAAAGCATCTTCTATTGCACTTCTCCAGGACCACCACCTGCAGCAACTATGTGTCCTTCTCACCCAATAGCAGACTCGGAAATATGTATATTTGTTTAATAGTCACCAATTAATATAGTTTATGGTGTCCATTCCCATTCAGATTTAGTTCATGAATCAACATTCCCATATGCTGTACAGGTTCAGTGCAGTTCATGCAAAGGTTATTATTAGATCAAAACAGAGGAAGTGCAAATGCAAGAACTTTACATGCCAAATGTCTTTCAAAACTTTATTTCCTAGATTAAACAAAGGAAAACTTCAATACCTACTAAAAGTAACACAGCCAAAACAAGATAGGCATTGTAGCAGCTATAGCAATCCTCCTAAAGGAATCAAGTCCCAGCTAAATATCTTTCATTCAAAACTATGGAAATAAAGGTCATCTCAATCTGTGTACACTTATTCAGGGACTTCTTTGATTAGTGTCCAAACCAATTAGCATTTTCTTTTTAATGCAATCGGTCTTCTTACTTTTGGTGAGAATCAAGTCTGACTACATGCACGTATGAAGCTTTTTTATGAATGCGTGCACACACGTTATTGTACGCAGAGCAACCTATGCTTCAGAGAAGAAACTGCCATGAAAAAGGTCTCTCGAGAACAATAGAAGCATTTCATCTACAGTATAAATTAACAGCCTGCAAAATTTCAGTTACAGAGAACCCACCCCAAACGTAACAATTTAAGGTACAAACGTACATCTGAAGTCACTTCCACCACCCACCTCCACCCTAAAGAGTAACCATTTGGATTTCTAACACACTGTTTATTTAAGAAGAAACCATTCTTGGTGTGAAATCTTATACTGCCAAGTTTACAATGAAAGTGCTATGAAACTCCACAGTATTGCACAGAGCACCAAAACTATTAAGTACCTCAAGTTACCATTCAAAATGGGCAGCTTACAGTGTCTGACAGGACCAAGTCCTTTTAGAAATACCACAACCCAAAGCATTTGATTAAAGCCTTCTTTATCTCTTCTGAGCTGAGATATGGTGCAATCTAACCAATCAGACCAGCCCTTTGCCAGACGAAACTGAAGTCATCAATCCACTATTTCTAAAACCAGAAGTCCAAGAAATAAAGAGAAACCCAAGTCTACATTGGATTTATTTCCTAATAATGCCCCATTGCCATGTAAAGCTACCAGGCATAAGGCTTACAACAGAGTATCAGGAAAAAGGCACAACATCTGTTCATGCTGTTTAAGAGAAACACCTGTGACACTACAAGAGCAAGAAAAGGGAGAGAGGAGAAATTCATGTGACCAGTCACACAACAAGTAAACATACACTGTATTTCTCAACTCTCTCAAGTTCACTCCTGAGTTTCAAGCTCTTTCACACTCAGAAGATGCGCAATCAGTGTAATCTCATAAGTCAAACTATTGACTCCCTCATTCATTCCCTTTCAGAACCTCCAAACCCCAAAAGGAATTTCCAAAATCCCTATTAATATTTCTTGCCCCTTTTAAGTCAGTTCAGTGGGCAATCAACTTAGAAGCATAGAGGATCAGGGTTGGAAGGGCGCTCGGGAGATCATCTAGTCCAACCCCCTGCTCAAAGCAGGACCAATCCCCAGGCAGATTTTTACCCCGGGTCCCTAGATGGCCCCCTCAAGGATTGAACTCACACCCCTGGGTTTAGCCGGCCAATGCTCAAACCACTGAGCCCCCTTTCTGCTGCCCAAAGACTTAACAGTAGTTTATCAAAACCAGACGACGATTTTGGGGAGCGACCACAAGAGCCACAGTCCGAATAGTTCTACTGAAGAACAAGCAACTGCCCAGGGAGCAGAGGCCCAACTTAACACAGAACTGAAACACGGTGACAGTCGCTGGGCCACAATGCTGGGCCCCTCTTCCGTAACCAGACCCAGAGTTTCCTGCCTGCCTGCCTAGACGTGGGGCCACGCAGGGAGATGTTCCACTTCAGGCACGGCGAGAATGCCCCGTGCTGCACACCGCTGCAGGGCTGCTGCTGCAGGCGAACTTCCCGCTGCCGGCCTGAGCCACGGGGGAGAGACCGGCTCGTCCCCTCCCCCCTTTGCTGCCCGCCGCTCCTATCAGCCCGAGATACCCCCACCCCCCGCTAGCCCAGCCCCCCCCAAACGCTCCCGCCCCTCCTGCCGCCCGGGCACAGAACCAGCTCAGCCCCTCCCCGGCCCGGCCCGGCCCGGCCCCGAGCCCGTTGCCAGGGCAGCCCCCGGCCCAGCCGCGGGGGTCCCGGTCCGTCCCCGCCAGGCCGGCCTGGGCCTGCCCCCCACCCGCGCAGGGCAGCCCCCTCCCCCCGGCCGGGCCCGCCGCCCCTGGGGCCCCGCCGGGCGCCGTCCCGCCCCCGGGAGCCGTCGGGGTGTTTACAGCGGGGGCAGCGCCAGCCCTTCCCCCCACACTCGGCACCACGAGTCCCCAAGCCAGCGACTCACCTCCGCGCACTCTGACCCCCGACCCCGTTCTGAGCGGCAGCCCGGCCGGCCAACCGGAGCGGCCGCTCCCGCCGCCGGGGGCGGGGCTTCCTCCCCGCCGACCCGGACGCAGCCGCGCGGGCGGCTGGCGGCGGGGGCGCGCGCCGCGCGGCATCCTGGGGCCTGTAGTCCCGGCCCCCGGCGGGGCGCGCGCGGCTGGGGCAGCGGCGGGGCGGGGACCGAGGCTCGACGCCGCCGCTGGGGGGCGCAGGGCCCAGCCCAGGCCTCGCTGGCGGGGCGGCCCCGGGCCTGGGGGGCCAGTGGGGCAGGTCCTGTGGGCGGTGTGGGGCCAGTGGCCAGGAATCGGGGTCCCGGCCATGGGGGGCAGTGGGGCAGGTCCTGTGGGCGGTGTGGGGCCCATGGCCAGGAATCGGGGTCCCGGCCATGGGGGGCAGTGGGACCAGGTCCTGTGGGCGGTGTGGGGCCAGTGGCCAGGAATTGGGGTCCCAGCCATGGGGGGCAGTGGGGCAGGTCCTGTGGGCAGTGTGGGGCCCATAGCCAGGAATCGGGGTCCCAGCCATGGGGGGCAGTGGGGCAGGTCCTGTGGGCGGTGTGGGGCCCATAGCCAGGAATCGGGGTCCCGGCCATGGGGGGCAGTGGGGCAGGTCCTGTGGGCGGTGTGGGGCCGATAGCCAGGAATCGGGGTCCCGGCCATGGGGGGCAGTGGGACCAGGTCCTGTGGGCGGTGTGGGGCCAGTGGCCAGGAATTGGGGTCCCAGCCATGGGGGGCAGTGGGACCAGGTCCTGTGGGCGGTGTGGGGCCCATAGCCAGGAATCGGGGTCCCGGCCATGGGGGGCAGTGGGACCAGGTCCTGTGGGCGGTGTGGGGCCCATAGCCAGGAATCGGGGTCCCGGCCATGGGGGGCAGTGGGACCAGGTCCTGTGGGCGGTGTGGGGCCCATAGCCAGGAATCGGGGTCCCAGCTTTGGGGGTCACTGGCACCATGTATGGGGGCATTGGTGGTGCCAACCCCACATGTTCAGACACCATGAGACTTTGAATATACGGTCCGTTTCTCTCTCTTTGCCTTCGGGTTCTTGAGCCTTTAGGGTTTTCAAACTTTTCTTTCTCTCACCAGGAGGGCTAGACACTTAAACAAAATCTCCCTCCTGCCCCAGGCCTCCAGCAGGTGGGGGGGTTGAGAAAAAGACCAAATATGGTGAGACTCGCCCTAAAGTTGTGAGAGTTGGCAACACTGCAGGGCAGCTGGGATTTGCCTCAGGTCCTTGGGGATTAAGGAACCTAGGACTTTTCATCCATATTAGAATATGGAAAGTAATATTGTCCCTGAAGCTACTGTCTGTCCCTCTGCTTTACGGCAGCTCTTCTTTCTGCCTAGAACCTGCCCAAGCTCCTTCCTGCCACAGTTTTAAAGAAACAGCACACAAACCATCACATATTCCCCCCTTTTTTTCTGTACAATCTTTAACCAAAACTATAGCAAATGATGGATCCACACACCCGTCATCACCACACACTCAGATCTGGTCAGCAGCATGCTTTGGAGAGGCTTTTGTCCAGGGGATTCACTTTGATTAAGAAATCTCAAAAGTGCAGGAGCCTATTTGTGAGATTTCGGACTCTTCTCAGCAGGACTCTCTCCTTTCACTATGTCGGTAGTGCGAGCACCATTGCTGCTATGTTCGTATTACAATTCAACTCTTTCTCAAACTAGCTGAAGATGCTGTCTGTTCTCCACGGAGTACCTTGATCAGACTCAGCCGTGGAGGCTGCTGGAGTGCAGCTAGAATCAGTGACAACAGCTGTGATTATATATATTAATAAAGGAAACATATTGAACAATCAGAGCTTCATTTGTTGACCTAAGCTTAGATTAACCTTAGGCTGCCCTCCTCCCCTCTTCCCTCAATCATTGGGGACATGACCACCCTGTCTGTCACTTAGGCCCAGAATTAGGGCCCTACCAAATTCACAGTCCATTTTGGTCAATTTCATGGTCATAAGATTTTTAAAATAATAAATTTAATGATTTTAGGTATTTAAATCTGAACTTTCACGGGATCCTGACCCAAAAAGGAGTTGTGGGGGGTCACAAGAATATTGTAGGGGGGGTTGCAGTACTGCTACCCTTATTTCTGCGCTGCTGCTGGCAGGGTGCTGCCTTGAGAGCTGGGCGGCCGGAGAGTGGCAGCTGCTGGCTGGGAGCCCAGCTCTGAAGGCAGAGCCACCACCAGCAGCAGTAAGGCTGGCCTGGTGTGGTATTGCCACTCTTACTTCTGCGCGGCTGCCTGCAGAGCTGGGCCCTCAGTCAGCAGCCGCCACGCTCCAGCTGCCCATCCCTGAAGGCAGCCGCACAGAAGTAAGGGTAGCATGGTATGGTATTGCCACCTTGACTTCTGTGCTGCTGCTGGCGAGGTGCTGCCTTCCGAGCTGGGTGCCTGGAGATCAGTGGCTGTTGGCCAGCCGCCAAGCTCGGAAGGCAGCACTGAAGTCAGGGTGGCAATACTGTGACCCCCTAAAATAACCTTGTGACGCCCCTGAAAATCCCTTTCGGGTCAGGACCCCCAATTTGAGAATCGGTGGTCACCCCCATGAAATCTGTATATTATATTGTAAAAGCACACAAAAGACCAGATTTAACTGTGGGACACCAGATTTCACGATCCGTGACGTATTTTTAATGGCCGTGAATTTAGTACAGCCCTACCCATAATGTGGGTATCATTTTTGATCTGGCCCCCTCTGTAGATCTAAATCATGCCAATTCTTTCTGCATTATGCTTCTAAGATACAGCCTTTCCAACTCAGCCACACTGCTAATACCAGTGAGTCTCAAACTTTTGTACTGGTGACCCCTTTCACACAGCAAGCCTCTGAGTGTGAAGTCCCCTTATAAATTAAAACACTTTTTTATATATTTAACACCAGTATAAATGCTGGAGGCAAAGCAGGGTTTGGGGTGGAGGCTGACAGCTCATGACCCCCCATGTAATAACCTCACAACCCCCTGTGGGGTCCCGACCCCCAGTTTGAGAAGCCCTGGCTAATACTCATCCAGCCTTTGCTATCCATACACACTGTTAAAACTCTCACCCAGGCCTTCATCGTCTCACAACTTGACTACCACAATCTCGTCTTCTTTGCCCTTGACAAATGCAGTATTGCCTGGCTCAGATCCATTCAAAATGCTGGTGCAAAAACCCATTTTCCTAGCTAATCACTGACCATTTCATTCCACTCTTTGCCTTCTTCCACAGGCTCCTGCTGCTCCATCACATAAAGTATAAGCTAGTTGTCTTCACATTCAGGGTCCTTCACCCTGCCCGTCATCTCTCAGACACTATTGAGATGTCAACTCCTGCCTCCAATCAGCCAAAAATACCAGCCTTCACCACCTACTTGTTAAATGTTTCAAATGTAACCCACACACCTCCTGGGTATGGTGCTCTGTCCCATCTAGTGGCACCGAGAGAAAAATTAATGAGTCTGCTCTACACCCTTAGCTAAGGGCTATGTGGCTTTTAGCTCATGCAGTAGAGGCTCATGCATTTACCTCCAGAGGTCCCAGGTTCAATCCCAACAGCCGGGGGGTGTCTGTTTTAAAGTGGGGACAAACAATTGTGCTTCCTTCCTCGTGGAAGGTGCTCCCCACAAGTATCCGCAAGGGCTCCTCCAGACTCTCCTTTGCTGTAATGCCTTCGAAAACATGACAAAGGTTGGGAATCGGGTGAGCTCTCCCCCCCTGCCTGTCATGCTGACCAATACTGTCTCACTGTGCTCCTCTGTCTCTCTGTCCCCACCGGTTGCCTCTTGTCTGGTGCTTAGACTGTAAACTCTTTGGAGGAGGGACCATTTTTTCGCTCTGTTTGTACGCATCTAGCAAAATGGGGGCCTGATCCATGAATGTCGTTTCTAGGCACTATCACAATACAAAGAATCATTTTGATGATGAAAGAAGAAAGCTTAAGACCTCGTTGGCTATGTCTACACCAGTGGTCTCCAAATGTTTTTGATCGCGCACCTCTATCAGTAAAAAATGTTGAGCACTCACCCCCTGGTGCGCCGGCTCTACCATTTTTGCCGAAGCAAAAAAAAAAAGCCACTCGAACTCTCACCTGAACTGCCAAAGCAAAAAAAACCCCAAACCCTCCTGCCGCGCACCACCAAGGATCCTCTTGCGCACCCCCTGGAGTGCACACACCCCACTTTGGAGACCACTGGTCTACACTACGGACCTTACAGCGGCACTGGTAACTGTCCCCAATGAGCGACAGTAGCCATGGCGATGGGAGATCATCTCCCACTGATGTAGCGCTGTCCACCCTGGCGCTCCTGTTCATGAAACTGCTGTTGGTCAGGGGGTGTTTTTTTCACACCCCTGATTGACAAAAGGGCTAGTGTGGACATAGATATCAAACATAAGGCTCTCAGCCTCATACCTATTGAAGCAAAGATATTTAAAATGAAGATTTCCCTCCAAGGTTGGCAGCATTGTTTGTTCCAGTCCATCAGCTCAGAGACAGTGGAGCTGGGCTTACTCCAGTGACTGACAAGTGAGTTGGCCAATAGCTCAGCAGAGCTGAGATGGAGTCTATTTCTTGTAGCAAGTTGTACTGTTCGCCGCCAGTCCATTCCCACGGATGTGGTGAGGCCTGACAGTAACATACTTGGAATCAGAACATATTCCAGAGTTTGGAGTTCAGAGCTGGCGGGTGTCAAACAACCATCAACAGCCATTGTCCAGCAAGGGAGCTACAATGCGACGACTCACCTGCATGAGGCCGCACCAGGGGAATTGCTCAGTCCTGCCTGGAGACTCAGCAATGCCCATCAGACAGACCTGGACTTGTGCTCCCCAAGCACATGAGACTGAGAGTATAAAACTGAACACAGGGGCCCAGGCTTGGCCTTTCTCCTTCACCCACCTACTCTGCAAGCAACAAGGACACTTTGAAGACTCCAACTGAGGGGACTGGCCCAGATTTCAAGGGTGAAATCTGTGTACTATGAACTGCAATATCCAGTGGAGTGAGAAATTGCAATATCCAGTGCGGTGAGAAACTGCAATATCCAGTGCAGTGAGAAACTGCAATATCCAGTGCGGTGAGAAACTGCAATATCCAGTGCAGTGAGAAACTGCAATATCCAGTGGGGTGAGAAACAGTTTAGTCTAGTTGTTGCCCGGTCTAACAGGGTTGAGAGTTTAGACTGTGTGTTTATATTTTATTTTATTTTGGTAACTAACTCTGACTTTTTGCCTATCACTTATAATCACTTAAAATCTATCTTTTGTAGTCAAAAATTTGTTTTACTGTTTATCTTTAGCAGCGAGTTTGCCTGAAATGTGTGGCAAATCTGCTCAGGTTTTGCAAAGGCTGGTGTAGTGGTGAACCAATTAATAATCGCACTGCTTGTCTTGAGCAATGCAAGATGGTATATTCCTGGGGTACAGTGCTGGGAGCTGGGGGGAATTGGGCTGGTGCCTTTCCCAATGATTCATGAGTGGCTCTGGCAGCATTCATGCAATCCAGCTGGGTGTGGGTCTCCACATGCGGTTGTGCTGAGTGATCACAGCACCGGGAGGGGTTTGCTGCTGGTCACTAGCAAGGCATTGTGAGAGACAGCCCAGGCTGGAGAGAGTTCAGGAGGCACAGCAGTCCCACAGTCCCAGGCTGCACCCCAGGGATCCCATCACAACCAGAAACTCACTGCTCTTGCAACTGAAAACTTTATTCTGTATTTCCTGTCCTAAACTGTGCTGAGTAAAGCGATTCCTGTAATACAAGACGTGAGGCTGTTAGGTAAACGCACGGTGTTGATAACATGTTAAGGTTAACTCCTTCTAACTGGATTAGTGTATCCAGTTCACTAATGTGCCTCTTGGAGGTGCAGCACAAGGAGTGAACGAGGGGGACGAGGGAAGCTTTAAGTCACCTTTTGCCACTCCTAATTTACCCTGGTGGCTGCATCGAGAACGTAGCAGTTGTGAAGGTCGTTCTGATTGGCAGCTTGCTGTGGTCTGCCTATGAGCTGTGTCACGTCCCAAGATCTCCACCGCAGTGGGAGCGATGGACAAGCCCCACATGCCCCTGACATGTGCTGGCCCTGCCACCTGCATCAAGCACTGTGTGGGAGCAGCGCCAGGCAGACAAATTCTCCCCTGGCCTCTTGTGGTGCCATTTTAGGTGCACATCTCTGGCCTGGCCTATGGAGCAGAGGGGATGGGATGGAGAGAAGTGGACAGGGATCTAAAAAAAGCCCCACATGTATTGACCCGCCTCCCCCCAAGAACTAGCTTTTGTGACGTAAAGGCCACAACCATTTCAGCAAATGCCAAGAGCTGTGATTTGGGTGGGGTGCTCTTTCAGTTAGAGGTGATTGAAACCTTGTAGTGTGCCAGTGCGGACACTGTTCTGCCTGGGTGCGCCTCGTTCAGGTGGCTGAGAGAGAGCTGTTGGTGAGCATATAAAAGTGCAGGAGGTTCACCAGATATTTGTAGGGTCTTGGTAATTACAAGCTTGTAGCAAATCACAAGGCACTGGTAATATAGTGAAGACCCACACCAGGGCCTCCTCAGATGCCAGACAGCTCATGTGCCTGATTAGTTAAGCCGTTGTAGAGCATGGACCAGGGAAGACCTTTCTGGTGGGTGACACCTTGTGGATTACTAGTAATTTGTATTACCAGAGGCCCAGTCAGAGTTAAGGCCCCATTATTCTGGGTGTTGGACAAAGAGAACTTGAGACAGTCCCTGCCCCAAAGAGTTTGCAATGCAAGAGACAAGGGACACCACGTTGACTGGAACATGGCACTGATCCCAGGGTGCACATTCCTCCCAGTGCACCTATTCTAAGGCTGGCCCTTTAAGGGTGCTGGGCTCAGCCTCCCCTAGCTGCTTCCCAGGTGGCAGCCCCCCGATTGACTCACGAAGTATGAGGGGACGTTAGTTCAGGGAGGCTAAAGGGAGAGCTCCCAGGCAGGGATGCCCGCACTGAGCAGGAGCCTGCTCCTGGCAAGTCTCACTTGGAACCAAGGGCTGTACTAGGCTGCTAGGAACAGCCAACGAAGACGGCCTGGGGGGGAACTGCACCAAAGGAGGAAGGACAACGTGACCCAGGGCCTGGACTGAAGAGCTATTAGGTGCGATCTTCAAGGAGGACTGTGGAGACCTGACACCAGGGGCTGTGACCTGGCTGCAGGGAACTTGCTTTTGAGAAACTGCTCATTAGGTTAATAAACTGGCTCTAGGAAGGGGAAAATATCTTGAAGGCACGTGTTGAGTGGCGTCTTGATTAAAGAGGAGGATGCTGCATTGGGTGAGCCCCTACTCTGCTGACTATTCTTGCTAACGACACAATTTGGCGGTTTAATTTTATTTGTCTTTTGTTTACTAATAACACCTCTGAATAAATCATTAACCAGTGATCTTCCTAGCCGTTACCATAAGGCAGTTACCCTGGGCACCACCATAGCAGTGGATCTCGAGGAGTACAGGGTCGTGGCTACGCAGATATGTGGTATGCCCTCCCCCAATGAAAGGGTAGTTTGGAAGAGTCCTGTTAATTGCCCAGATTCTCCAGAGACTGCGGATAATATGGAAATATACATGGGTGCCATTTTGAATGCCCTGTAAGACTCACATCAGAAACTAGAACTGAGTAACACTGACCCTAATGCTAATCAAAAAAATCAGAGACTATCAGGGTTGGAAGGGACCTCAGGGGGTATCTAGTCCAACCCCCTGCTCAAAGCAGGACCAACCCCAGCTAAAATCATCCCAGCCAGGGCTTTGTCAAGCCGGGCCTTAAAAACCTGTAAGGATGCCGGGTGTTGGTTACTTTCCTTGCTGTTGTCTCTGGGGCGCTAGTATCTGGCTGATTCCCCAACTTACAGCATGTTTTAATGACAACCCTACAACACAATCCTCATAACTTGATATGCATTAATGAGTCACATATTTAGATAGAACAGGGGGTTTTGGCAGTTCATAACCTTTCCCCTGATACCTCACCTGGCCGGCTTTATATGGAAGATCACAATTATAGACGGATAAGGACGGGGGGGCTACAAGACACTCCCCTGAGGTACAGTATGTCACACTGGTCAGAAGTCACCCTGTCTCAGGGAATCTTTAATGACAAGAAGAGGCTGGGAGCTCGTTATCCAGAAGATGGAGCCTGCAGTAGCACAGAGTTGCCTACCGCTGGCTGGGAAATTGACTCAGCACTGATCCGGAAGGAACAGTGCTGCCTACCAAGGATCAGCTCTGCTTCATGCTGTTCTTCCCTGGGTCTCTGTGCACTTTTGGGGGTTGACCAAGGTGTCCTGAGGTGAATCACTGTTACCTGCTTATGACATGAGGGAGTCTCGTCTGTGCCCACTGGGGAAAACTCTCCTGAAGCTACCAGCTGCAGCTAACACACGCGCTCCACACGGGGCCAACACAAGCCCTGCTCTTTCCCACTGCAGGCTAGCAATTTACACTCAAGTGCCCAGTCCCTTGTCTTCTGGGCATCGATCCGCTGCCTGTGTGGAAGCAGTGCACCTCTGTTTACTGTCTTCACCTCTGTTCAGCACTCTCCTTCGCACAAGGCTCTTGGACACATCTACCATCAAACCGAACAGAAATTTATTTGACAAAGCCTGAGCTAAAGCTTCAAAAAGAAGCCAGTAAAAGGATTTGGAGACAATGTTGCAGGTAAAAGAAAAACCTAAAATGCAATCTAGAGCCTGTACTTAAGAAGTTCCATTCTAGCCTAATAAAGTATTTCTCACCCACTGATTGATCCAGTCCAGAGAGCTGGGATCCACTTTTCGCAAAACACTCCCTTGGCAGGGCATTGCCTCTGTAATGGATAACATCTTGTGCCTTCTCCTCTTCTCTCAGGCAATCCCAGGCTCTGCGTCTCTTTTCATCACCAGGGCATTTCGTTAACTTCGGCTCAGCCCCGAGGCTATTCAGCGCCTTTCCTTGGGCTTCTCTGCCTGAAGATGCTCGCTCAGGCCTGCATCTGGTCCAGACTGTAAACACAGGGTTGGGCTGGGTCAAAAGATCTGGATTGTTCTTACTCTTCGTGAAGTTAACTCTGAGACCTGATCCGCCTCACGTGACACGCTTCATCTCCAGCAGCTTTGGAACAGAATTTTCCACATGTCTCGTAAAATATTTCCCATGCAAACAGCTTCCCATAACCATGACAATCTGCTAGTTCTTAGCTTTTGGCAGAGACCACACTTGACCCTCCGCTACGGTGAGGTATCGAGAAACTGGTGAGACATACGTGTAATGTGCCTGCTGGGCACCTCTGGACATCCCTGTGTCACAGTCTCTCATCCAGGGACTGACCTACCCAACTCTAATTAAGCTTTGAGATCTTACAGGCTCACAGCATAACACCGTATGACCTCATTTTAAAAAGCAAGGTCTTTAAAGCTGCTTATGCTGAATGTCTTATAATACACATGTTGAGTAATCTTGTATCACTATTTTCTATTTAACAAGTTAATAATGTGCCAGCCCAAATCCTTCAGTTACTAACACCACTGGAGGGACTCATTAACCAACTTGAACACATACTAGGGGAATACTAATATTCACAATATACATTTTTATATTCATGTTGGTGTTTCTTGTATCCATGACTCAGTTAATATATTGGTTTAAACATTTGCTGGCAGATGATTTTCTCTTTCTCTAAAGATTTATACTGTGCACATCACCAGAGTAGCACCCTGGTAATGCTAATGATGGCTTGTCATCATGCACAGCTACTTCTGGCTGTCAGCGGAGGGCTGTTTTGAAGGGAAAGCAACACACTCAGCCCTCCTGAGTGCCTCATGTTGCTCAACAGTGACCCCTTCAGGAGTAACACTAATGATTCCCACCCAGTTCTCTTTGGCCAGAAGTTTGGGGGCTGCCTGCAACACATGGCTACGGGGGTAGTGGGTGAAATAGTACAGAGGTTTTAAATGGTATAGAGTTTCTCTGGCCCAGTGAGTACAATCACCCCAGAAAAAAAAAAGACAAGAAATCCCAAAAGCAATTGAACATAACATAAGAGCGGCCATACTGGGTCAGACCAAAAGGTCCATCTAGCCCAGTATCCTGTCTGCTGACAGCGGCCAATGCCAGGTGCCCCAGAGGGAATGAACAGAACAGGGAATCACTGAGTGATCCATCCCCTGTCGCCCATTCCTAATTGAAAGATATTTGTCAGACAACCCAATAAACATCATTATCTTTTTCCCCTCCTCTTCATCAGGGTGGTCTGGTCTGAGAACTTTCTCACCCCCTCTGTTTTTCTAGGCTCTCCTTGCCCGGTAATCAAAATGTACAGACTCAGCGGGGATTCGTTTTAACTACCCATGTGCTGACTCAGTTCAAAAACAATCAGTTCAGTGGGTACTTGAGAGCCGGAATCAGAACCATGTTTCCAGTCGAAGTGAGGAGGCAGCTTGTGGTACTATGAGAAAGACCATGTATGGGGAGACTTGAGTGGGTACAGCAATGGCTGCTACCATGACTAGGTTTCTATGGCACTGCAAGGTTTCTCTGTCAGAAAAAATACCATTTCACCCAACACTCAGGGTAGGTGTTGCCAGGAACTGAATAATGTGAGTGAAATGAATTCTAAGTTGGAAGTGGAAGAGGCAGAGAAGATCAACACAAGAAGCTCAGCTTATCCCGATGAATTCCCTCCTAGGACTGAGGAAGTTGAGGATGCGGTGAAGACACTGAAGAGCAATAAACCTCCCAGAGTGGGCAACACACCCGCAGAGCTAATTAAAAGTGGTGGCAAGGCACTCATCTCGGCATACCGCAAACTTTGTCAATGTGATTTGGGAGTCTGGAAGATGGCTCAAGACCTGGACATAATCCCTGATGGTTCCTCTTTCATAGAATATAAAAATAAGATACGCTCTAGGAATTATTTTGGGGAATTCTATGGCCTGTGTTATATGTGAGGTCAGACTAGATGATCACAATGGTCCCTTCTGGCCTTGGACTCTAAGAAAGTGTCTATTTCTGGAAATTACCACTCAATCTCATTGACACATCGTAGCAAAATACTGTCACCCGTCACCCTCAAGCGAATTGTTCCCAAGATAGAGAACTTTCTGACCGAAGAACAAACTGGGTTTAGACCCACAAGAGGGACAGTGGAGGAATAATTCAGTCTGCAGGTGCTATGCACGAAGGTGCTGGAGAACAATAGGAGGTGCTCCATGTCGTCGTGGATTTTGTGAAAGCATTTGACAGCATATGGCACAAATCTCGTTAGGCAATCCTGCAGCAGGCAGTAGATGGTGTAACTGTAATAAGGCTGAACATCTCTATGGGAGTGCGATAGCTTTGGGGGTTGGGGGGTGAGCACAGTTGGTTTGACTTTAGGGTAGGTGTCAGACAGGGCTGCTTGCTCTCACTAACCCTCTTCAATTGTTATCTTGAAGGCATCCTAAGAAGAGATGCTGATGGAAGCCTACATGAAGGTGTGTACCTGTCAATGGACGAACAATTATTCATCTGTGCTTCGCCAATGATTCTGACCTGACTGGATCATTGCAAGAAGAGCTGCAACAATTTCTAGAGAGAGTAGTGGTGGAAGCAAAGAAGTCAGGTCAAAAGGCATCACACGAAAAAGCAGACCATGATCATGTTTAAGACCGTTGAAAAGGCAAAGGTATTCCTGCACAGATCTGAAAAGGCACTGGAGTGTGTTGAGTGCTTCAAATACCAGGGCAGTATGACTACCAGGTATGCTAAATAACATTTAGAGATCAGGCATAGAAAGGGACTCGTGACACCCAGACACATTTAGAGAAGCAACAGTATTACCAGCAAGTGTAAAATGAAATTGCTGCAGTCTCTTGTCTTCAGCTTCTTGCTATATGCCTCAGAGACACAGACGTTAAAGAAACAGGACACTAGGAAGCTTTTTGCCTTCGAATTGAAATGCTCCAGGCAATTGCTGCCCGTTAGTTATAGTTCACACAAATTTACTGCATAACTGGAGTGATACCTGTTATTGAGACAATCAGACAAAGACAACTTGAATGTGTGGGACACATGGGTTGGATGAGTGGAGGAAGATTGCCGAAGCAAGCTTGGCAGAGACTGGTGCCAGGGGTAGAGGGCACCCCACAGTGAATGCGGTTCAGCAAAATGGCTGCCTGGCTGGGATGCAGGATGGTGCACTTCTTAAGGCTGTGTGAGGACCACAAAATGTGCAGGAAGATTTCTGGCCAATGACTCATGTGCTGAGCTTACTGTTCATTGTGACGGGACTCTGTGGTGCTTTGCACTAGGAGAGAATGTACGTAGCTAAGTGTTTAAATCAAGACGAGGAGTCTTGGTAAAATATCTGCTCTAGTTCATCTGCAGATTTTTGGGTTCAATTCAGGAATCATTGGGTGAAATTCCTGTGCTATGCAGGAAGCCTATGCCAGACTAGGTGAGCATAACAATCTCCCCTGAATGTACATTGTGCGCTACAAAATCTGTCAAACCAACAGGCCCTTGCTTCAAAAAGTCCAGTGTCTACCAGTACTAAAGGGTACAATGAAATGCAAAACAATACAGAACTAACGGTGTGGTTGGTGGTTTTATGGACTATCGCACTTAGGAGGCGCACACAGTACACTGGTAAACCCCAGCATACGAACAATGATGAAAATATACAGGTGGCTGATGGAAGAGACACATTGGCTTGTCCAGGCCATCACCCAGGGACCAGTACCTAATATTTTCTAGTGTCCAATCTCGTTTATTTCGGAGAGTCCCAAGTAACAGGGCTTCCCCCATTCTCATTGGGAGGCCATTCCACAGACACGTACATCTCTCCGTGAGGAAATGTTTTGCGATGGCAACATGATTTTTCTTTTCCTTAATTTTACCCCATTACTCCTAGTTACACTCCCTGGATCCCACAACATAATTCCTGTCCCTTTTCAGGGTTTGCACCTTCCGTATCTGTAGATGGTTTCCTTGTTACTTCCTCCTCCTCTCTTAGCAAAACTGGGTGTATTTAGCACTTAGCTCCTTTTTATTTGTTGGTCTGTTTCTTTAAGACCAATGTGATTTGGGGGCTGCAGACGCAGAAGCATCATGTCGTGGAGCAGGGCCGAGCGTCCCGCCTTGCATGGCAATGGAGAGACCACAGCTGGTAGATTGCAGTCAAGGATGGGCACCACATTAGCTGCAAGGTACTGACCTGTGGCAAGTAGTTCAGAGAAGAGCAGCCCAAGCGATCAGGGGCTGGCGAGTTGGAGGGATTAGAAAAGATTAAAGGAGCTACCTCTGTCTACTTTGGGTAAGGGATGCCTCTGCATGAACACAAAAGCTTCCCATTATGTATGGAGGGTGTAAGCACAGAAGAGGGAGAGGAAAGATTAGGGTGACACACTGAGGCATAGCTAAAAGGAACAGGATAAATCTGAGCAAAGGAAAATTTAGGATGAATATCTGGGGAAACTTCTTAACAGTGCGATGTCTTCGATTGTGGGATTGTCTCCCCAGAGAAGTGTCAGAGCCCTATGGCTTGATACTTTTAAAACTAGACTGAATAAAGCACAATGAAATGTCCTGTCAGGGCCAATCCTATATTGGGCCAAGCAAGCTAGATTAGAGGTTGAGGTTCTGCTATGTCTTCTCCCACTCTAACTCCTGTGAATCAGGCCCTAGGCCTGGTCTACACTAGGACTTTAATTCGAATTTATCAGCGTTAATTCGAACTAACCGCTCAACCGTCCACACCAGGAAGCCATTTAATTCGAACTAGAGGGCTCTTTAGTTCGAATTTGGTACTCCACCCCGGCAGGTGGAGTAACGCTAAATTCGACATGGCTAGCTCGAATTAGGCTAGGTGTGGATGCAAATCGAACTTAGTAGCTCCGGGACCTATCCCACACTGCACCACTCTGTTGACGCTCTGGACAGCAGTCCGAGCTTGGATTCTCTGCCCAGCCACACAGGAAATGACCCGCGAAAATTTGAATTCATTTTCCTGTCTGGGCACTTTGAATCTGACGTTCTGGTTGCACATCGGGGCGAGCTCCGCAGCACCTGCCACGATGCAGAGCTCTCCAGCAGAGGAGTCCGGGCAATCCCAGAATAGAAAGAGGTCCCCAGCATGGACTGACAGGGAAGTCATGGATCTGATCGCTGTGTGGGGCGAGGAGTCTGTGCTCTCGGAGCTGCGCTCCAGCAAGCGGAATGCGAAGACCTTCGAGAAGGTCTCGAAAGCCATGAAAGAGAAAGGATACAGCCGGGATGCGATGCAGTGCCGCGTGAAAGTCAAGGACCTAAGACAAGGGTATCAAAAAGTCAGAGCGGCAAACGGACGCTCGGGAGCACAGCCCCAGACATGCCGCTTCTACGAGGCACTGCATGCCATTCTAGGTGGGTCTGCCACCACTGCCCCACCAGTGACGGTGGACTCCGAGGACGGAATAGTGTACCGGGACAGTTCCTCCTCGATGTTCGCCGATGGGGAAGCTGAGGAAGGGTCTTTTGAGGACGGCGCAGGTGACAGCGAACACACTCCCGCTTTCCCTGACAGCCAGGATCTCTTCATCACCCTCACAGAGATCCCCTACCAACCCTCCCCTGCCGTTAACCCGGACTCGGAATCAGGGGAAGGATCAGGCGGTAAGTGCTACACACGTATAAACATTTATTTTTTGTAACATTGTTATAGAAAAAATAGAAACTGTATTTACAAAATTCTAAATATTAAACTATATAAAGAGAAGGTCCACACAAATGGGGATAGAAAAATAATCCTCTAGCGACATTTCCACGAAGGTGTCACTCAGTTCCTCGCAAAGCCTCCGCATGAGGTTCGTCGGAAGAGGTGCCTTGTTGGGCGCTCCGTGGAAGCAGACTCTTCCACGCCAGGACATCCGAATATAGAGTGGAACCATTGCCTCGACTAGCATTGCTGCATATGGTCCTGGTCTGTGCAGTGCGTCCCGTAACATCCTGTCTTTCTGGGCACGAGTGACCCGCCTCAGGGTGATCTCGTTCTGCAAATACTGCATCTAAGTAGGGCAATTAGTGTAGTGTTACTATTGTTAATGGTTTACAATTAGGTTGCATAACAATGACCCTCGACTAACAGCCACGTGCGAGAGGCCACAGAGAACAAGCATCCATTGATCGTTCCCGTGCACTGGCGGGAGGGGCTGCAAAAGGCTCATCCTTTCTGCTTTGCACATTTCCTTTAGCAGGAGAGCACAGCTAACCACTAACTGATAAGCAGTATGTACTGTAAGGCTTACCAGGACTTTGTGCAAGAGGGATGCAGCTGTCTCCTCGCTTGTGTGCTGTCCAGTGCAATGGCTCCGCCAATGAGAGCGTATTCCGAAATCTCGGACTAGTTCTGAGATCTCCTGAGACTTGGTTCCCTCTTTGGTCTTGTTAACTGAAACTGACTAGACTGTGTTTACTGTTGGCAAACATGTATGTGTTCAAGGAAATCACCTACTTTTTCGCATCACACAGCTTCGGCTCTTTCCCGGACTGCCCCGGCATCCCCCTCGCAGAGGCTGGCTCAGATTAGACGCCGAAAGAAAAAGACTAGGGACGACATGTTCCAGGAACTGATGGCCTGCTCCAGAGCGGAGGCGGCAGAGCAGAGACAGTGGAGGGACACCCTGTGTCAGCAGCATCGCACACACATGGAACGGGAGGATAGGTGGCGGCAGGAAGACCAGCAGGCGACTCAAACGCTGCTTGGTCTAATGAGGGAGCAAACGGACACGCTCCGGCGCCTTGTAGATGTTCTGCAAGACCGCAGGCAGGAGGAGAGAGCCCCCCTGCAGTGCATCTGCAACCGCCCTCCAACGGCAAGAAGTCCTGTCCCCCCCTCACCCAAAGTTACAAGAAGGAGGGGCGGTAGGGGCCGTGAGAACTGTCCCTGCACCGCAGCAGACCGCTAATGTTCGAGACACCTCTCGCGCTGTAAATTTGTACAAGTTCTTTCCTTACAGCATCAACCAGTCCCAACTCCAAGTTTAAACCCCCCACTGTGTACTACATTATTAACAGCGGTTTGGTGTTACTCACTGTTTCCGTCACGTTTCTTGTGTCAGAAGACTTTCTGTGGGTGTGGGGGGGGGGATTGTAATTGCAGTGCATAGCCCACAGTACCATGGTACAGACTTGGGTGCAGGGTCAACTGCAGGGCACACACAGACTGCAGTCACTAGGCACCAGGGTCAGTCTGTGTGGTGTATGCTGCCCGGGTCTTTCGTTGATGTGTATGCTTGTCCAGGATCCTGGTGCCTGCCATCCCTGAATGTAAAGGCAGGCTTCCCTTCACATGCACTTCGACCGTAGCCACGATCCTCCCCGGTGCCCTGAGCCCCAAAAAGAGCCTTCATCCAGGGGCAGATACTCACCCTTCCCCCACACCCCTCACCCCTTCCAACGCCCAAACCCACAGCCCACAGCCGTCATGTAAACCCCTATCCAAAGACGGCACCCCTTGCCCCTTCCTGCAAACCCACCCATTCCTGCAACCCTCCCCCTACATGCAGAACCACCGTAAACCGTCCCCCACCCCACAGACCTATGTAGGAGCAGGAGGCTGTCCGTCCTGTTTTGGACAAGCGGTCTGTACATCAGTGCACACCTTACCCAGCACAGAATGCTTACATGTTTCAACCAAGAAACAGAAATGCAAAGTCAACGAAAGATTTATTATTAAGTACTGTTACGTTTCATTAGTTTTAAAACGTGCTTTGGAAGTGGGGGAAACTTGGAGAACCGGGTTTGTGAGCTCAGATCTAACTGGACACATACAGACACAGGCCCATGATCAGGCTCTCTTAAAATCAAGTAGACAGTCACAGGTTACCCTGCTCTGCGAGGAAACTCGCTTTCAAAGCCTCCCTGATGCACAGCGCTTCCCGCTGGGATATTCTCTCGGCACGGGTGTCTGGCTGATCGTAAACAGCAGCCAGGCGATTTGCCTCAACCTCCCAAGCGGCCAAAAAGGTCTCGCCCTTGCTCTCACATAGATTGTGGAGCACACAGCAAGCAGCAATAACAACTGGGATATTCTTTTCGCTGATGTCCGAGCGAGTCAGTAAGCTCCGCCATCTCCCCTTGAGACGTCCGAAAGCACACTCCACCACCATTCTGCACTTGCTCAGCCGGTAGTTGAAGAGTTCCTTCGCACTGTCCAGGGCGCCTGTATAAGGCTTCATGAGCCAGGGCATTAGCGGGTAGGCCGGGTCCCCGAGGATCACTGTAGGCATCTGCACATCCCCAACCGTTATTTTGTGGTCCGGGAAGAAAGTACCTGCCTGGAGTCGTCTAAACAGACCAGAGTTCCTGAACACACGCGCGTCATGAACCTTGCCCGCCCACCCGACGTTGATGTTGGTAAAACGTCCCCTATGGTCCACCACAGCTTGCAGCACCATTGAAAAGTAGCCCTTTCGGTTAATGTACTCGCTGGCCTGGTGGGCTGGTGCCAGGATAGGGATGTGAGTCCCATCTATAGCCCCACCGCAGTTTGGGAATCCCATCGCGGAGAAGCCATCTATGATGACCTGGACATTTCCGAGAGTCACTACCTTTGAGAGCAGTTGCTCAACGATTGCGTGGGCTACTTGAATGACAGCAATCCCCACGGTAGATTTGCCCACGCCAAAGTGGTTCGCTACTGACCGGTAGCTGTCTGGCGTTGCTAGTTTCCAGAGAGCAATGGCCACTCGCTTATGCACACTCAGGGCTGCTCGCATGCGTGTGTCCTGGCGCTTCAGGGCAGGGGACAGCAAGTCACACAGTTCAAGGAAAGTGCCCTTACGCATCCTGAAGTTTCGCAGCCACTCTGTGTCATCCCAGACCTGCAGCACTATGCGGTCCCACCAGTCTGTGCTTGTTTCCCGGGCCCAGAATCGCCGTTCCACACCATGAACGTGACCCATTGCCACCATGATCTCCACTGCCCGGTGTACCCTGCTTTGTGAGAGGCCTGCGCCACTCTCCTCACCGCGCTGCCGGAGCCTCCTCGCCCGGTTTCTCATCAGCTGGCTGTGGAAGAGGTGGACGATAAGGTGCGAGGAGTTGACAACGGCCATAAGTGCAGCGATGATCGCAGCGGGCTCCATGCTCGCAGTGATGTGGCGTCCGCGCTGTAACCGACCAGACAAGGGCGCGAACAGATTTCCCGCCGGCGCTTTCATGGAGGGAGGGCGTGATTGACGGTTCAATGATGACAGTTACCCAAAACCACCCTCAACACATTTTTTCACCCAGCAGGCATTGCGAGCTCTACCCAGCATTCCAATGGGCAGCGGGGACTGCGGGAACTGTGGGATAGCTTCCCACAGTGCACCGCTTCCAAAGTTGACGCTGGCCCGGTGAATGTGGACTCAGAAGTTCGAATTTGTGTATTTAGTATGGATACACAAATTCGACTTCATAAGGTCGAATCCACAAATTCGACTTAAGTAGATTCGAAATAGTCCTGTAGTGTAGACAAGGCCCTAGAGGGAGACAATCAGTGATTTCTACTGATTAAAAAAAATAAAATAAAGCCCTTTTTAATCTGCAGTATATAAAATAAAAACCCTTTATTCATATTGTACATTCCAGGCTACCTTTTTATCTTGACATTCTAATACCATCCAGGAAAAAAAAAAAGATTAACCCTTATGGTTTATATTTTCACCATGAATCCTAGTAAAAAAAATATTATACCGTTGGGTGTAGTTTATTCTTTATATTTTAATGGCTATAGCAAAAATACTGCTTAAGTAAAAAAAAAGTTGAATACTTTTTACAGCTATGTTGTCATAGGAAAGCTGTGTTTCAAAGTGAGGGTATCATCGGCTCTGAAATGGGACTTTTTAAAGTGTAAAAAAACCCACCCCACCAAAATCTCTTTGCCAGTATTTTAACTAATAGGCTTTCGGCATATAAAGCACTGGCTCTGACGCCTCGTCAGGCCACCCAATACTGAGCGACTCCACACGTGTCTTGAACTTCTAAGTGTAAATGGAAAAAACATCTACAATAAAGTGTTTCTCCTGGAGGAACAAACTTCTGATACAGCAAGTCTCCCCAAGCACAACCACACCTGTTGGAAGGTGGAGGGTCAGTTTTGCATGTAGGATTTTAACTTAAAATACCTTTGGCGTGAAATCATATAGAATGGAGCTGGCTGAAAAATGGAACTTCAGTCCTACAGGAAATGCTGAGATTTTTAAATGTGCTTTCATCCTGAATCAGAATAAAAAGTCAAAATCTAAGACTGTTTTGCAAAATGAAATATTTCGTTTTCATAAAGTTGAAATGTTTTGTTTAAACGTTGCATTTTAAAGTCAAAATGAAGTCATGAGGAAACATATTGATGTTACCAAAACTACATGTTCTGATAATTGTCTGTTAAAACATTTGACAAGCAATATGTTCAAGACATGTTTTATTTTGTTGAATCTGCATTTTCTGATGGGAAAACTGTTCCACTGGAAAATTTTCAGCCAGCTTTAATATGGAATCTTTGGGATTCATGATTTGTTCTGGTTCAGACAGTGTGCTCAGTGCTCCACAGAACACAGGGTCTGAACTGCTTTCCACTTATACCACAAGAACAAAGGAATTGCAGGGCAAACAAAGGCCAATGTGCTATGTTGCAATGAATTGCCAGGCTGGGGTCAGGTCCATATCCCAGGGAGTCCAGTATCCTGTCTCTGACAGTGACCAACTCCACTTGGTTCAGTGTAAGGTGCAAGAAATCCACAGCAGTAGATGTGGGATCAGCTAGTCCCCTTGAAGGTCTCCGCTGCATCTCTAAGAGTTAGATACTGACTAAGTTGGTTTATCCCTTCCAATGTTTTGGTTAACATTAGCTACTATAACTCTGGCGATATTTTTTATCCATATAAAGATCCAATCTCCTTTTGGGTCTTTCCTAAATGATTGGTCTCAATGACATCCTGTGGCAATGAGTTCCTCAGTCTCATTACTCACTGTGTGAAGAAATAGTTCCTTTTATCAGTTTTGAATGTGACACCTCTCCATGAAGTCGAACATCCCCTTGGGATGAGAGAGGGAGAACAGGAGACACTGACGTCAGTGGAGTTACTCCTGATTCATGCTGGTGCAAAGGGGATGAGAATCAGTTCCTCCCTGCCTCCGTCTCCTCCTTGCTCTGCCCCCCCATCTTATCTATTCTTATTTGCTTTCCCGGTTTTCAACCTCGTTTTTATTCTCTCTTTTTCTGCCTCTGTCTTTCTCCCCCAGCGTCAGCACTCTCCCATTTCCTCTCTCGCTCTCTCTCTCCGCCCTCTTTTCCCTTTTCTTTCTCCCTGTCACGGGTTTCACTCACTGCTGCAGCACCTCCTGCTGGCTGTCACGGGAATTAGCTCCGCTAGCCAGTGCGCCCTCTCCTGGTGGTGCCTCGCCCGTCGTCATCACCATCTGCAGACGCACCTCAGTCCAGCTGCTGCAGTGTCCTCTGCCCACGGCCGTGTCACTGTTTGTGTTTTCCCCCTTCCAGGGCTGTGTGGGGCAGGAAGTATCTCAGTTCTAGAGTCTAGACACTTCCCCAGTGGTGAGTGGGAGACCTGGGCCCACCCTCTACTCTGGGTCCCGGCCCAGGGATCCTGTAGCTAGCAGCCTCCTGCTGTTGTCTATTTGGTTGTCATGGTTTTTGTTCCTATGGCAACAGCGTTAGATTATTAGGGGATAGCCCAGCCGGTTTCGGCCGGGTGGGTGAGCTCTGTGTCTGTAAATAAAATGGAGGTTTTGTTAGCTGTCTGCTCTCTGGCCTCAAGTGATTTCTTCCTACACCGGCTGCCCCCAAGGATACACCACCTGCTACCTCTCCTTAACTTCTCACCAGTGCTGCTTCCATTCCCTGGGCCATTTCCCCTGGGCCCCAACCCCTTCTTCGCCCTCTCCTCAGGGCCTCAAGACTGCACGTCCCAGCAGCCAGCCAGGAGCTCGCACACTCTCTAGCCCCCCAGTCCTTGCTCCCAGCTGTCCTGTCTGAGCTGAGCCCTCTAGGAACCCAGTCCTCCCGCTAGGGCTCCCTGCAGCAACTGACAGCCTCTGCCCCGGCAGCTCTTTTTATAGGGGTTACTGGGCCCTGATTGGTTGTGTCTCACAGCCTCTCTCAGATTGGCTGCTCCGTGCGCAGCCTCCCTAGGCTGCTTTTAACCCCTTCTCTGCCAGTGTGGGGCAGATGCCCCATCACACTCCCCATCTCCCCTTCAGCCCCCTCCCTGGATTTTGCTCTGTCTCTTCTGCACTCCACCCCGGCATCTGCCCTTCCCTGCCCACCCCCCCGGCACTTACCAGAAGGACCTGCATTGGGAGGGTCTGGCTGGTCCCTCTGTGTGGCTCCCGTGCACCTGTGAAAGCAGAGCCGCGGCACCTATTGGTAGGGAGGCTGCTGCTTCAAGAGAACAGGGAAAGAATCAGGGTGGGGGTCTTAAAAGGAGCTCCCAGCTCCTCTCCAGCTTCAGCCCCCATGAGGGAGTGCTTCAGTATCGGGCCATACTTGTGGCAACTTCACTGCTCCTTCCCTCCAACCTCTGCTGGTGCCTCTTGGTGCTCCAGCCACTCCTCTCCCTCCCTCTCTCCTGGGCACAGACCAGAGATGGGGAAGGGACACTCTTTTCTGCCTGCCCAAAGCTCCCTTGGATTTTTTTAACAACCCCCCCACACTGCTCCCAACACCAGGTTTGCAGGTTTAGTGGTGCCCACAGTCAAGTGTAGCTGGGACCTCAGTGAGGCAGGTTCTCGCCACCGCCCCAGGGGGGCTGCCCCTAAGGCTGGAAGAGTCTGGCCTGAATCAAGCTGAGTGTCCCTCTAAAACCAAGAAGAGAATAAGTGGGCAATGGCGAGAGAGCCATCCTCTCCGGCCTGGCTGGCTCTCTGCGTAAAGCTGGCCCTTCTCCCTGTGAAGGACCCTGGCTTACGTTCTTGAAGAAGTCCTGTATGAAATGCCAGACCTCCCCTAAACACTGTCACTCTGGAGATGCTGGCTGCCATCCAGGAACATAGCTGAGTCCACAAAAATTCATCACACTTGTGACCCAGGTCTGAACTAAGAGACAGGTCCCCCCCGCTGAAGAGGCCAGTGTAGTAATGTGCTACCTTATCTCGAGTGTCACTGACTTTGGTCTATTTAATTTTCCCTTTGATTTTAATATAGATTTATTGAAAGTTTCAGTTATCAAAACAAACTGCAGTGGCAAATTGGTGTTCTTCTGCAGCCATACAAGCACCTATAAAGCTGCCAGTGTCTGAAATAAATGGTGCTATATGGGAGGTCAGTTATTGCAATAGAAATTCCCTTGGGATTTGCACTGTGCAGTTTAATATTTTTCTTATTACCCTCTTTCTTTACTGATATTTATGCCTTTCTCTTTAAATTTAAAACAACATACAGCCATCTGCCAAAACAAGATGCTGTTATAAAGTCACCTCTGATAAACCTGTGAATAAGCATTCTCCCCTGAAAGCCCTGGCAAATCTTGACAGGTCTCCTTTAAAAAACAACAACAGTGGAACAGGGACAGAGAGACTGATAAAGGAATTTTTCTTCCTACAAAGTTTGCACGAGAGAGGCCAGCTCCTTGGTTGCTGCTTTCCAGATGACTTGTCATTTTAAGGGATCCCCGCAAAGACCTCCCCTTCTTAATTCTGCCCTGTTGGGATGTTGTGTGTCCCCAACTGGCTGTCCTGAGGTCCTATAAGGCATGCACAGGCACCTTCCAAAAATCTCCCCCACGTGTAGTCCCAGCAAGAGTCAGACATTTAAAAGATACATAATTGGGGTATTTGTTCATAGATTCCAAGACTAGTAAGGACCCTTGTGATTATCTAGTCTGACCTCCTGTATATAACACCGGCCTCGATCAAGATCATGGCTTGTGCTAGGGGCTGTACAAAAACATAATAACAGACCGTGTCTCCGCTCCAAAGGGCTTACAATCCAGACAAGACAGACAGGGTGGGAGAAAGGGAGAACCGAGGCACAGAAAGATTAAGTGATTTACCCAAGGTCACACAGGAAGTATGGGACAAAGCTGGAAACCGAAGCCCGGTCTCTCCCGTTGCAGTCTAGTGCTGTATTCCAGGACCATCCTTCCTTGGTGGGACATGCTTGGGTCTTCCTGAAGAAACACGAGTAGGCTGGCAGCAGGTTCTGAAAAACAACAGGGCTTGCTAGGAATAAACAGATAACGCCAAAGTGAAGAGCTAGCTTAGCTGGTAATTGCAATAAAGTGCTATGCCCTAGTGCATTGAATCATCCCCAGCATCCTCAGCTGTCAGTCACATTTGGTCACCCTGGCTTGTGATGCCAGGACAGAGCGTTTCTGGATCTTGCCCCTGCTGGTCATGGATGGCAGTGGTTGCCAAGTGCTCCAGCTCTTGAAAAGCTCCGCTGCTTGAGCCAAGGAGATGCATCACATGAAGATGCTACGAGTGGCTTACACTCTGTTTGTTCCTCTCTTTGGCAGTCCCTGGTAAGCCACCTGGGACAACATGCTATGGGCTTCCAGTCACCCCCGGGGAACTGGGGTCACACACTACGGCTACCTGCTGCTTCTCTAGGGCCTCTTCTTAAGAGATTGGTCATAAGAACAAAAGAAGGGCCATACTGGGTCAGACCAATGGTCCATCTAGCCCAGTACCCTGTCTGCCAACAGTGGCAAATGCCATGTGCCCCAAAGGGAATGAACAGAACAGGGAATCATCAAGTGATCCATCCCCTGTCGCCCATTCCCAGCTTCTGGCAAACAGAGGCCAGGGACACCATCCCTGCCCATCCTGGCTAATAGCCACTGATGGACCTATCCTCCAGGAATGAGAATGTTTCCAGGCACAAGGGAATCCCCAGGTAGTGACCAGCTGGCATTGGCTTCAGTATGCCTACCCCAGCATAAAACCGGTATAACCGAGTGGAGAATCAGAACTGTCATAACTAGGTCTAAGTTGGGTGATTCTGTATGGATAGAAAAGAGTCTTATTGCTTGTAACCACTGACCTCTGAGGTCACAAAGCCAGGGTGGGTTGTCAGTGGTACCAACATGCACAAGGTAATCTCCTGTGGATCGCTGAAGCATAAGGCATCTGTTGATCATCTGTAATGGAGGTATGGGGAGAATGTTTTGAAAGACGACTTGAGTGAAATAAATCAGTTTTATTTAGGACTTTTGATGGGCTATGGAGCCTTTGCTGTTGGTTTGCTTAGAGATAGGCCTGAGCTGCGAATCTAGGACCCAAATCCAATTTTCCCAAATCTGGAAGGTGTTTGGAGTAGGGGTTTGGTTCAGGCCCATTTCAAAATCCAATAGCTGGAGTCTGAAGCTAGACAAATTCAGGATAGAAATGAGGCTCAGCTTTTGAACAGGGAGGGTAATTAACCATTGGAACAACTCGCCTAGGCCCAGGATGGATTTGCCATCACATGGAGTCTGTAACTGGAGGGCAGCGATCTTGCTAATATAAATGCACTAGCTCAACTGAAGGTTATGAGTTTGATGCAGGAATCACTGGCCGAAATTCTAGAGCCTCTGTAAGGCAGGCGGTCAGATGAGATGAGATGACCATGTGTCCCTCTGGCCTTATAATGTATTAATCTGGTTTTGGGTTTGCCCCTGTTCTGATCCAAGTTCCATTTTATCTCAATCACCAGAGCAGAGTGTGAAAAATCAGATATTAAAGTTTTGTTCTGTCATCTAGATTTAAACTAGTCAGAGATCCAGTAACCTCTTTATTAGGGACTGCAGCTGTTTCTGAGTAGGTCTGCTTTAAAAAACGCGCGCGCACACACACATACTTAAAAAAAGAAAGAAATTAATTGAAAATCCCTCTGAATTCGGAGGAAAAGAAGCAACACAACTTGGCAAAATTTCTGGCAGATTTTGCAAGTCTGTAGGAATAATTCAGCAGAGAAGGGAAAACCAGTAGACTAGAAGCATCAGTGTTAACAAGTCAGTGACACATGTGCTGCCAGATTGTCTGGCTTGGTGACAGTTGCTAGCATCCCCATTATTGGAAAAATATTGCAGGTGTGTTTCCGTGCATCTCTGCAGTTTATTACTTCAGGTCACCAATGTTTCCTGTTATGGCGTACGGCTTCTGGGGACGAGGAGGTGCCAAATGGCTTGCCAGCCCCATGTCTTGTTTTACTGAGGAGACTGTCAGCCTGTGCATCTCCAAAGCATCTAATGCACTTTTGGGTGATAGAAATCACAACTAAATTACAGATCCGTTTCATGTAGCCAGATGCGCGGATTGAACAGGGGCTGGCCAGGCCTCTGTATGATCTTTTGCGTAATTATAAGTCAATTAATCTGTGTGTTGGGTGAGTTTTCATCTCTCTCTGTTGCTCTGCTGCTCTCTTTAACCTATCTGTCTTGCACGGTCATTCTTATTTCCATTCCTGGCTTTCCCTTGCATGTCCTCTCTTTCCCGCCCTCCTTATTGATTTCTCCTTTCCCCCGCTTGTCCTTGTCAGGGTCCCAATTTCCACCCCCTAACAGAAGGTGACGAGCTCCCGTTGACTCCAGTGGGATCTAGGTTATTCTGTCACTTTGCCCTCCATTGCTCTCCCCTTTGAGATGATGTGTGCCCCGCTCGGGTGGACTGGAGCGGGGTCAGTTTGCAAGGAGCCCTTCCCAGCACAGCCAGCTAGGAGAGAGAGAGAATTAGAGTCTCCCTGTACTCTGGCGTGCTAGGGGAGCTGACGCCTAGTGTGACGGCCATCCTCTTGGCCGACACACCGGGGGCTGAACTGCGGACCTCCAGAGTGAAAAACGTTCATAACTACAGCTTGTGCTAACGAGCGAAGCCTCTGTAGCTGGGGCTGTTACATCTGAAATCCTCCGTGTATGGGGCACTGAGGGCGACCTGTGAGACACGCTCCTCACTGCCTGTTGTACCACTCGGCCCCAGGGAGGCTATGTGTGGGGCCAGGTGTGGGGCTCCTGCAATGGTCGTGCTGGGCGAAACACCCGTTAAAGACTCCCTCTGATCCAGGTGTTAATGCTTTCTCCCAGCTCAGACCGCGGGAACCGCTCCCTCGGTCCCCAACAGCGGGCCATCACTTTCCCATTTGCTGTCTTTGGGTGAAACTCACTTCTGGGCAAAGGGCCTTGCCACTGAAGTCCCGCTAGTGCCAGAATCAGGACTTAAGCAGTGCCCGGCTCTTGTGCTGAGCCTCTTGATGGGGTGAAGATCACCTTCTCCCCAGCCTCCTCCCTCCCCCGAGCTGGATATCTGTGCATCTGCTAATGCTCTCTTCGTGTTTCTGGTAACGCCACCTCTTGTCCTCCTCGTTCTCCACTTCTTACCGTTCAGCTCCCGACCCCGCTTGTATGAAAAGCCCTGTCCGTTAGCTCGCCTGACACTGCCAGGTGAGAAATGAGCCTGCAATGCCACATCCCCCCCTTCACACCTGCCCCCACTTTACCCAGACGTCTCCTAGCGAGGCAGAGCTTTCAGCCTCACTGGATAGGCACATGGAGGAGGGAAGAGCGGAGCTGAGGTTTGGGAGAACGTTGTTGTGAATCAAAGTAATTTCCTTCAATACCATGCTAAACGGGGGGTGGGAACTGTAAAAAGGCAGGAACCTGTGTGAACAAGGTCAAATTAAATCACATTTCCAGGCTGGGGAAATTACTTTTGCCTGCAGCAAGAGAGAACGGCGCGTGGCATGAATGAAGGAGATGAGGCTGATGCCATCGGGCTTGCTGCACTCATATCCAGTTAATGCAAGATGGATGGAATTTGTAATTAGCCCATTGAAATATGTCTGTGTGGCACACCAGCTGAGTGGTTTGTACTGACGGGATGTGCAGAAGAAGGAGCAAATGAGACCTGGTTTCCAACCAATCACTCCAGACTGGGCGCAATTCGTGTCTGTGTCAATGGTCCTGCTTCTGCGGCTCACAGCTTTTCAACAGCGTCACCTCCCCAGTGGCAGGGAGTAACCAGGGAAGCTTTCACCACCAAGACAACAGTAGCCTGACCTTGCTCCTTTTCATGTCAGCGGGAGCAGGATTAGACCCTGCATTAGCTCAAGTTTCCTAAAATAGCACCCTCATTTTCACATCTTAATTAACGCCCCCACCACCAAACCTAAGCCTGCTTCTTGGTGACACTGGGAGGAGCAGTCGATGCACTGGAGGGTAGGGATAGGATACAGGGGGACCTAGACAAATTAGAGGATTGGGCCAAAAGAAACCTGATGAGGTTCAACAAGGACAAGTGCAGAGTCCTGCACTTAGGATGGAAGAATCCCATGCAGTGCTCCAGACTAGGGACCGAATGGCTGGGCAGCAGTTCTGCAGAAAAGGACCTAGGGGTTACAGTGGACGAGAAGCTGGATATGAGTTGACAGCGTGCCCTTGTTGCCAAGAAGGCTAACGGCATTTTGGGCTGTATAAGTAGGGGCATTGCCAGCAGATCGAGGGACGTGATCATTCCCCTCTATTCGACATTGGTGAGGCCTCATCTGGAGTCCTGTGTCCAGTTTTGGGCCCCACACTACGAGAAGGGTGTGGAAAAATTGGAAATAGTCCAGTGGAGGGCAACAAAAATGATTAGGGGGCTGGAGCACATGACTTATGAGGAGAGGCTGAGGGAACTGGGATTGTTTAGTCTGCAGAAGAGAAGAATGAAGGGGGATTTGATAGCTGCTTTCAACTACCTGAAAAGGGGGTTCCAAAGAGGATGGATCTAGACTGTTCTCAGTGGTGGCAGATGACAGAACAAGGAGCAATGGTCTCAAGTCGCAGTGGGGGAGGTTTAGGTTGGATATTAGGAAAAACTTTTTCACTAGGAATGTGGCGAAGCACTGGAATGGGTTCCCTAGGGAGGTGGTGGAATCTCCTTCCTGAGAGGTTTTTAAGGTCAGGCTTGACAAAGCCCTGGCTGGGATGATTTAGTTGGGGATTGGTCCTGCTTTGAGCAGGGGGTTGGACTAGATACCTCCTGAGGTCCCTTCCAACCCTGATATTCTATGATTCTATGACAGGGAATGCAGAGAGAGAGCAATGTTATTTCTTCCATGGAGGTGCTCATAGACTCTGGTGGGTATGATAAGTATCTGGATGGGGGATGGATGGAACACTCTTGAAGCCTAGAAGCAGTTTGTCTCTCCGTATACACATCTAATAAATCGCCTGGTGTTTTACAAATCATGATGGGTCTTGCACAATTGCTGATGAGTTCACAAGCGAAATACAAAAACTGGTTACTGTAGGAACAGTGTATCTTAGCAAGACCATTTGATAATTCAGCTCCACTGCCACTAGAGGTCAGATGCAATTCCAGTTCACTGGAGTTACGCCAGCAGAAAATTTGGCCCGAAGGGTTGAACTATAAGCAAGGCCAGGGAAGCGTCCCTGTCTCAGTAACTCTAAAAACACGTCACAGACACCTGGTGAGGTTTTTAAAAAATAATATGTAATTGATTTTCAAATGTTCATATCATTTCAATCATTCTGCCTTACCTGTTGTCTTTGCCATCTATCCAGTCACCTGTACGTTGCCACTGCCAGTCATTTAGGATCTAATAACAATTAGTGAATGGAAAATAACAGGTACATAAAACCGTGATGGATTTAACCCTTTAGGTTCCAACTCCTCCAGCTGGATTCTTGGAGCCAGACTCTTGCACCCCAGGGGAGCCCCATGATGTCAATGGAACTTCAGCCATGCAGATCCCATGGCGGGAATGGGTCCTTTTTGCTTCTCTTTTATAATTCTCACGACTCCATCTCATAAAAAGGGAAAGAGCAAAAAATACATAAACAACGGTCTCCATTTGTCTGTGGAAAATAGGTACAGTAGTAGACAGTCACAGCCTCATGCCGCCAGCGTACAGAGGAGAAGGTGTAGACTGCCAAGGATCAAACTGTCCAGCCCTGAAGTCGTCTCCATGAGAAACTAAAGAAGAAAAAAAATCTGTTAACAAACTACTGACTTCATCCAGCAGTTCATACACACGAGGACAGAAGGCATCGCCACCACCCATCTTCCCAAAGACCCTCCAAGTAAAGCAGTTAAGCGGCAGTTCTGTGACAAAGGGATTTGTTCCCAGCTCCTGGTTTTGGTGTTTCTCCACAGGACACATGGTTCCCCTATGACCTGACCTGCAAAAAGCTTCGGGTCCCACCCAAAGCCCTCCAAGATAGCACTACCACCGTTGGGTTAGAGAGGCAGTAGAAAACCTGCAAACGCAAGGCTGGACATTTGTAAAATATTAAGATGTATTTGTGCGTAGCCTCATTAGTTGAGCATAGTGCTTCCTAGACACGTGTGAAGACAGGTACCTCCCTCAATAAGTTTACAAACTCAGTACAGACAAAGGAGAGGGGTAAGGCTGGTATGTAAAGGTAACAGCTTTCAAGGGTTCTCTCCTTTTGGGTGCCCAACCTGGGACAATGGAGGCCTGATTCTCAGGAATGCTGAATGCTTGCAGTTCCCATTGATTTCTCATGGAGCTGCGGGCAGGAACATATGAATTTTTAGACTGGATCAGACCTGTGGTCCATCCTGACCGATAGCTGGTCACTGACAGTGACCAGCACCAGATGGTCCAAAGGAGATGCAAGAAATCTTGCAGGATTCAGCTACACTGCAGGGCTAGCCTGCCCTCAGGGTAAATTTCCTCTTCACGCCAAAGAGCTACTGATTTCCCGTGCAGAGGAGAGTTTATGTCCCTTCCAAAAATCTCAGTGGATTTTTGTTTTTTAGTATTTACTATTATAATTCTGGATATTCTTGTTATCCATTGTGATAGACCCAGGCCAGCTGGGAACAGCAGAGTAGTAGAAGGGAGAGATACTGGCCACCGGATCAGCAGTTTTCTGTTCCCTGAGTGACCAGAGCAGGGGCTGCTCCAGGCTAATGAGAACACCTGACTCCAATGAACCTGCTAAGAGTCAGGTGAGGCTGTTAAGCACCTGACTCTAATTAAGGCCCCTCTGATGCTATAAAAGGGCTCACTCCAGTCAGGCCAGAGGGAGCCAGAGGAGATGAAGTGCGTGCGAGGAACTGGGAGCAAGAGGCACAAGGAGCTGAGAGTGAGTCGGCATCCTGCTGGAGCACTGAGAAGTACAAGTGTCATCAGACATCAGGAGGAAGGTCCGGTGGTGAGGATAAAGAAGGTGTTGGGAGGAGGCCATGGGGAAGTAGCCCAGGGAGTTGTAGCTGTCGCGCAGCTGTACCCGGAGGCACTCTAGACAGCTGCAGTCCACAGGGCCCTGGGCTGGAACGCAGAGTAGAGGGCAGGCCCGGGTTCCCCCCAAACCTCCCAACTCCTGATCCAACACAGGAGGAATTGACCTGGACTGTGGCTTCTACCAGAGGGGAAGGTCTCTGGGCTGTTTCCCGACCCACAGGGTGAATCTGTGAGGTGAGCAAATCCACCAATAAGCACAGGACCCACAAAGGTAGAGGAGGAACTTTGTCACACCATATACATGTTGAATCCCTTTCTGAATCCTGCACGTTCTTGGTCTCAGTGCTATCTTGTGGCAATGAGTTCCACAGGCCAGTTGTGCATTGTGTGAAAAAGTATTTCCTCTGACACTCAAACTAGGCACCCAAAGGTAGTGGGCAATATGGAAATGTGGGTCATTGTGACTGGGTCGTTAATGTCTGGCATGCAGCTCGTTAGTTCCACATTTGTTTGTGTTGTGAATAATTTATTGGGAGTGCAATGCAAGCTAGACTAAAGGACTGAGGTGAGGCAAGAGAGTGAGTGTGTGCAGGGAGAGGAGAGGCTCTTAGCAGAAGACTAACAAAAAGAAGCAGAGAGTTTCTGGAGAGGCTAGCAGGAAACCAGTGGGGCTGGCTGGTGTGCTAGAGCAACAGTTCTCCACCAGGGGTACACGTACCCCTGGGGGTACATAAAGGTCTTCCAGGGGGTACATCAACTCATCTAGATAGTTTTACAACAGGCTACATCCAAATCACTAGCGAAGTCAGTGCAAACTGAATTTCATACAGACAAAATGAAAAAGTCAGCAATTTTTCAGTAATAATGTTCCGGATGCTTCAGTATTTTTAGGTCTGATTTTAGGCAAGTAGTTTTAAAGTGAGGTGAAACTTGGGGGGGAGGGGAGTTGTACACAAAACGAATCAGACTCCTGAAAGGGGTACAGTAGTCTGGAAAGGTTGAGAACCACTAGAGGAGAGTGACTACTTCAGGTACTGAGCAGTCAGGAAAAGGCAGAGTCGCTGCACGTGAAGCAATGAAGGGAATCTATTTCAATATGAAAGTTCTGCCACATGGCCTTGGGATGATATTTGTATCTCTTAAGAAAACACGTGCTCAGATACTAAGGTGATGGACATACAAGAACCTACATGGACTGATAGATGCTAAATGTAATATAAATTCTGGCTTGACCCATTCACACCTCATCTTGAGACTCGCACTGTAGTCTTTAGCACTTACACAGTGCTCTGTAATGCAGTGCTTTGAATCCAGCTCCCATGTCTTTCCACTGATGTTATTGGGAGCCGGATCAGGCCCTCATTGGCTGATGCCGCTGTTCAGAGCCTGCCTTCATCACAGAGTTATCAGATGCACTCTACAAAGAACAGCAACATTCTAACTTTTTAAGAATAAATCATGCCAGCTGTCTCCAAAGCCAGAGCTCCAGGTTCCATCACCATGAACAGCTGAGATGCTGACGCATGGCAGACTCTACCCCGGGAATAGGATGTTCTCTGGTGGAGGAAGGGGTCCGGTGGCTCTGCTGCAGCACCCAGTCCCCATGAGGGTAGCTCATGGTCCGGGGATCTGTGAGGGGATGGGATGCACCAGGGATGGGGAGGAGGCAGCCCTGTGTTGGGTGGGGGCAGAGCTTGGGAGATGCATATTGTCCCTCTCACAGAGATCACCTCCAGTGTAATGGCCCAGCTGTCTGCATGGATGTCCTAGGCCTCAGGTGACTCTCAGATGATCCACAGAATTTGAGTGTGGGCCCCATGGGGAATAATTGGGCAGGAACTCCTCCCCTCAGCTGCTTCCTCTGAGCTTTGGTACAGAAAGGTTGACCCAGCCGGGTATTTGGAAAGAGGGCTTTGTACAGAATCTCCCGAAAGGCCCAGGAGCATCTGAGAGGGTGAACCACACATTTTATTTTGCTCACACAGGAACAGAGATCAGTTTGTCTTTTTCAGACTGGGTTCCCCCACCACCACCACCCCCCTTCAGGTTTAACCTCCAACTCTTATTAAACAAACATCTGTCCAGAGAAAGAAAGTATTTATTTATTTAGTTGGTTATTTTTTTTCCCAGGGATGAATACCATTTTGTTGGCATGACAACAGCGCTGTGGGCTACCATGAACGCTGGCTCATTAGCACCGCACCAGTGCATTGGACCATTGTGCGAGCCCTGGTCAGTCAACGTGGCGAAGGTGTGTGTGTGTGGGGGGGGGTTTCTGGTGCTATCTCACTGGCACTGCAGCACTATTATCCAAGCAGCCGCAGCAGTGAGCACTATAGTTCAGGCTGGACTTACAGGACTATCACTCCAGTAAGGTGAAATTCACCTCCGGGCAGAGGGCCAGCAAAAGCGGTGGCACCACTTCAGTCACTTCCACGTACACCATGGATGCCACACTCAGACCTGATTTCACTCTGGGTGAATGTGGCCACGAACACTCTGCGGTCAGAATCCCAAAATGGAATCCCTTTGTATTCCGCTGCAGCATGAAAAACACCTTTAGCGAAAGGCTAGAATATTTCTGTCTAAACACGGCCCATTTCCACATCCTCAGCAGTCACTTCTTATTACTGTAATGGCTGAGGCTGCCTCGTACCTCCCTGAATTAGGTCCTTAGCCTGTACACTCTTTGGAATAAGCATCCTGTGGTGGTTTGGGTTTTTTTTGTTTGATGGTAAAGCAACATCAAACCTGATAGATCCACACAAATATTATTAATAATGATATTGCGCCTGGTCCTGCAAAATCTCATTCAGGAGACTAGCCCTTCCTCACACTAGTTGTCCCATTGGTTCTACCCTCGCTGAGTGATCTCATGTTATACCCTAGCTAACCACAAGGGAGAGCCACCATAAAAGCTTGCTAGGTCTACCCGGCTGTAGTTTGGTGGGCTGAGCTACAAGGAAATACCGTGCCACCAATCTTTAAAAGTTTCCAGCTCCCAGCAGAATGGCCCTTCCCTTTTTCCTGGTGAGTCCCGAGACCTGGGATAGCATGCATCCGACGAAGTGGGTATTCACCCACGAAAGCTCATGCTCCAATATGTCTGTTAGTCTATAAGGTGCCACAGGACTCTCTGCTGCTTTTACAGATCCAGACTAACACGGCTCCCCCTCTGATACTTGAGACCTGGGATGTGGTCGGTGATGATTGGTTCCTAAGCTCCCTCTAAGCTGCACAGCCATGTGGCTGTGCAGCAGCCTATTAAGCACCACACAGATGCTCAGGGCTATGATGGGGAGAGATGCCTCTCCCCCAGCCCCAGACCTGCCACAACTGGGGGAGAGGTGCCCCTGCCCCAATCCAGCCCAGCCCCAGACCTTCCGCCGCCAGGGGACGGGTGCCCAACCTAGCCTGGCCTGGACCTGCTGTGGCCGGAGAAGAGGCGCCCCTCCCCCCCCAGCCCAGGTGCTGCTGCGGTGAGAGAGGGCTGGGAGGAGTCCTCTCTCCTCGCCGTAGTCCCAGGGCAGCCTGCACCCCAAACCCCTCATCCCCGGCTCCCCCAGCCAGAGCCCTCACTCCACCTGCACCCAACCTTCTGCCCCAGCCCTGAGCCCCCTCCCACACTCCGAAGCCCTCGGCCCCACCCCCATCCCATGAATTTTGTTCTGTGCACTGATATGAAGGTGACGTGTCACACAGGGTCGTGTCACACGTCAACTCCATATTGGTGCACATAACAAAATTCATTCCACACACGGGTGGGAAAAATTAGCAGGAACCCTGACTGGTTCTGCCAGGCACTGCAAGGCAGCGCTGATGGCTGGCTGCAATAGCGGACATTACCTGACTGAGGCTGGAATTCCGAGGGGACGGGGGCCACCATGGATCTGGTACGTCCAGCCTCCCCATGGGGCAGTGAGGTGTAGGAAGACAGACTGGCCAAGGCGGTGAAGTGACTTGCTGAGAGTAGGACAGTGATTCCCAATTCTGGTGGCCTTGTGTTCTGTATTGTGGATAGCTTGTGAGAGCCTCCTCCTTTCTGCATCCCACTGCTCATCCCTCCAAAATACCACTGCTCACATCTGCTTCCTCTCCTGCAGCTCCAGCCCTGTCACTTCCTCCTCAAGTCCCTGCGCTCTCTTCCTCTCTGCTTCAAACAGCACACCTGCACTGGTCTGACCCCTCCCAAATCTCTGTTCCTTTATCCTGGATTGTATCCTCTCCTCCGCAGGACCTCTCTCGCTATCCCGCAGGATACCTGGCACACAGCCTTCTCTCTCTGTATCCCTCAGCATGCTCCCTCCCAGCGTCTCCTTTGGCTTCCCGCTATTCTTGGCTCTTCCAGTTCTTCCACCCCACCCCTTATGCCTGGAACAGCCCCCCAGTCCTGTGTGGCTGGCTGCCCGCTCTCCTCCTTCAAAGCCACGTAATCTCCTCAGTGAGTTCTCAGCCCTTACTCCTCTCTCAATTGCTGTCCTGTGTATCAAATTTGTCTGTGTTAGGGCATAAGCTTTTCAGAGCAGAGACCCTGGGCCCAATCCTGAGAGGAACTGAGCACTCTCCTTTCTCAGTGAAGTCAGTGGGGGATGAGGGAACTCAGCACTTCACAGGATCAGGCCCTCTGGTATGTGCTGTGCATTGCTGTGTATGCTCATAGCTCTCCAAAAATAAAATACCAATAATAACTGTCTTAAAATAACAATAATAACCAGTTGAAAAGCTTTTTGCCACCGTGTCAGGATTACAGCTGGCTCAAGGATTGAAGGAAAGAATTGCAAAAATGTTTGCAAATAGAAAAATATATTTTTGTTCTGTTTTTTCGTAATGGCCAATTTTTTCCATTTCTTCCAGTTTTTTGAAAGAAATCACAGCATCTGCCTAAGATGATCAATCAAAATTGGCAATAAAATATTCCTCTCTCTCGCTGCAAATTGGGAGTGGTGGGGGTGGAAATAGAGAAATAAAGGGTATTTTTAATTAAAAACGTCCATTAACATTTAAAAAAACCCAGAAATATCTGAATGTCAGCAAATAATTAGAAAAAAATATGAAAGTTTTTATTCATCAATCCTGTCCAGCTCCAGTAATTATTCCGCATGATTAACCTACAAAGAGTAGCTATCCATACTTTGCTGTCAAACTGGAAGGACGTACCCAGTGGAGTCAATCCTGGGCCTCGTGCTATTCAACGTTTTTCTGAATGACTTGTGTAATGAAGTGCACAGTACTCTTACACAATTTGTGAATTACACCAAGATAGGAGGGGTTGTAAGCACTTTGGCGGACAGGATTAGAATTCAAAACGACCTTGACAAATTGGAAAATTGGTCTTAATTCAGCAAGATGACATTAAATAAAGCTAAGTGCAAGAAAAAAATAAAGGAGGAAAAAATAAAATCCACAGCTACAAAACGGAGAATAACAGTCTTGATAGCAGTACTGCTGAACAGGATCTGGGGATGATTTGGATCACACACGGAAATGAGCCAACAATGGGACAGAGTTGCAAAAAATGCTGATATCACTGTGGGGTAACAGACCTAGGAGGTAACTGTCCTGCTCTATTCGATACTGATGAGGCCTCAGCTGGAGTATTGTGTCCAGTTCTGAGCCCTGCACTTTAGGAAAAATGTGGACAAATTGGAGAGAGTCCGGAGGAGAGCAACAAAAATGATCAAAGGTTTAGCAAACGTGACCTTGGAGGAAAGGTTAAAAACATGGGGCCTGCTTAGTCTTGAGAAAAGAAGATTAAGGGAGAACCTGATAACAGTCTTGAAGGGCTGTGATAAAGAGGACGGTGATCAATTGTTTTCCATGTTCACTGAAGGTAGGACAAGAAGTAATGGGCAGCGAGAGAGATTTAGGTCAGATATTAGGAAAAACTTTCTAGTTCTCAGGGTTGTTAAGCTCTGGAACAGGCTTCCCAGGGAGGCTGTGGGATCCCCGTCAATTCAGGTTTTCAAGAACAGGCTGGACAGACACCTGTCAGGAACCTACGTTTCCTTGGTCCTGCCTCCGCACAGGGTGCTGGACTAGACGACCTCCCCAGGTATGTCTACAGTGCAATTAAACACCCGGGCCTGGCCAGCTGACAGGCCCGTGGGGCTCAGGCTGAGGGGCTGCAGACATTTGGGGTCAGGCGGGAGCCCGGGCTCTAGGACCCTGCGAGGTGGGAGGATGTCTAACTGCCGGGCAGACATATTCTCCAGGTCCCTCCCAGCCCTACATTTCTAGGTGGCTGCCTCTCCTGCAGCTTGGGGGAGCTGCTGGCAGTGTCTCGTTGGGGGTAGAATGCCTGTTGCTGTATTTACCCTCCCTCCTCCTCCCAGCCCACCCCGGGGGCTCCTGGCCTTGCCAGCCTTCTCCCGCTGGCCTCCAGTCAGGCGCTCGCCATGTTCAGCGCGCTGGGGGCCACAGATCCACTGCAATGGGACCCCAGCACCGGCCGCCGGTGCCTTATTTCCTAGGTACTTCTAGGCAGAGCTGCGCCGGGGCAGACATGGGCACCCACTAGAGTTCCCGCCAAATTGGCCGAGCCTCCCAGCGCTGGGCAGGAGAGCGGCTCAGTCGGCGCTCGCCGCCAGCCTGGGCCTGGGAGCGGGGCCCCAGCGTTTGTCCCTCTGCGTCCCAGCTGTGGCCCGGGGCTGCTTTCCCCTCTGTCCCCTTGGCTGAGGCGTTTGCAGCGCGAGGTAGGCCCCGCAAGGCCGAGGCCGGAGGGAGGGTCTGTGTCGCCCGCTCTGCCCCCGGCGGCTGTCCCGTGGGGAGCTCGGCCCTCGACAGGCAGAAGCGGTTTCCCGCCGTGTAACCAGAGGGGAGGGGAACGGCGCCAGAGGGAGAGTCACACCGACGTCGCTCGAGCCCGAACCAGCAGCCGCTGTGGGTGGGGACACAGCACTGCCACATCTCGAGCCTGGCTCCCACGGGCTCGGCACTGATATCCCAGGGTAGGGCTTCCCGGGGGGACGCAGAGCCATGCGGACCCCATCCGGCACAGAGGGGCAGAACCGTGGGGACTCCCATCCGCAGGAAGCTGGTGGCAGGGCGTCAGGCTTCTGAGGAGACCATTCTCCTATGCCAGCCCCATGCTTGTGAAACCCAGAAGCAGGACCCCAGGCGGCAGGAGCCCATAAGTCCGGCCTGCTTGAAGCACCATTTAAGGGTATCCTTTAAGCCAGTGGCCCCCAAACTTTTCAGGGTTACACTCCCCTTACCCTGTCTCCCCCTGTCGTCCCCCTCCCCGGGCCCAGAGTGGGGCTGAAGCTTGTGGGGGAGGGGTGGACAGGAGTAAGGGGCCAAGGCAGGGGCTGGGTGGCATTCCCTCCCCACCCCTGTGGGGGCTGGCCTGGGTCCCAGCCGCACCGCCCAAGGGGGGCACACCTCACAGTTTGGGGACCTCTGCTTTAAGCAGATTTTTTTCCAACTTCCTTGATCTTTTTGAAGCCCATCTCCCATGGTTTGGTTGTGAAGGTTGTGTGCAGTGGCCCCGTAAATGACAAAGGGAATAAACACACATGCTTTGCATTTATAGCTATTCCCGTTCTAAATCTCATCCCAGGCTACTTATCTGCCTCCCTCCCTTCCCCTGTGAAAATACATACAATAATGAATGGTATAAATCAAGTAGGTTGGACATTTCTGTTCATCCTTTTTCTTATAAAAGAAAAGACCAGCAATGAAACCAGAAGCTGGCAAACTCAGAACTGGCAAAAGGAAACCCTTTTTTGCTCACTGAACCATTAGCCTGTGGAACTCATTGCTACTGGATATTTTGAGGTAAGAGTGTAGCAGAAATTTAAAAAAAGGATTGGACATATATGGCGAACAAGAATATCCAGAGTTAGACTAGCAAATATTTTTTAAAATAAACAAATGGTTTGGAAGGGATATAAACTCTCATGCCTCAGGGCTTGAGCCCACATCTAACCGTTGGGAGTTAGGAGGGAACTTTGCTTAAGGGCAGGTTATTCCAGGGGCTGGCCTTGATGACTTCTTCAGGTCCCTTCTAGTCTGACAATTCTGTAATTGCTACCACATCTGCCCCTAGCATGCCTGGTTCTGAGCACTATCCGTACCTGACCTCAGTAAGTTAGAACTGATTAGACAGCCTTTAAGGCTGATGTGCAGTTGCAGGCTGGATCCAAGCTATCATTGGTCCAGTTACCTGTCGGTGATCTTCTATCTGGGCTGTAACTCCTGTGCAGCGACAGGGTGACTCTCCGAAGCTGCTGATCCTATTCCCTATGGCGCTAGTATTGGTGTCCCAGAATAATGTTCCCAACCTTAGGGGTAAATCTTCATCTTCAACGTTCTTGCTGAACCGGTCTGAGGCTGCGACATGACAAATCAAAGTGGCTTCCAAAAGCTCTTGTCTTTAACTGTGGAATACAGCTGCAGTCTCATCCAAACATAAACCAGGGACTCAGCTGTGATAAAAATACATGAGAAGAAAAACTGGATGACACCTGATGAGTAAGCAGGTGCCATTTTGACATTGTCACTTTTCTGACAATAACGCCACTCTAAAGTAGGCAGGGAGAATTACAGGGTTTGGGTAGGCAGGTAGTGGCCTCAATCTGTGTACAGATCTTGACACATCCAGGTGGATGTCTGTCCGGATAGCCACTCCCTCCATGCACTTACATTGAAGCAGAAAATAGGGCATCCCTTGTATGTTAAGTAGCAGAGGGGTAGCCATGTTAATCTGGATCTGTAAAAAGCAACAAAGAATCCTGTGGCACCTTATAGACTAACAGACGTTTGGGAGCATGAGCTTTCGTGGGTGAATACCCACTTCATGAGATGCAAGTAGTGGAAATTTCCAGGGGCAGGTATATATATGCAAGCAAGAAGCAGGCTGGAGATAATGAGGTTAGTTCAATCAGGGAGGATGAGGCCCTCTTCTAGCAGATGAGGTGTGAACACCAAGAGAGGATAAACTGGTTTTGTAGTTGGCTAGCCATTCACAGTCTTTGTTTAATCCTGAGCTGATGGTGTCAAATTTGCAAATGAACTGAAGCTCAGCAGTTTCTCTCTGAAGTCTGGTCCTGAAGTTTTTTTGCTGCAGGATGGCCACCTTAAGATCTGCTAAGGTGTGTCCAGGGAGGCTGAAGTGTTCTCCTACAGGTTTTTGTATATTGCCATTCCTTATATCTGACTTGTGTCCATTTATCCTTTTCCGTAGAGACTGTCCAGTTTGGCCGATGTACATAGCAGAGGGGCATTGCTGGCACATGATGGCATATATTACATTGGTGGATGTGCAGGTGAATGAACCGGTAATGGTGTGGCTGATCTGGTTAGGTCCTGTGATGGTGTCGCTGGTGTAAATATGTGGGCAGAGTTGGCATCAAGGTTTGTTGCATGGATTGGTTCCTGAGTTAGAGTTACTATGGTGCGGTGTGTAGTTACTGGTGAGAATATGCTTCAGGTTGGCGGGTTGTCTGTGGGCGAGGACTGGCCTGCCACCCTAGGCCTGTGAAAGCGAGGGATCATTGTCCAGGATGAGTTGTAGATCCCTGATAATGCGTTGGAGGGGTTTTAGCTGAGGACTGTATGTGATGGCCAGTGGAGTCCTGTTGGTTTCTTTCTTGGGCTTGTCTTGCAGTAGGAGGCTTCTGGGTACACGTCTGGCTCTGTTGATCTGTTTCCTTATTTCCTCGTGTGGGTATCGTAGTTTTGAGAATGCTTGGTGAAGATCTTGTAGGTGTTGGTCTCTGTCTGAGGGGTTAGAGCAGATGCGGTTGTACCTCAGCGCTTGGTTGTAGACGATGGATCATGTGGCGTGTCCGGGATAGAAGCTGGAGGCATGAAGGTAGGCATAGCAGTCGGTGGGTTTTCGGTATAGGGTGGTGTTAATGTGACCGTCACTTATTTGCACCGTGGTGTCTAGGAAGTGGACCTCTCATGTAGATTGGTCCATGCTGAGGTTGGTGGTGGAGTGGAAGCTGTTGAAATCGTGGTGGATTCTTCCAGAGTCTCCTTCCCATGGGTCCAGACGATGAAGATGTCATCAATGTAGCGTAGGTAGAGAAGGGTCATGAGTGGACGAGAGCTGAGGAAGTGTTGTTCCAGGTCAGCCATACAAATGTTGGCATATTGTGGGGCCATGCAGGTGCCCATAGTGGTGCCACTGGTCTGGAGGTATATATTGTCACCAAATTTGAAATAATTGTGCATGAGGATAGTCACAGAGCTCAGCAACCAGTTGTGCTGTGGCATCATCAGGGATACTGTTCCTGACAGCTTGTATTCCATCTGTGTGTGGGATGTTTGTGTAGAGAGCCTCCACATCCTTGTATGTTGTTTTCACTCACTTATAACTTCTTTGTTTCTTTATAGAACGCTATCCAGTAGTTTAGGAACAAACTTTAAAATTCTTTTTTAAAATTATGTAAACATTGGTACACAGACATAAAGGGGCCAATCCCTCACCTCAGATACAGTTTAGACCAGCTGAAGATCTTGCCATCTGTTTTAGGCTTTCAGAACGTTGCTTTTAAAAAAAGTGGGGGGTTTTGTTTGTTTTGAGGTTGCACATAATTAGTTAAAACACTTAAAGTCAAAAATATAAACTTGGCATTTAGTTGTCTTCTGTGAGAAGTATCTGCAAAGGTAAACTTGAGAAAATTATTGAATTAATATAATCCATTATTTTTAATTTCTTATCTGTGTTACCAATGAAGGTCCTAATCCTGCAATCAGATCCATGAGCAAGGACCCTGAACCAATGTGCAGTCCCGTTGGCAGAAAGGTCCACAGGCAAAACTCCAAGTGAAGTTTGGGCCAAGTTAATATCCTACAGCATTGGCAATCAATCTAAACTTGCCAGTGTCACTTTTGTTCACTTTCAAGTCAGAGATAGCTTTCAGATGCTCATGCCCTAGCATAGTGCTGCAATGTTTGGATTGCAAACACAGCGCACAGGATGCTAAAATCCAAATTAAATTAGCATATGTAGGCCCTGATCCTACAAAGATTTATGCACGTGCTTAACTTTATGCACATTGACGTCAATGGGACTACTCAGGGTGTGTAAAGTTAAGCACATGGGTAAGACATCAGGATCAGGGCCTTTGATGATATAAGCTCTTTGGGGGAGGGACTGTACTTTTGGTTTTTTTCCATACTAAGAAACTCTGAAAGGTTTTCTATAAACTTAAAAAATAAACTGTTTTAATTGCTTTTTGGCTGAGAACAAGGGTAAGAAATTTAAATCCAAAGGGTCATTTTTTCAGAATGTTATACCTACCTGAAAAAATGACCTTATCATCAAAGTACTTTCTTAAACCAGAATTTGATAATTGCTATCATGAGCTGTAATGTAAATGTGATTAGTAACATTGTTCTCAAATAGAATATTTTTAAAGGTTTCTGGAAGAGATGTGTTGATTTTTAACTTGATTTCCTTTGTCTGTGTCGAAGCCCTAATGTTATTTAAAATATGGCTAATATATATGAGTACAGAGGAATATTTATCTAAGGAGTCAATTGTTGGGGCTTGTTGCGAGATCAGTGCCTTATATATTGTGCTGTTGTATTTGTGTGTGTCTGCATATGCAGCTTTTTGGCAGCTACTTAGGTTTGCAAAAAAGATGTTAGAAGTGAGCAAGATGAAAAGCACTACTTTTATTTTTAAAAATCCGACATTGTTCTAAATCTATATTTCAGTCTGAGAAATTCAATTATAATCAGGGGTAATTGGTGCCTATTACAGATAGCTAGATTCAGTGTATAGAGAACTCACCCGTGAGATATGAGGACAAAAGATCTTCAGCTGGAATGGTTTAAGACCCATTTTTACATAATAGTAGAACAATATCCCAGGGCTTTGGAGCTATCAGTCCTTCCTCTTCAGTAATTAGTGAGTCCAGAATTACAATGTTTAATTATTTGCAAAGATCCGTTGTCTTTACTCTATTATACCAATCAGTGGCCTTGATCCCGCAAACACTTAATCAAGTATATACCTTTACTCACATAGGACCACTCCTGTGTGTAAAGTTGCACTGTACTTAAACACATGTTGGACTGGGGTCAGAGTTTGAAAAATTCTCTCACTGCCCTCTGTGTTTGGAACGTGATTTCCTATGTCTAATTACACACTACTTTACATGATATTGTATGTATCATATGATATGATCAACGAGTAGGAAACCAATATCCTTAAATTCAGTTATTTCCCTCAAAGTTTGAGACACCAAAACTTTGACACATTTCTTTGAGATTGAGTATTTGACTCTTTCACAGGCACACAGAATGGTGACTGTCAGTTGTCAATAGCCCCCTTGCTAACGACTCAGTCCTTACTTAGGTAAAACACCTAGGTTAATTTTCTTTTAAGTGGCCTCTGAATTTGGGAATCTAATATTTTGGCTGTCTAACTTGAGAAACCTAGGTTCTGATTTGCCGAAAGGTCAATCGCCCATGCTTCCAATAAGTTAATGGGTGTTGCATGCTCTCCAGACCCATGTCTCTGAAGTGGAGCACCCTAGGGATGCAGCACCCAAAAATCAGTGGCCAGTTCTGAGAATCTGGCTGCTGTTGACTTCAGTGGGAGCTTTGCCACAGCATGAGGCATTCACTCACTCACTTGGGAAGCTGCCAGTCAGGTTCCACAAGGAATCCTGGCAAGAAAACATTGAACAAGAGAGGAGAGAATACTGTGAATTGTGGTACACATTAAAATTCTCTATGACCTAAGGCACTTATCTTGTTGGGATCTAAGAGCTGATGCTTAGAAGTACCTGGAAAACAGAGGCACAGTTACCCAGAATCACACGGTGAGAGTGTAACAGAGCCAGGAATACTCTGAAACCAGGAATAATCCCTGCCTGGTGTCCTGTGGATGGACCATGATGTCCTGGCTAATCCATGGAAAAGGCAGTTGGCTGTCTGCCCACGGAGCATTCTTACTCTGGTATATACACACGACATACTATAACAAACTGTGTAGCGTGCATCTCCAAACAATCGCATACACATTTCCTTGAGTACCAACATCTGTATTGCTCCACCATGACATGGCCAACAGGTTGTGGAGCAACTGATGTTACAATTGGGTCATTACACCAATTACACCAATTGAATCTATTTCCCTATGTTAAGTTCTCCTCACACCTTCTATGGGCCATCTTAATTATCACTTCAAAAAGTTTTTTTGCCTCCTGCTAACGATAGCTCATCTCAATTGATTAGACTCTGCCTGTTGGTATGCATACTTCTACCTTTTCATGTTCTCTGTATGTATAAATATCTCCTGTCTGTGTGTTCCATTCTATGCATCCGAAGAAGTGAGCTTTAGCTCACGAAAGCTCATGCTAAAATAAATTTGTTAGTCTTTAAGGTGCCACAAGTACTCCTGTTTTTTTTGCGGATACAGACTAACACGGCTGCTACTCTGAAACCTGATGTTACAAAGTGCAAATTAAAGCACTTGAAGCATCTTTAGACATAGACGATTGCTGATTTCAGAGGCTTGGAATGTCAAGGTTGTTTTTATTTTGAGATACAGTATTCAGTGTAAAAAGGAGGAAAGTTTGTCTGGCTACTTTTATCCTTTTAAGGTTTAATATTTGCATTGGGCATGCAACCATGCTGACTACCTAAGAAAAAACTGGTCTGTCTGAGGTGATGTAAAAAGGGTGGGTAAATTTCAATCCACAAGAGAAGCAAACCTTTATGGTCTTCTAAGTGTGAGGTAGGGTCTGAACCTGCATTTCTTAACCACCCAAAACTCCCATTGGCTTTGGGCTCGTATTTAACACTGGGATAGTCAGACCAAACTGAAGATTAGATAACTTTAGTAATGAGCCACACCTTAAACAAAAGCTGTTGCTATTCTTCATGAAAGAGTGAGGATGCCAGGAATACACACACACAGAGAGAACAACCCAAATTGTTACAGTAAGGAGCTGACCTCCTTCCCTTGTTTATAGCAAATGTAGTCCCATTATACCTCAGTGTCCATGCACAATCAGAGAAGAGGGAACCAAAAAATCAGCCACTATATTATTTATTTTTAAAAAGGAAAGAACTGACATTTTTTCATGTTAAAAAATGATTCCCTCCATCACTGAATAAATGTCTCTGATGTCAGTTCCTGATTTAGGCGAATTAAATAATTCCTTTGTGTACAGGGACGAGTGTGCGTGTAGATAGAGGAATCATTTTCCTCACGGACGCACTTAAAATACCTGTGTGTGTGTGTGTGTGCATACGAAACAGTCTGAGAGTCAGAAGACCTGCATTTTCTTTTTGGCTCTGCCACTGATGTCTTGTATGAGTTTGGGCAAGTCACTTATGCTCTCTCTGCCTGTCTTCCCCCACTTGAACAATGTTTTTAACACTCCCCTACCTCCCCCTGGTGTTGTGAGGTTAAATGTTTCTGAAGTGGTCAGGTGGCACTACGTTGAGTGCCATAGAAATGTGTGTAAACAACAAAAAAAAGTGTGTGTCTATTATTAGACACGAGAAAATAATATATGATAGCCTCTGTGGTGTCTGGGTTTTGTTATTATGAGTTCTGAACGGCTGCAAAGTGGTTCTGTGCACAGGTTGCTGGTGGGACTGACCCTTAAGTTGTATGGTGCACTGGGAACCTTCAGGGTAAAAGGTGTTCTGTAAATATAGGGTCTGATTTTATCCTACAGGATAGGGTAGGATTGGATAGGCTGCATGGAAGGACCAAGGGGCAGTTGCAGAGAGGGAGGGAAATTTGGGGGACCTAGACTAGGACTATTAATTCTCCTCTTTCGCAAGAACTAAATCAACTCCTATAGGGAAATAATAAAACATTGAAAATGGTGTGCAACAAATCTGACTGCCAGCCACAAACCCTGAGCCAGGAGGCCTGTCCGTGGGCAAGATGGGCCGGCCAGCTCTGTGCCCCAGTCATGGACTCCATTTCCCATACTCCCTTAGGGTGCTAATGTATTCCGTGCTCAGCCCGGCTGTGTGTGTGTGTGTGTGTGTGTGCAGCGCCAGTCCCTCGGAGAGTGGAGGTTCATTCACTGATTAGAGCCAGCACTGAGAGGCAGCACTGCTCCTTCTCTCACACCAATTGAGTCTCTTGATCTGTTACATGCAATCCAAGACAGCCTGCAAACACGCCCAGGACTTCCCAAGCACCACACTCTGCTCCTGCTTCCCTGAGCCTGGAAAAGTGCAGCCACCTCCAGAGGAATTTCCACGGTGAGTACTGGAGATCACAAAGGTGTGTGTGTGTGTGTGTTTGGGGGCGGGGGGAGCTGGTGCTGGGCAGGAACCGGGGCTAACTTTCGAGTGGTGGCTCTCCCAGGGCTGCAGGGACCCTGAGCCATGTCACTGAGGCCGGTGCCTTTGGATTTCCCTGCAAATCCGGACTCGCTGCAGAGTCAAACTTTGCATGGCAAGTTTTATTTTTCCATGCAAGAATTGCCGCGAGCTCCTGAATTCCCCCAGCAAAGGCAGCTGGTTAGGGGGGTCCGGGACGGGAAAGGGGGGGGTCGAGTGGCGGGGGGAGGCCGGGTGGGTGGGGATCATCATGATAATGGGTTAAAGTCCGATAAAAAGAGAGGATCATCCCCCCTTCATCCTTCTGCAACCCGAGCGTGGCGGAGTCTCTGGGACCATCCCCCTGTTTATTTTGCGGGGGTGCTGGCGGGGGGGGGGGGGCGGACCAGTAGGCACAAGGGGGGATCAGGTGCCGGGGCAGAAGGTTTCCAAACGCAACCGAAAATGGTGCGGATCGGATTTAATTCCAAGACGGTTCATTTAAAGCGCGTTTACTTTTTATTTTATTTTTGTTGCAAGCAGGGGAGTTATTTCCTCGCTGCCCGCAGGAGCTCGGACTGCCCTTGCTCTGAGCAGCGACAATTTCATTTCCCAGAGGCTGCCAAACAAAACAAAACAAAACAAAACAAAAAAACTTTTTGAAAGGAAACAAACAAATCTTCGCTCCGCGCCCCCCGTCCCCCGTCCACATCGCGTTTCTCTCGTGTAAAAGCTCCTCAGACTCATTTCGGTGCGCTAGAAGCGCCGGCAGCCCCGGCCGGCTCGGAGAAGCTTGAATCAAACGCGGTTTCCTTTTTGCAATCGCGCGGTGCCCGTGTGAACTCCGGTTTGAATCCGTAGCAGAAAACACCCAGCCGCGGTGGGGGATCGGATTGGGGGTTTCTAAACGTTCTTCGCAAATTGCCACTTGTCGTGATTCTGGGGGCGGTGGAAGTTTGTAAAACTCCCCCCCCCACCCCTGCCCCGAGAGACTCGCCCCGAGCCCCTCTCAGAGGGGAATCGAATTCACGAATCTCGACGGGACCCAGAATACTCGTTCTCGCTTTATTCTTGAAAATACGATAAAGGACTCGGGTCCGTGTAAATAGCAGCAGCGGCGGAACCCGCTCCGCATGTGAAATGCAGGGTTGCAAATCCTTCGGCCAGAGGAGGCGAGATGAAGTGAGCGTGTTTTCCCTGGTGTGTGTCCCAGAGAAAACTTTCTGCGCCAGCCGCGAGTGCGCTCCGAAGATCACAGGAGCCGAATCCTTGTCAGAAAACCTCCCCCCCCCCCGCCAAAAAAAAATGGAAGCAGGGAAGTCTGTAAATAGGTTGGGAGCGTGGAAAATAATTCTTCACCTTCAGCTCTAAATACATAAAAACCCCATCTGGTTTGGCACAATGAAATCATTCGGAGCGGTCTCCTTGCCGGGTTGTGTCGAGCGCGGCTCCTCCTTCCACACAGGAAATGTGGGTGGCGAGTGATTGTTGCCATAAAGTCAAACAGCTCCAGGCACCCTCACATTGGTGTTTCTGACTCTTATTTTCTTTTTAAAGTGGAAAAAAAACTGCACTTACTGGCCTGGTAGAAATGGGGATGGAAAAGCGGCCCCCTCCCACCCCTATGAAAAGAGCGAGCGGTTCCGACGGAGACCAGAAAATCCCGTCTCCGTCCCCGACCCCTCTTGTCCCCACTTTGCAACACTCTTCGGTGCACGATCCAGTGTGCGGCGTGTCCGGAGACTGTAGCAAAGGCAGAGAGAGGGGAGCGGACAGCGAATGTCTGCAGATTAATTCCCGCGCTCTGTTTGGGGGGAACGGGTTGTTCCTGGCCAAACGAAAGGACCAGGCTTGTCCCCTGCAGCCCCTCGCCCCCAAACGGGGAAGGCGAACACCTGTTTAATTTGCAGCTGGAGAAAGTCCGATGGCTGCGCGCTTTTTGTTGTGTTTCTCGTCTCGCCCTTGGCACGCCTCCTTGGAGGGGCTGGGGGGCAGGCTGGGAGTTTGCGGGGGAGGAAAAGGTGAACTGGAAAGCAAATAACCAAATTCACAGCAAGCAGGGAAGCCCGGGCGGAATATCTGTATTGATAGTGTGCAGTGAGCGGAGCTTGAGGCACAGAGCAGAGAAACCAACCCCCAGATTGTACTTTGGAGAGATGCGTCTGGCAGGGGAGGAATAGCCCCTCATAGTCGCAGGTCGGATCGGAGCGTTAATGGGAAAAGACCCTGGTTAATTTCTGTTGTGCCCATGCCCCTGGTGGGAGTTCCCCCCCCTCCTCACTTTCCCCCTTGTAAGCCCCAGTGGGTGTTTGCCGCCCTGGGCGCTTGACAAACTAAACCCTTCTTCGCCCCTGCGAGTTCTCCCTCGGATTTTCCATTTAATTTTGAAACACTGGGGTGTGTGTGTGGGGGGGGAGGAAGGACCAGTCTTTTCATTTATTTTTTTAAAATCCCCTTCTTCCGCCAGCTGCTGTTTTTGCTCGTTTGCCGCCTGCTGATCGTGTTGGTAGCGGGACTAAATTTTTGCAAGAAGTTTCTTGCAAAACAAAATCGGGGGCCGCCTCTTCCCCAGCGAGGAGAAACGAGGCGACCCTGGTTCTGCAGTAAGGCAGCCGATCGAACCTGATGGGGTGATTTCTGGTCCCTAAAATTGCACCGATCCTTTTCCATTTCCAACCGAACCTGCCGCCTCTGCTCGGTGTATGGCCCTCCGATTTTTTTTCTAAAGCGGGTTTCATACCAGCTGCTCCTGCGGGTGCCTGCAATTGGCGTATTTTGCACAAATTAAAAAATGAACTATTTTTCCTTTGTATCTTAATCCACTGAAGAGATCTCTTCTGTGTTGGCTTTCTAGCTTGCATTTGTTTTATTTTTTACGAGGAAATCCAGTTTAGTTCAAATATATAATCCATTTGGGCACTTAAATCCCCGAACAGCTGGCATTATTTTGTTTTATAATCATTGACTTTTCTACACAGGACATATTTATAAATTCCTACTTGACATTTATAGGGGGAAACTTTAATGTAAATGTATGATATGATTTAAAAAAAACAGTCCTAATTTAGTCTCTGTTTTTGCTAATGTTTCTAAGCTTCTTAAATAGTGTGCTAATTAATTTTAAGAAGTTTGTTCCTGGAAGGAGAAAAATGTTAATTTGTCCCTTTATTTTAATTCCTGGTGTTTGGAAATGGTTGAGAGATCACAAAAATGCAACCTGTTGTAATAAACAAAGGGGTGTGTTTTATTTATTTTAATTGATAGCAGAGAAGTGATTTGTTGATTGAAACTGGTAATGCTTAAAAAGACAGGCACGTTTTTTATTCTTTCTTTCCAGGCTGATTAGCAAAGAGGTTTTTATGCTTATAACAGTGGTCAGCTCTATTTTCTCCACTCACACAATGTTTGTGATGCCTGCTAAATCCAACCCGTCATAGATTGACTGACTTTCGTCTGTCTTTCTCTTTACCTAATTCAAACCAGTGTTACAATCTTTTATAAACAGAAGAATCAGATTTGAGCTAGAGATTACTGATAAGAAGTTGTCCCTTGGTGAGATATTTTTTAACGGATCAAAGTTAAGGCTGTTGATTCAATGTGTCTTGGTTTTGACATATTTAACCTTGCAATTAGTAACATATAGTAATCTGGCAATTTGTACACACCTTAAACAAAGTGTTTTAAAAAAAATTCTTGTCTATCAGAGCAATCATTTAAAAAATGAAAAGTCACAATATTTTTTGGTCTGTCCATTTTACCTCGATGCCTGGTAGACAGTTTATGTAGCTTCATAGATTGATCTCTACCCCCTGCTCCCTCTACTCCTTGTTTAGTTAATTCAACAAAGACTTTTTGCAATCTGTTTGGAGTTTGTCTGATGCCGTGGAAAAGTAGCTGCTGATTTATTTGGTTGCTTTTCGATTTCTGTCTCCAGCCCGTCTTTTTTCCTCCTTTCAGTGGGGATGTCAGCTGTTATTACTTCCTATTGATCCCTTTGCAAAGTGAGAAGTGAACTAAAATTAATGTCAATTCCACTGCTCAGATCAATAGCTGGAGTTATTTTAATCTGGATTTGCACGGGGTGCTAAATTAAAAAAAATCAGCATAGAGGCAGAAAGGTAACAGTTAGTTACTCTGCCTTGTGCCCACTACCTTACAGTCGCCCAAATGGTCCATCAAGCTGATTATCCTGCAATCCATATTTTTTTAATTAAGAAGGTCGGTTAGTTTTCTTATTTTGGGTTCTGTATTTAAACCCATGACATTCTGACATTGGGAGTGTATTAACTATAGATTTTCATAATGACTGGTCTGCCGCAGTCTCATCTGTACATGTTGCTAATGGGGGGCGGGGGGAGAGAGAGAGAGAGCGAAAAGGGAAGTGGGAGTTTAAAAAAAAATTAAATTTGGCTGGGTGAGATATTGTAATGTGTTGATTTATTCCCGGCATAATGAAGTTTGCAAACGAATAAGGCGGCCGGAGTGATTCACAATATCCTACAGGAGTGTCAAGTGTTGCGGCCAGAATACTAATTTATTAAATACATTTAATGTCGTGAGGTGATGGAACAAGTAAAAATAGAAAAAGAGGCAACGAGGCAGCAATGGTGCTCCTTTTTTTTTTTTTTTTTGAAACCATATTTTCCAATGATCTCTTAGCCCCACTTACATATTAATGACTGTTCATTTCTGTGCGAGTGCTTATTTCTTTGTATGTGCGTGTTAATTTTTATTATAGCAGCCTGAAAAAAAAACAGTAACCCAAAATTCACTAGTGGATACAGTTTTGTGCTCGTGATTTTGTGTGTGTGTCTGTGTGTGTGTTGATCAGCTTTCCTGAAAGCAGCAAAACAAGTGTGTCCAGGCTTTCTGTGCTTTTACACGCTGCCTTTGGCATCTCTCTCTCCCTCTCCATGGCTAGAACTTGACAGGAAAGTTATTTAAAATTTGGAAGAGAGCAAACCTGTTAATGTGAGATACATAATCTGGTAATTTAGCAATGATGTCTATAAGGGAGAGTGCCAAATGAGGAAGCCGAGAGATGATGTCCACTCATCTTTACAATTAATAACCGTCACTGAAGCATTTGGGTACAGGATGGGAGAAAGGAAATGTTATCATTGGACTACATTAAAGTCACAGACTGGATTTCATACAGTTTGTTAACCGAGGCTCCCTCATTCATGGAATACAAAAGGCACTCCATTAGGAAGAGACTCTTTCAGTAAGTTTTATTTGAGATGTTTGACCCTCTGGATTTAAGAGAGACAATTTGTAACAGCTTTTTATTATTATATGATTTTCTTAGCCCTTTGAGCTCTGGCAGGCTAGTATATTGTTTCAAAGTTATAGTTCTTGTATTTTAAGACAGGTCTTGGGGCCTGAATGGTAGGCAGCGGAACCTTGAAAGAAAAGGCACTAGGCTGATCGGGAAAGAAAATACCAAACCAAACCATTAAAACAGAAAACGCAGAGAGATACAGAAGGAAGGATTTTTCTGCCTCTCGTTCCGAGGTGGTTTGTGGCTGGGCGAATGGATCTGGCCGAGCTAGGAGGCTCAGCAAAATGCAAGCCAGAAATTTTGTTAACATTTTCCTCTAAATGTTAATGGCACATACAGAGCAGTTTACAAATCTACTTAAGAGCTAGTGCATTAGGAACTAAAATTACTGATCCGTTCTCCGCTGTCCCCGACCCGAAAGGCAGACATTTGCAGAGATCACATGGCAGAGGCACCCATTATGATTTTAAATATTGTCAGAGACGCCAGGCATTTTATTGATGAAGTCTCCGTGCCTTTAAAAAAAAAAAGAAAGTGTGTGCGCACTCTGTGTGTGTGTGTGTGTGTGTGTGTGTGTGTGTGATATGATTATGTAAAATGTATACCTGCATATGTGCATGTACCTACACATACATAATGTGTGAGAAAAATAGACACATATTACAGACATTCCATATGCATCATAGGCAGTATAAACAACTGTATAAATGTTTATTTCTGTTCATGTAATTATGTTCAATAGATATGATATGTTTTACATATATTAAATTGTGATGGTCAGTTGAGGGGAATGTCTCTTAATTTTAGACCACACCGAGATTATTGACATGTGGGGATATTTATATTACAAATAAATCCTTTATGCTAATGCCTTTGGTAGGATTTTTCCCTCTGTCCTGTGGAGTGGGCCAAAGTTGGTTCCACCCGTGTGTGAAGTTGTCTGTTGATTTTCGTGAATGAGAACATTGGCGCGTTGCTGGGCAGTTGGTTCTAACGCATGTGGCCTTCCCACTGCATGGAGCGTCCCGAAGAAGCAAGTGCAGAAGCCTCACCACTTGTGTTTTCTCTTCCCTTCTGTTTCTCTGCAGCTTCGGGACGGCGATGATGCCTCAGTGATCTCCCTGCTCCAAAACTAGGCCTCGCTTGACTTTCCTTCCAGGGAAGATTGTTCCCCTTGTGACCCTGCTGAGGAAAGAGACTCCGATGGACTTACACCGGGCAGCCTTCAAGATGGAAAACTCATCCTATCTTCCCAACCCGCTGGCATCTCCGGCCCTGATGGTTCTCGCCTCCACTGCTGAAGCCAGCCGGGACGCTTCCATCCCCTGTCAGCAGCCAAGACCCTTCGGAGTCCCGGTATCAGTGGATAAGGACGTGCATATCCCCTTTACCAATGGCTCGTATACTTTTGCCTCCATGTATCACCGGCAAGGTGGGGTGCCAGGGGCATTCGCGAACCGTGACTTTCCCCCATCCTTGCTGCACCTCCACCCCCAGTTTGCACCCCCCAACTTGGACTGCACGCCAATAAGTATGTTGAACCACAGCGGCGTTGGGGCTTTCCGCCCCTTTGCCTCCACTGAAGACAGGGAGAGCTATCAGTCGGCCTTTACGCCGGCCAAACGCCTGAAAAACTGCCATGACACGGACTCACCCCACCTGCGCTTCTCGGACGCTGATGGCAAGGAGTATGAGTTTGGAACCCAGCTCCCTTCCAGCTCCCCTGGCTCACTCAAACTCGATGACACAGGGAAAAAGATCTTTGCGGTCTCCGGCCTCATTTCTGACCGGGAGACCTCGTCCAGTCCCGAAGACCGAAACGACAGATGTAAGTACCTCCGGTACCCCTCTCGGCTTTACTTTGCTGTGCCTCGTTGAGATGCTCAACAGGTGTGTCGTTTTGTTGTGCTGCGGTTCCTGCTGAAGGAATGGGCACAATGTCCTTTCCTTCGCGCTGAGTTACATGATAAAATGGTGCCTTGTTTTTCTTAAATGGACATTGATGGATTTCACGGTAAGGTGTATTGGAAGGAAACCCATTTTCAAATGCACCTGTGGGAGAGACACCGGTCTCTCTGCTTGAAACTGGGGCTGCTAAGCACAGAAAGATGTCCGTGCCTCAAAGCAGGGAGATATACTCTGGTGCGTGTGTGTGTGTGTGTGTGTGTGTACACAGAAGGGTGCATCTGTAGTATACAACTAGAACTTTTTTCAGGGAGCTTATCAGTTAAAACTGCACACACTGCTCCCTTTGATATTTTTCCTCTGACCTCTTGGTCACATGCTCAGTTCTTGTACCTAGGATATCAGCCTTCATGCTTTGCTCCTCAGAACAGGACAAAGATCCCTTATGCAGTATTTCACGTACTAGTATTCTGGGCACTCGAGCTCTTTCCTAGAGACATAAAGCTGATTACGCTCGTATGACTCAATAAGTGACCCCCAAAGTAGGCTGTATACTTTCTCTGGAGCCCGCCTTTGCATGGCCACTGAAAGGCGATCTGTCCCTTCAAGGATCAGCAAATGAATCCTGCCTAACATACGCTACTGTAACAACTCCCTGTTCTTCAGTCACCTTTTCCCTCGCAGTATCTCTGCTGGAGGAGGGCAGGCTACCCCAGTCCCCTCCTCGCATGGAAAGCTGAACCAGTCAGTGGGGGAACACCATTCTGGGGAGCTGTCTCGGGAGAGCAGAGCCTGCAGTCCCCGACTTCAGAGCAATAAGATGTGGCAACATTTAGCCGGTGTGATCTCCTTTAAACGCAAACGCTTGGTTCAGATGCCAAAGTGGTTTTGTTTTCACATGGGCCCCTTTGTACATTCTTGTGGATTTTCTTCTTTTTAAAAAATTATTATTATTTTGTAAAGAAAACTGTAGCCCAGCTCCCCCACTCCCCTTCAGATACGATTTTTCTTTTCCCCTTTATGATGCCGAGGAGAGTAATAGAGACGTTGCGGCTCTCTCTCCCCTGTCGGCACTGCTTCCTCAGGCTGTCTCCTTGAATTAGGCACTGTGTTAACTTACCAGCACTAAAAGGTATCTGCCTACACCCAGCGTACTTTTTCAATAAAAGTCATCATAAAATCAACCTGCCTTGTAAATCCATCGCTCTTTGGTTTTGAAATATGCTGCCAGTGTGTCTTTTATGTCAGCGTTTGCAAGTGTGGGACGATTCCCACTGAAGACAGAAGCCTTGTGCTTCTCACAGCACAAATGTGATCTCTCTTTCTCCCTATATTACTTTCTGTGCATTAGAACTGCTTTCATTGTTCCGTGTCTCCTCAGCAGTGTTGTTAATATGTAGGTACAGCTGTTGGAGGTGGAAGCATGTAGGTGGGGCAGAGCTTTCATTTTGAGGGGGGTGGGAAGGAAGGTGGGATCACAATGTCTAAAGATATCCTGTGTTGATGTTTTATGGATCTCTCCCCCTTATCAATATAATCTGGGTGTGGAAATGAAGCTTGCTCAAATGAATACTTGGGGAGATAACGGCGGAAGAGCAGGTCTGCTAGCAAAATGAATTTAAAGCGCATCAGTTTCTGTGTATCTTGCTAGCAAAATCCTGTCAGATAGCTGATTTAAAGGAGTAAATCTGGTAAATGAATTAGACCACATGTAGCACAGCAGTGGCCAGAGCAGCAGATACAGGCACATGCTCCTGTGTGGAAGGGATAAATCTTGTCTTCACCAGGACTGTGTGCTCTATGTGGGCGCTGTACTCCTGAAAAATAAATAAGTACTTCACAGAGGAGTAAGGCTGCTAACGGAATGCACACCGAGGCATTGGCTTCCCCACGCCCACTGGGAATGATTAGACAGCGGGATTATAACGAGAGAGGCAGAATCACAGCTTTGCAAGTTGCTTCAAAAACTTGTGAACATGTAAAAAGTTTTTTCCCCCTTTCCTTAGAAGAGAAATAGAAACTGGTTAAAGTGATTAGCCTTTGCACTAGGGCAAAATGAATGCAGGCATTGCAACCAGCGGGATAGAGTGCTGACTAAAATGTTAGAGAGAAACTGGTTTTATTTTCATTTCTAATGACTGGATTAATTTTATCTCTTCTGGCTTTTAAAATTTGTTTTAATATCATTCCAGGTTTTAGACACAATTGCTAACATAACCATTTATAACACTGCCTGCATAACACTGTGGATGCATATTAGCACAACATCCATTCATGTTTTAGTCATCTTAAAGTTGTAAAATTTAAGGTAAATTTGACCTTTCCTCCTTCCCATCGTATTTAGCTATTGCACCAAAGAGCATGTTTTCTGTGTATGTCAGAATCTTAAATACATTACCACAGTGGGTTTATTTACTGTGGGGATGGGATTTTAAAAATGTGTCTTAATTATCTTTATATGGCAGTTTTTAGAAAGGAAAAACTTGAGGGATGACACGGCTGACTGGCTGCACCACGGAACCTGTCATGTTCTGAGATGTGCATACATATTTGCAGGGTTCTTTATGCTTGTACACAAAAATATATTTAAGGGCCTTTAAAATTTCTCATCATTGACCCATCATTGGGTTCCTTGTGGGAAAGAAGGGTCATAGTGTAGGGTCCATTGCAGGGAAATGGTTCTGTGGACAAGCAAAAGTGGATAGACGGGCGTAATGAAGCTCCAGCAGATCAGCAAAGTCTTTATGTATTCAATAGAGGCTCTTCAGAATTGCAGGATTCAATTGTTTATTTGTATTTTTCAAAATCCTGCAAGGGATTAGACCATGCGATGGGTGAATGACTTCATTGCATTACACACGTCCCTTGTACCATCACAAACAAATATTTTCAAATGGTTTTAAAATATTTTTATTCTGTTCTAACTTTAGAGATGATTTTCTGAGAAATTTTCCTTTCTTAAAAAAAAAAGAACCCAAAAAATATATAATAGTCTGTCAAGCCATAAATGTATAGTAGCACAGACGGAGCCCACTCTATGCAGCGCTGTATCCATATGCAGCTAGAGATTGTGTGTGTGTGTGTGTGTGTGTGTGTGTGCGCACGCGCACACACGTACTCTTATGACCACATTCTCATTCTAATTACATCACTATAATCAGGATCTGGTCCCTTGATGCATGTATGTGGGTTAGGAAAGATCACGTATTTCTCAGCGAGAACCACCGTTTTATTTTTAAGTCAGGAGGTTGCTTTCAAATTCTGTGTGTATGTTGGAGCCCCAGGTCAGACTGCTAATGAATGACCGAGGCATGGATGGAGCGTGTTTGTGTTAATAGTCATTTTGTAAATCTGTTCGAGTTTTTCTGTGTTTGGGCAAGTTGCCTGTGACTGTAGGATGCTGCTCTCGGGATGTCGAGAGAGACTGTGCGTGCCATAGGAAGCGCATGTAAACGACAGACTCCATCCAGGGAGGAGATGTAACTGTTTGTTTAGACACATGCTTTGGACGGGGCGTTCTGGTTAGATGCTCGCTGGGAAAGATAATGATATTTATAGAACAGTTTAGGCGCTTCTTGTACAGTGTGCGTTACAGACACTGACAAACACATTTCACGGGGCTCTTTAAATATATGTATCTTTATTAATGTAGGTTTCCAGCAGCAGTGGAAGTAAATGCTACGTTCCCCTGTGTGATAGACACCTATGATCTTCCGTGAAAATGAGCCCCAGTTTTATTTTGGGCTTTCTAATAAAAAATTGTCATGATTGCGCCTTGCAAACACCACGGCATCACCCCCCTCCAGCAGAGCAAGCCGGCAGGCAACATCCACGCCAGAGCCTGGCTGGTTTGGCAGAGATCTCTCCGCCTGTTGCGGCACAGAGCTTCCTGTCTAGCCTCCCCAGAAACGACTGTCTCCACCGCACCTTGAGATGCTTCCAAACTAGGGTGACTAGAGAGCAAATGTGAAAAATTGGGACTGGGGTGGGGGGGTAATAGGAACCTATATAAGCAAAAGACCCCAAAATTGGGACTGTCCCTATAAAATCGGGACATCTGGTCACCCTAGGCCAAACGCGCCACAGTCCGCATTTCAAGACTGCAACAGCAACCTTTTTTTGGTGATTGTTCACTTATTCTTGATAATGTGTTTTCTTTGATATGTTGTGGAGAAGCCTGGTCTGTGTTAGTGAACGCTAGTGAACATGAGCCAGGAGACCAGGGTTCTTTTCTTCCAGCTCTGCCACTGGCTCTTTTTTTTTGCCTCAGTTTTGACATCTGTAACATGATAATACCTAACGGCTGACGTTGTTCTAAGAAGTAATTAGTTAATTTGCCAGTACTTTGAGATCTTTGCTCCTCTCCAGCGACTTTCATCCAAAGTAGTGATGGTATTTATTCATATTATTTTTGCTGTTACATTACAATAAATAAAAAAATAACTTGGATTATTGGGACGCTGTCAATTTGATCAAGGTCCTGCTTCTCCGCCCTGCGATTATAGATGTGCCTCAGTATGGAAGGGAGGTTCTCATTCCAATTTAGGATTATTATTTTTTTAAATCTCTAAAGTGTAGTTAGTTTGAGCTTTTTAAACTAATGATTTAATATCTACAAAGTGCTGTGAAAATGTAAATCTCTGTTTAGGTGCTAAGCATTACTTCTATTATCAGAGTTTTCATTTCTGAATAATTGTTCTAAATGGAACAAAGATGGATTTTAGAACAGGTCTCAAGCATAAGTCCAGGAATACACAATATGATCTGCCCTCTTAGGGCATGTGCCTGTCTGTGTTTGTGTTTACATAGTAGGACCTACACTAATTGGTGAGTTTTGTGGAGGAGTGTGTGGGTGGACGGGGTGTCTCCTCTTTGAATTATTCTCTGGCACAGCAGTGGATTTGAGGGGGAATATTCACTGCTGAAGGAGCAGAGCTGTTCCTACTCTAATCACCACTTTCCAGGTAGCTTAGAATAGGGACCTAAAACAAAGTGACAGATTGTTGTTAATAATCATCCATGACCAGGTGAGATCGAGTGCTTAATACTACAGCTCATGAAATAATACAATAAAACAAGTGAAACAATTACATTTCCATTGTGTGTGTGGGTAGATATAGAGAAGGCCACATTTCTATCTCTGCTACACTAGTGAAAATGCAGTGAATTCAGTGGAGTTGCTCTGGATTTTCCACTGGGTAGGATGGAGGTCAGACCCTGGCCCTGCGTTAGCCGTGGAGTATACAGCAATCTCCTTCTTTTTGTTTTTTTGGCAACAACCTTTCTGTGCCCTCAGCAAACTGTTGCCGAGACTCCTTTTCATGCTGTTTGGTTTAATTGTCTTGTTGGGATAAAGAAATGTTTGAACAGCTAAAGTGGGGAAGGGCTGGATGGGAGCAGCCCCTGCCGGCTGCAGGGCCATCTGGCCTGGCTTGGATCCGTCGGTCTCCAGTTTATATTTCTCTTTCTGTTATTCGGGGCTATCTCGCGCACTTGGAATGTCTAATCACCATGGTGAGAAAACGGACACTGCTGCCTCTTCCAAACCCTCCCCCCCGCTTCCCTTGCCATCAATTGTCATGCAGAACCGATCCAAGTGACCGTTTTACTGGCAGCCATCATTTGCCGTCTTCGCCTGGCTCTGGGCAGAAGGATGGCTTTTAATTGATCATTTGGGTGGGAGGGCCGGGGCTGTTTTCTCCTCCAAAATGTTTCCCCACACAGCCTCGGCCACCCGGCCATATTTCCTGTGAGCTCAGAACAGCCAGCAATTTCTTGTGCCCTGGTCTTCCTTTCGGCCGTCTGATAGCTGGCTTATGTGGCACTCCAAAGGGTTTATGACAGCAGCTCTGTGAGCTCTGAGCAAAATGTAAATGACATATTCATCTGTCTACAACTGCAGAAATGGGCACACATACAGTAAATATTGATCAGCCTCTTTTGCTCTGTGCGTGTGTATATGCATGTGTATTAATTATACAGTTACAAGGCAAACTCTGAATCTCTGAAACTCTGAATTAATTGGCAAACCAAATGTTTCTAAAAAAAAAACCACAAAAAAAAAACCAAAAAAAACGCTGGTGGCCAAATCCTGCTTCTCAACAAAGATTATACCAGAGGCTGAGTTGGACTGAAGTCTCATTAATAAGATTTAACTGCTTTCACAGAATTATACAAAGGAAGGGGGAAGCTGACCATGTGGTTAGAGCATTGAATTGGGTGTTAGAAGTCCCCAGACTTGCAGTGATCTTGGGCAAGTCTTTGAACCTCAGTTTCCCCATCTATAAAATGGGGATAATACCTACCTACCTCTCAGCAGCTTGTACGGTGCTTTGAGATCCCCTGATAAAAGGCACTATGTGTTGTTATTATTAATATAGTAGGTTAGAATATTTAATATTATCCATTACAGCTAAACTTCATTTACTAAAGGCAATGGCCAAAGCGCACTTAATGAGCCAGTATCCCTGATAGTTAAAACATTGATCTATTATTTTATTTGCTAACTTGCAGAATTTAGGAATTAGCAGTGGAGTGTCCTACTTGTTCTGCATCGACGGTGTAAGGAATTAGTAGGGTTCTGCTCTGTGTGTGCGTGTAAGCGTGAGAGACTGAAAAAAGAAAGAATAAGTATTTTTGCCTTCATTATTTTTTTTCTCTAAGCTTTGCTGGTCTCAGAAACTTTCCTGGGCATTTCTTGGATATTAACTGTCTTGAGGGAAAAGAAAATTCTCAGACGTGCAGACTAACAGAAGTCCAAGGGCCCGATCCTGCTCCCTAAGATTGAAAGCCTACAACGGATGCGGTATATTTAACGTCTGGTCGTTTCTGGAACTCTTCCTGGGAGAAATTTTCTGAGGCCGTCTTTGAGCTGATTAGTGCCCCTTGGTTGGGTTGGTTGGTTGATGTCTTTTGGACACATCACATCAGAACAGCAAAAATTATTTTTTCCTCCTTCATTCGCCTCTCAGGGAAGCTGAAAAATGGTAGAATTATGATTTATTCTAGATTTTATGATTCACCTCCCATCCTTATTTGGTTAATATCTGTAGGAATAAAATGTATTCTGTGTATACTTGTATAATACTTGATTAAGGTAAATAACCGCCATCTAAAATCTGCCTAACCCTAATCTGCATAAGGAGCACTGCGTATGAGTAGCTGTATAGAGAATACACTATACCCATCTGTATACTATTAGTCTATTTTTATTGAGGATTTCTGATGTAAATATACACCAAGGGTAAAGTTTTCTTTTAATATTTGTGCATCAACCGAAACCAGACACTGAAAGCGAACTGTAACCATTTTTATCCAGCAATTCATGTCCCTAACGGTCGTCCTCCATGTCTGTTTGTTTGATGGCCTATGAATTTTTCCACTCTTCTTCAAGAGAGAACGGCAGATTTGGGGACTTTTGAGGACATTTTGCTGCTGTGCAGAGGAAATGAAATTCTTTCTAAAAATGTATTTCTAATTGGGACATCAACTCCTGTAACGTGAGAGTATGTCCTTATGCACTGCCCCCCTGAAAAGGGCATCTCTCTTTTTTTCTGGATTTACATGTCTGGTCTGTCTCCTGTCACTGTCTGTAAATGAAGCTCTATTGACATGTGATAAGCATGGTATATCATGTTTGTGTATATCAACATGTGATCTGCAGACCTTCCAATTAACTAACGGGAATAATTTACTGAGATGAGTTGGATTACCGCGCTCCCCCACCCCCCTTGCTTCCAAGTGGTGAAGTATTTTACGGCCGTATGGGTCAAATCTTGCAGTCCTTATTTAGGGCTCAATCCTGCAGCACCGTACCCACAGGAATTGACCTACTGGGTGGTGGTCTCCTTTTACTTACACTGGTGTAAATCAGGAATGATGCCATTAAGGTCAATTTGATTTACAACGGTGCAAAACTGGTTTGAGAGGAGAATCTGGCTCACTGGCTTGTGTAGGATTTTCCAGGTCAGGGAGGAATAAATGCGTAAAGCTTTGCAGGGTCTAGTCCTTTGAAGTCCTATCTGCATCTGTCATCTTGTGTGTGTGGTGGTGGGTTTTTGTTTTTCCTCTTTAAAACATTGACTGGTTTACAAAACCACAATCATTCTCCAAAGATCAGGGTAACGCTCTCTGCTCCTGCAACTGGTTGCAGTCATTTTGTGCTGCGGCAATGCACCGAGCTACAGGAAAGGGGAAAAGTAGGGTTGGGAAAGGGTGGGATAGAGAAAGATTTCGTGCTCTAAGTGCTGGTAGCTCAGAGGAAAAAGGAGAGTCTCTTGCTGTCCATGTTTCTTGTCTCTTTCATTAGGGTGAAGCGATTCTTAGAGTTAAAGTTTGGGGACAGCATCATGGTATTTTTCATCATTTTAGGACACTATTAAAATCACCTTTGTTTAAATGCCCTCTGTCCTGGAAACTTGAAACAGAAATCTGCTTTCTTACCAGCATCTCTTCCCTCTGCTACACAAATATACTTTATTCTTGTGGGTTGCCTGTGAGTGTTCGCTTTATGGTATATATTCATTTTCATGAGAGAAAATAAAGACACTAAAACCTTTCTTTTGGAGGGAAAACATAAAAACTTATACAAGGGTTTTGTACAGATGCAAAAGACATTATCAGTTTGTCTGTTTGTCTGCTTGTGGTGTCATAGATCCTTATGGACTTGTTCTTGTCAGAAGACCAAAACCAAAGTTCTTGCTTTGCAAAGACATGCTGGTGTAACCCTGCTGGCTTGTTGCTGATTTACACTGCTGGAAAGGAAAGCGGTCAGGCCAGCAATACGCTTCAGCTACATGCACAACCTTACTTTAATCTGTGGTTTCACTGGTGTGGCAGGGCTGCCGCAGAATGAGTCTGCCCTTCAGAGTTCTCTCTTGAAAAATTAAGCAAAAAGTGATCGGACGTCAATTAGTAGGAAAACAATGCATTTATGGGACAAAGGCTCATTGTCAGGGCTGCCGAGGGCGGGTTTAGGCCCTGGTGAGAGAATTTTTTCAGGCCCCCCAGCAAGGGTGGACCGGCTAAACAGGGATGAAGCCGGGAAAGCCGGGCCCTGGGCCCCCTTTGGACTGCCGGGCCCCGGTAATTTGTACCGGCTTCCGCCCTCCCCCCCTCGTCGGCCCTGCTCATTGTAGCATCGACTCCCAGCGGCACCAGGTCTTGTAAATAGAATGAGAAGTCGATCAGGAAACTTGAAATGAGCAGAAAGTTACATTTCAGTTTGTTGGACTTTTCAGTGTGAATCATTTTGATCCTAATCAATAAAATTTAACTCCTCTGTGTGTGTCTCTCTCTCTCTCTCTCCCCCAAACCAATCCTCCTTAAAAATGACTCTCCATTTTGATACATTTTTTTATTTCACCCATCTCTAAAACCCACAGATCAAATGCTGCTTGGGGTGTGAAATTGTCTGACCTGCAGAATCCTCTGCTATAGGGAGCCACAAGGTAGAGCTTCAGCAAAGAGGCGGTTTGGTCAGTAACACTGGTGGAAGGAGCGTCTGGGAACTAGACTATTCCTCTGTCCTCACCTTTACACTTTACAAGTGTTTTTAGACGGCTCTGTCGCAGTCCTCGGCTGGTGGCTGTGTGGCTCAGAGGGTGGGGTTGTAATGCCGGGCGTGACACCTTTGGCAAGTCACGTCTCCTCTCTGTGCCTCTTTTCTATTTACATTGCAAGGTCTTTGGGGCAGGGACTGTCTCACCGGGCGGGTGGGACTGTTATACAAACAGTATAAAACACAGATATTGGGGAGAGGGCTCCTTGGGAACCGAGAATCCTCATCAAAGAGCCACCTGCTGCCCAGGCGTCCTGGAGGCCACAGCTGGGGGCTGAGGGAGTGACTGAGTGACAGACGCTTCGCAGCAGCCCGGCCATACGGCAGCTTGCGCCACCACTGCACACACCGGCCAGCCTTGTCTTGTGTCTGCAGGGGCCCGATCCTGCCCGGTGCCGGATGTTCTCCGCTGCCGTGGCTGGAGAGTGCAGGGGAGGCTGCTCCACACCAGCGTAATGCCGCTGAGGGTGCCACAGCTCCCAGGCCAGTGACGAGCCGGCCTGCAGACCAGTTTCACTGCCAGTCACCAGGGCTGTGATGAGTTGTGAGGCTGGCTGGCAGGCTGTTTTTAACCCTTCCAGGGGGGTTGTTAGCTTCTGCTCATCGGGCTTCCTGAACGGGGAGCTGGAGGAGGCATCGGTGACCTCGGTAGCTCTGGGTGAAGAGAGGGGAGCCGGCCGATCGGGTTCATGGTGCCAGCCTGGGTGAGGTCTTACACTGGGATGGCCCGCTCAGCGGAGAGGAGCGTGGGGAAGACAGGGAGCGTCGGCACCCACACCGCTGCTGTGCCCCTCGCCCCTTATTCCCATCACTGTCTCCACCCTAGGCCTGGATACACAGGACTCTAAGTGCTGCTGCTACTAGTAGTAAATTAACCAGAAGCCCAGGTAGCACCGGGCTGTGCTTTTCTCGCTTGATATTTGAGTTCAGGCCCTGCAGTGCATTAGATCTCGTACTATCATCCTGGTCCCAATTACAAACCCGTGGCCTGTCCGACAGTCTCTGTTCATTCAGGAATTGGGACGGCAGTGGCAGAAGGGCTAGCAGGCCAGAGAGGGCAAAGGGATGTTGACAGAACTGGCTTGGGGGGGGGGGGGTGCCTCGAGTGGCATAGTTGGGGACAGTCCCTGCAGATCAGGGTATTGGCAGAACTGAGGGATGGGGCAGGACGGACATAGCAGGGAGGCTGAAGGTCGGGACTGATGTGTTAGCGGAGTTCTGTCTGTATGGCTGGAAGTTGTGTGGGACAGCACTGGAGTAACGGGGCTGCAGGTCCGTTCCTAGGTAAGTTGGCAGAGCTATGTAGGGGGCCCAGGAGCTACGTAGGGGCGAAGGGCTGGTGGGTCAGGACAGGTGTGTAGGCAAAACTGCTGAGCGGAAGTTTGCGCAGCTCGTGCCTGCATTAATGAATAGTCCGTGTGAGTTCTAAACGTCACACTGCGTCCCACCCACTCCTGCATGTGGAAGCTACAGGGCAATACAGAGAGAACCTGTGTAAATCAGAGGTGATGTCAGTAGCGTTACACGGGCGTAAATCTGATGTACGTGTAGTCGGGATCAGGCCCAGAGTTTATACTGCACACCCGGGAAGACCGGAGCCATAAAATAAAGATATGTTCTCCTTATTAGCTCACCTCCTTTAGAAACACTCAAAGGCCCCAGACCTGCCCTGCAGCGTGTGGGTATCGCTTCCTGGAGTTCCTGCCCCAGTTCAGCCAGTGCCAGCTCAGTGCCCGGGCTGTGTTTGGGGAAGTCACAGAATTGCTGGATTGTAACGCTCATGAAGGGAGGGTCTGATTCCACTCACGTGCCCAGATGGGGGCATTGGCTCCACCAGGGGAGGAGTAAGGGAAATCCCAGGGTAGTCGCATGGTGTGTTTGGGGGCTGTTTTTCTTTGGATAGGCTTCTAAGAGAAGATTGTTGTGAGTTTTTTGCTAGCCGCCACCATGTGCTCGGCACTTCACTGATATCCAAGAAGGTACAGGCCCAGCCCCAAATGGCTCACAGTCTGAGGAAATTTTTTATTATTAACTTTATTTTTATTGCACATTTCTCACCTGCCCATCACAGTGATTTTAACAGTGCAGGACAAATTCATTCTTGGCGTAAGTGAGCACAGCTCCTGTTAACTCACTGCTGGCAGGAAGGCTGGCGCGGCAGGTAAGGCAGTGGCCATGCGCTCGGAAGATCTGGGTTCACTTCCTAGCTGTGCCATTGCCCCTCTGTGACACCCTGGGCAAATCAGTTACTTTCTCAGTGCCTGCCTGCTCAGCAGGGATTGCAATACTTTTCTGCCGTACCGGGTTGGGGAGGAAAAGTTCATCTATGTTTGGGAGGTGTTCAGGGACGATGATAATGGTTGCCACAGAAGTACCTCGATAGTTATGCAAGGACTGAAATTGGCCATGGGTGGGAGAGAGCTGGAGGCTCGTTTAGCAAATACTGGCATTATTATTTACTTTAAAGAGCGGTTGACAATTTTTTTTTTTAACTTGGATGAACAGTTGAAAACGGTGGCTAAAGAACAGTAGGGAAAGAAACCGGAGAACAATTTTGAGTAAGGTAAATAAAAGTGAGAGATAAAAGAAATAATGCAGGGAAGGATGAGTAATCGACATTCTTGGAGTCGAAGTGCAGGCTCCAGCTTCCTTCCTGAGCTGTAAAGTAAAATAATAATAATTAAAAAAAAAAAGGCTCTAGAACAACAAAACCCTGGACGCGCTGGTTTCCTTCCTGACAGGCCCAGCCTCGTGGCATTTCGGTGTGTCCTCATCTGCAAGGAGGGCTGATTTACAAGCCAAGGGAGCCAGATGGGTGGATTTAACTCTTTGATGGACAAGTAGAAGCTCTGCTGCAAAACTGACCTCTCCCACTTTATTTGTGTTTTCCTCCATTTCTGGTGCGTGAGTGACCAACATCTCTCTATCTGTTCTACTCTCATCACTGTAGTACCTGGGCACCTGATAGTAAAGGTCCATGTGGCTTTAGGTTTCTGCTGCTCCTCTTGGTTCAGTTCTTTATTTTAACATTCTTCCCACTGAGCTTTTGGGGAAAGACCCCCTTTCTGTGTTTTTGCTGCAGACTCCACTCTAAAGGCTATAAAAATTAATTCCACTTTCCGGTCATTTGGGATTATTCTCCCCACATGGAACATTGGAACTTGAGAACCTCTCCAATTCCCTGGGCCACGGTTTGCGTGCTTCACTGGTGGCCTCCAGAATGGTATTTAGGAGCCTCTCTGTTTCATTAGAATTTATGCTTTCATTTAAAAAGACCCAAAATTCCATTTCTAGTTCTTTTGTTTGTGAAGAAGACCCTCTGAACATTGCCCAGTGCAGTGTGAACTAACAGCTGTAAGTGGTGGATGAAAAACACATTGGTAGATTAACTCTGAATCCTAATAACGAGTGTTGAAATGCAAACACTGCTATTGCGCAGCTGCTCATTTTAGCTGTGACATACAGTTAACAATTGCTTTTCCAGAACCCTTGTTTGGCCTAGGCGTTAGAGATGCGAAAGACCTGCTAGGTGTGAAATATACACCCTTCTCCCCTAGATTCAGGAGTACTCTGGTGTACTGGCGAGCGCTGCTGGGAGGAGACCAGTGCAGATCTCCTGAATGTGCTAGATGGGGTGAGTGGGTGGGGACGTTTGCGGAAGCTCGCTCTGAAGCTGGCTCTCTATGGCTGGCCGCTCTCTGCAGGGTTCCACTCTCGGCAAGTCTGAAGCCGCTTCTTAATTCTCCACAGCTGGCAAAATATTTATTTTCAAGTACTTAAAATATTATAATTTGAAGTGGAGTTGGGGGCCCTGGCTGGAGCTAAGTTTTTTCACTAACAGCTTCAGTGGAATGACTTTCCCTCTCCTCTGACCTGCCAACAGATACTCAACAGATAGCTGGGAGACAGTCATCCCTGTGCTGAATAGAGCAAGAAACTTGACATTTGCCAGAGACTTTCAAAGGGACAAATCCAAAGGTTGACGTTGTTGCTATTCCTGTTTCTCCCGTCCTTCAGTCTTACCATGCCCTGGTCCACACTGATTCAAGAGTTCACAAATTTCTGCCTGTCTGCTGAATGAGAGATACTCAGACAGCTGCTATTTATATTTGTAAATGAATCTGAACAAGTCAAAACACCACAATTCCCTGAGGGACTCAGACCTGCCCCCTACAATGTGTGGGGTAACCATCAACATCATCGTCAAACGTGTACAGTCTGCTGAGGACCCTTGCACCCGCCCAAGCGACCACGGTTGATAGTGCAAGGTAGTGCACGGTTGATAGTGCAAGGTTGATAGTCTACCACCAGGTATCGTAGACTGAAATTGTAAGATCCGGTGCAAATCTGTGAAAGTCCAGAGTGGTACCGCTGGTGATGCCAGGTAGGGTCAGAACTGGTCAGTTTGAGAACACAAAGTGCCGGGGTGTTATTGTCCACCCTGGTGGTGTGGCAGAAGAGAATGCAACCCCACTTGTGAAAGTAATGAGCAATGGGAGGAAGACCAGGCCTCTGAGAGATTATGGCATTTCGCACGTGGAGCCACTTTGGGCTCAGGATTTGGTGCTGAAAGCACATGTGGAACACTGCTCCCCACTCCAAGTCTGCCCGTCAGAGGGTCTGGGTTTCAGACCTGTATAGCAATACAAGCAGAACACAGGGGTTGGATAGATCCTGAGCCTTGTCTCAGCTCAGAGGTGTCTTTGCGTCCATAAGCAAGACACGGAATTCACGCAGGAGGTGGATGTCGGAGGATGTCCGGTTTGCTGCAGCTGTTTGAACTCTGCTTGCGTCCTGTGTGATAAGCTCACAGGCAGAGTTTCACTTCAAGAAACTGGCACTGCTCCTCAGAATCCAGTCTACTCATTTGTATTCCTGCTCCGCAGGTGCTGAAGCAGGTTATTTAATACGTTTACTACGGCAGGGCCTACGGGACAGCCAAGAGAGGGGCCCCGTTGTGCCAGGCACTCTGCTAATACAGAGTAGCAGATGCTCTCTGTCTCAAAGAGCTTGCAGTCTAAATAGACAAGACAGACACACGGGAAAGGGAGGTAACCCACAAGTAGCATGAACTATGCGGTGGCTGTGGACGTCACATGAGCTCCAGGGTTTATTGGGGTGGGTGGGAGGGTGTCCTAAGCTAACTGGGAAGAAGAGGGAAGGGAAGAGGGATGAGGTGAATGGGGCGGGGAGAAGAGAGTAAAAGGCATTGTGGTGTGAAGCTGAGGTGGAGACTGGGAGGCCGAGGGTGGGAGAAAACAGCCAGTCAGCACAGTGCAGAGAAAATCCAGTCAGAACTGTACAAATCTCTCTGAATGTCAGAAGCAGGGGCGGCTCAAGGCAGCAGCACGCCAAGCGCATGCCTGGGGCGACAAGCCACGGGGGGCTCTCTGCCGGTCGCCGCAAGGGCGGCAGGCAGGCTGCCTTCGCTGGCGTGCCTGCGGAGGGTCCGCTGGTCCCGCGGCTTCGGCAGACCTCCTGCAGGCTGCTGCTGAATTCGCGGGACCGGGGACCTCCCGCAGGCAAGCCGCCGAAGGCAGCCTGCCTGCCGTGCTTGGGGCGGCAAAATACCTAGAGCCGCCCCTGGTCAGAAGGTCCCAACTTCTGCCCCTGCTGACTGGAGTCTCTGGCTGGCTCCTCTTGGAGATGCCTAGGCCAGGCTGATAACACTGTTGACAAGACGCTGCTCCTAATACCAGGGGGGAGCACTGGGGAGACCAGCAGGGAAGAGGCTCGCTTCCCAGCAGCTCACAGGCAGGCAGAGCGGCGAGGCCTCTGTCTGCTGCCGTTCTCTCCTGCTTGTTCCAGAGTCTGCATTGCAAGCCCCTTTCCTCGGTGCTCCTGTCCCTGCCCATGTCCTGACTGCTGCTTTCCTCCCCTTTCTGCCCCAGCACGGCCACAGGGGCGCGTTCAGGTTTCAGCAGAAGAGTTGTAATAATTAGGTGGCTGGTTGGAGGGTTTAACAGTACTTAACCAGACGTGAAAAGGCTTGTCCCAGTCCTGGCTCACTCGCTGGGCTCCAGCCAGCTGCCTTTTCACTGCTCCCTGAGAGGGCCTGCCCTGTGTCCCTGCAGCTCCCCCCTCCGCCCGCTCCCCTCCTTCTTATGCTAAACACTCACTTGTAGGTGAAAATCCCTCACGCTGGTTGGGAGAAGAGCAACAGAGAACTGATCTTGGACACCTGCAGAGTTCCCTCCTCTCTCTTCAGAGAGCAGCTTCCGTGAGGTTTGTCGTTCCTGGGATGCCTGTCCATGGATGAGCTATAGAGGAGGATGCAAGGTCTGGTGCTTAGAGGAGGGGTCCCAGGGCTAGACCTCCTGGTTTTGTTCTGCCACTGACAGGCAGGTCACCGCCCCTCCCTGTGCCTCTGTTTTCTCCATCTGTAAAATGGACACTGCTTGCCTACCTTTGCACAGTCCTTTGGGAACCTCCTGTTAAAGACACAGTGTAAACGCAAACTATTATGATTGCTGACCCAGTTCTGTACCTAAGGAAGACTGTAGTAAATGATACTCCTTGCTGAATTCATGTCAAGTCCAAATACTGGCTGCTGTTGGAGACAGGATACCGACTAGAGGGACTGTGGATCTGATCCAGTCTGCCACTTCCTAGGATTCTATGGTGAAATTTCAACAAAGCAGCACATTACGAATAAGGAAATCCACATACAATGTCTAGGCTGTTAGTAACAGAGGGAAAAGACCTAGTGAATCAGTGAGACCAGAAGCGCAGAAAAAGAAAAGTATCAGATATGAAAACACTACTATACTATTCTTGATCTCAGCTGAAAAGCACAATACATATTTTTGTGTAACTGGTAAACTCTTTTTTCTGTGGTTCTGGATTAATTCCCTTAATCGGTATCATGTAGGGGAATAGTAACAGTGGATGCAATTGTGAATCTGGTGTGTATTTTACTGTAAGCATTATATTGCATAGCCGAGTAAGGGTATTAAGCATCCCAGTCCGTCCTATACATCTGTAAATGGGAGCTCCCTACTGTTCTGAATATAGTGAGCTGCATATTTATCAGTAAATACCAGTCTAGGTACAATACAAATAAAACGGGAAGTAGTGGCGAAAGGCTGAGGTGTTGCAAACGAGTTTGGTCAAAGCTCCTAGGAACATATTTGTGGGGAACAGTCCTGTAGTGGCTAGAGGGGTGAACTTCCCCTACTGTGGCTTCTGTGATTCTATTAACTTACAGGACTCCGCAGGGCTGTCTGTCACCCCTCAGTCAGTGCAGTGTTGCTTCTTGTAGGTTTGGAACCTAAGAGCTGCCGTACTGGGTCAGACCATAGTCTCTCTGGCCCAGTATCCTGTCTCGGACAGCGGCCCATACCAGAGCTTCAGGGAGAGTGTACAGAACAGGGAAGTTACGGAACGATCCACCCCTGGCTCCCACTCCCAGCTTCTGGTAGTCAGAGGTTTAGGGCTCTTCAAAGCAGGGCAAAGGGCCGAGCTGATGACTGGGGACAGAGGGGGGCCAAGCTTTCATCCCTGACGTGACTCCTTTGGCCAGAGAATCCAAAGACTCTTCTGGTAAAATGCTGCCTGTGCATGGCCTGTAGGGGAGAGAGACGTACGTGTATATCACGAGCCAGATTATGATCCCTAGTACGCTAGTGTAAATCTCATTGCACTTGTATCAGTGAGCTCTCAAACAGGGCCTGCGTGCCTGTGTGTGGAGCAGGAGGAGGGAGTTCTGTACGGCACAGTGTGTGTAGCCGGCAGGGCCCTTGTGAAGCAGAAAACAAACACTATTTTCAGGGGTTTCCTCCCAGCTTCCCGAATGACGCGCCCTCCCCGGCAGCTATAGAAACAGGAGGCACAATGTGGACTCTAGACTGAGCAACGGCTTCTGAAATACCCACGTGTTTAACCTAGAGGGAGCTCTCTTACATGAAGAATGAGCTCGGTGGCTCAGCCTGCCTACACAGCTTTTACTCTTTACATTCTTTGTGTGCTTTCAGCAAGCTGCTTCCGAGTGTGTCCCTGCTTCCCGTGGGGGTACGGAATGCCCACAGAACGTCACGAGGGGGCATCGCAGCCTGGCCTCATGAGGTTCCTGGGGGGGAAGGTGAAGTGGATTTTTTAATGACATGTTTTGCAGGTGCCCGATAAAGCCTCCCCTCCCAGATGAGTCACATCTGTTGAGATGCCAGACACTGTTCCCCGTTCCTCTGTTCTGGGGAAACCCTGACTGGAGAGCAGGTGCTAAATCCCAGTCCGTGTGGGACTGGCAGGAGGAAGGGCTTCTCCTCTCTGGAAGACATTCTTGTTGGTTATTGACCAAGCCATTAACATGCTGATTCGTTAAGAAGATGTTAATACCCTGGTCCCCCTGTTCGGGGAATGTCTATGTTGGAGCTGGCAGATGTAATTTCCAGTTTAAGGAGACATAATGGGGCTAGCTCCGATTGAGAGAGCTTGCTAAACATTGACGCATAGCCATGGTGGTGCAGGTGGTGGGATGGGCAAGCCGTCGCAAGCATGCACCCATCTGAGGCCCTGGGAACGTGCTCGGGTGGCTAGCCCAACCGTCTGTTTGTGCCGCTGAGACGACACTTCTATTTTAGTGCTCTAGCCAGCTCAGAGTTAGCCCAGGGATGTTTAATGAGTTGGGAATTATGCCTCCAGCTCCAGTGTAGACATACCATGAGCAGCCCCCTTTGGGTTTTCTTCTCTTGAATGCCCCGGGTATGTCCTCATATGTCCGTAGATCCAGCCTCATAAATTCCAAGCAAAGATGTTTCAGGTGTAAATCGTAGAAGTGTAGGCTGGAAGGGACCTTGAGAAATCATCAAGTCCAGCCCCCTTGCTCTGTGGCAGGGCCACATAAACCTACCCTATCCCTGACAGGTGTTTGTCCCACCTGTCCTTACAAGGATTTTGCAGCCTCCCTTGGAAGCCTATTTCAGTGCTTAACCACCCCGAGTAAGAGAGTTTTTCCTAGTATCTAACCTAAATCTCGCTTGCTGCAGATTAGGCCCATCACTTCTTGTGCTACCTTCAGTGGACAGCAGAGAACAAAAGATCACCCCCCTCTTTATAACAGCCCTTCAAATATTTGAAGACTGTTATCAGACCCCTCTCCATCTTCTTTTCTCAAGACTAAACGTTTCCAGTTTTTTTAACCTTTCCTCGTAGGTCAGGTTTTCTAAACTTTTCATCATTTCCATTGCTCTGCTCTGGACTCTCTCCAGTTTGTCCACATCTTTCCTGAAGCCTGGCACTCAGTGCTCCAGCTGAGGCCTCGCCAGTGCCGAGTAGAGTGGGACAGTTACCTCCCGCATTTTACATACACCACTCCGCTTAATACACCCAGAATTATATTAGCCTCTTTTGCAGCTGCATTGCATAGTGGATCACAAATTGAATATGCATCAACAATAGCCCCCAGATCGTTTGCAGCACTACTGCCTCCTAGCCAATTATTCCCCGTTTTGTAGTTATGCATTTGAGTTTTTCCTTCCTAAGTGAGCTACTTTGCACATGTCTTTATTGGGTTTCATGTTGTTGAATTCAGACCAATGCTCCAGGTTGCCAAGGTTGTTTTGAACTCCAGTCCTGTCCTTCAAAGTGCTTGAAACACCTCCCACCTTGGTGTCAGCTGTCAGTTTTGTAAGCATACTCTCCACTCCGTTATCAATGTCATTACTGAAAATAATGGCTAATGCTGGAGCCAGGACTGACCCCTGCAGAGCCCCACTAGATATGTCCTCCCAGTTGACCGCGAACCGTTGATAGCTACTCTCTGAGTAGGGTCTTTCAACCAGTTTTGCGCCCACCTTAGGGTTATTTCATCTAGACCATATTTCCCTAGTTTGCTTATGAGAATGTCATGTCGGATTGTGTCAATGGCCTTGGTAAAATCAAGATCTATCACGTCTATCGCTTTCCCCCATTCATTATGGCAGTAAACTTGTCAAAGGAGGAAATTAAGTTGGTTTGGCACGATTTGTTCTTGACAAATCCCTGCTGTCTATTCCTTGTAGCTGTATTATCCTCCAGGTGCTTACAAACTGATGGTTTAATAATTTATTCCAGTATTTTTCCAGGTATTGAATTAGGCTGATTAATCTATAATTCCGCAGATCCTCTTTGTTCCTCTTTTTAAAGACAGGTGCTGTGTTTTCCCTTCTCCAGGCCTCTGGGACCTCACCAGGAGTTCTCAGAGATAGTTGCTAATGGTTCCAAGGTTGCTTCAGCTAGTTCCTTACGTAGCCTAGGTTGAATTTCATCAGACCCTGACAACCTGAATACATCTAATTTCCTATTTTGACTTGCATTCCTTCCCCCTTGTTCAGATTGTGTTGAGTATCTGGTCTCCATTAACCTTTTTTGTGAAGACTGAAGCAAAATAAGCAAAAACGGGGGAGGGATAGCTCAGGGGTTTGAGCATTGGCCTGCTAAACCCAGGGGTGTGAGTTTAATTCTTGAGGGGGCCATTTAGGGGTCTGGGGCAAAAATCTGTCTGGGGATGGTCCTGCTTTGAGCAGGGGATTGGATTAGATGACCTCCCGAGGTCCCTTCCAACCCTGATATTCTATGATGTCATCAGTTATTAGCTCTCCTTCCTCACTAAGTAGAGGACCTACACTTTCCTTCATTTTTCTCTTGCTCCTAATGCAGGGGTTGGTAACCTTTCAGAAGTGGTGTGCCAAGTCTTCATTTATTCACTCTAAGTTAAGGTTTCGCGTGCCAGTCATACATTTTAATGTTTTTAGACGGTTTCTTTCTATAACTCTATAATATATAACTGAACTATTGTTGTATGTAAAGTAAATAAGGTTTATAAAATGTTTAAGAAGCTTCATTCAAAATTAAATTAAAATGCAGAGCCCCCCGGACCGGTGGCCAGGACCCGGGCAGTGTGAGTGCCCCTGAAAATCAGCTCGCGTGCCGCCTTCGGCACCCGTGCCATAGGTTGCCTACCCCTGTCCTAATGTATTTAAAGAACCTCTTTTTATTCCCTTTTGTGTCCCTTGCTAGGTGCATTCTGTGCCTCAGCCGTTCTGATCTTGTCTCTACATGCTCGTGCTATTCTTTTGTGCTCTTCTCTAGCAATTGGTCCATGTTTACACTTTTTATAGGCTTCCTTTCTGATTTTCAGGTCATGAAAGGGCTTCTGACAGCCAAATTGGCCTCTGACCATTCTTCTTATCTTTCCTTCTCATTGGGGTAGTTTGCAGTTGTGCCTTTAACACTGTCCCCTTAAGGAACTGCCAGCTCTCCTCACTCCTTGATCCATTAGATTTTCTTCTCATGGGAACCTTACCTGCCAGTTCTGAGTCTGTTAAAAGGAACAGATGCTTCCTTTCCTGGGGGCTGGGTGGCATCCCAGGGTGGGTGTTAGGGCTGATGGGCTCACCGAAGGCATGAGAAAGGCCTCAGAGGCAGAGATGGGTCTGATCCAAACCCTCAGCTTAGCTCTTCAAGAAAGTTTGGATCTGGATCTGAAAGCCACAGTTGGCTCCTCTCTTTCTGAAGAGCTAAATCGGAACCTCAGCCCTAACCTTCTTCGGCCTCGGGGAAGACAGAGTCTAAACTGCGTGAGATATTAGCGGGAGGCGTGTGGGAGATGAGAGGAGGCCACCTGTGCTGTGGGTAGATTAAAGTTCTGTCTCCACAGGCTGTGAATTCAGCACTGCACCTTCACCCCAAGTTCAGACAGAAGAGGCTGGGGGTAGGGGATTGAGGTGGCATTTAACAGAACATTCTTGCCCTTAAAGGGGCCTGAATTATTTCTGTAGGCCCATAAAGCGCCCTACCCTGAATAATGTACCAGCTGGGATGGCATTGCAGGCAGGGGCAGCAGGTTTGTAGAAGTTTTGGTGGTCCCCAGAACTCTCCCTCCCCCGCAAACTCCCCTTGCACCAGCCTAAGGCTCTGGGAGGGCATTTGGGTGGGGGAGTGGGTCTGGGGTGCAGGCTCTGGGATGGAGTTTGGATGCAGGCTCTGGGCTGGGGCAGGGGATCGGGGTGCAGGAGGGGTGCAAGGTGCAGACTCTGAGAGGGAGTTTGGGTGCAGGAGGTGTGAGGGGTCAGGCTCTGGGAGGGAGTTTGGTGGGGGAGGTGGTCTGGGGTACAGGCTCTGGGGTGGAGTTTGGGTAGAGGAGAGGGTCTGGGCTGGGGCAGGGGGTGGGGGTGCAGGAGGGGGTGGGGTGCAGGCTCTGGGAGGGGGTTTGTGTGCTGGGTGCAGGCTCTGGGCTGGGGCCAGGGGTGGGGGTGCAGGCTCTGGGAGGGAGTTTGGGTGGGGGAGAGGGTCTGGGCAGGGGGTGGGGGTGCAGGAGGGGGTGGGGTGCAGGCTCTGGGAGGGAGTTTGGGGGGAGAGAGGGTGGTGGGGGTGCAGGAGGAAATTTGGGGGCCAGAGGGGGTGTGTGGGGAGGGGGTGTGGTTGCAGGCTCTGGATGTGGATGGGGGGTTTGGTGTTACCTGGGGCACCCCCTCCGGCAGCGGCTCCTAGGCGGGGCAGGCCACGGGGTCTCTGCGCACTGCTGTCCCCAGGCACACACCCCCCCCCCGCATCTTCCCAATGGCTGCAGGGGTGTTCAGGGCAGGGGCAGCGCGCAGCGGCACAGCCCCCCCCCCCCCCGACGCGTGTTGCAAGGACGTGCCGGCAGCCACATGGAACGAGCACACAGGAAGCCGCTCAGCCCCGCTGCGCTGCCGGTTGGCAGCAGGAGCCCTCTGGCTGTTTTGGGGCCGGGGGACGTGCAGGGAGGGGCAGGAATATTCCTGGTGCCCGGGCACCACAGGCCCGTAGAAGTCACTGCCCATGCCTGCAGGTTAGGGTAAATTGTGAGGGCTGGGATTCCCCCTCCCGCCCCACCCTGTGAGCTCTTGAATCTTCTTCTGTCCAACCCCAGTGGGGTAGTGAGAGTTCGGGGCCTGGCTGTTACTCCTAGGAAATGGCAGGGGGTGGCAGAATGCCTGGAATTCTTGATACCGCTGGGCCATGTGTGGGCGCGGATGTTGCCAGCCCCTTTCTCCCTATGCAGCACCCTGCGTCGCATCACCAGGGGCTTTGCCGCACGCTGTCGACCCACCAGGATTCTGGGATCATGATCTCAAATCGTGAAAGCCCTCTGAGCAAACAGGCCTTCCTTAGGCCTGGCCGAAGCCTCACACTCTTGCTGGTACCTGTAAATGTGTGGCCGCCTCTCAAGTGCCCCCGTGCGGCAGCCCTGAAAGTGGCCCCTTGCCTCAGTTTCCCTCTTAGGTCCACAGTGACTCCATGGAATCTTGCCCTCTTGTCCAACAGCAGTTTATTAACAAACATTATTAACAAACATGTTAATAATTATGTTAATGGTTATTAACAAACATTATTAACAAACATGTTGCACACTTGGCAACAGTGTGCCCTTGTTGCCAAGAAGGCTAATGGCATTTTGGGTTGTATAAGTAGGGGCATTTCCAGCAGATCGAGGGATGTGATCATTCCCCTCTACTCAGCACTGGTGAGGCCTCATCTGGAGCACTGTGTCCAGTTTTGGGCCCCACACTACAAGAAGGATGTGGACAAATTGGAGAGAGTCCAGTGGAGGGCAACAAAAATGATTAGGGGGCTGGAGCACATGACTTATGAGGAGAGGCTGAGGGAACTGCGATTGTTTAGTCTGCAGAAGAGAAGAATGAGGGGGGGATTTGATAGCTGCTTTCAACTACCTGAAAGGGGGTTCCAAAGAGGATGGATCTAGACTGTTCTCAGTGGTAGAAGACGACAGAACAAGGAGTAATGGTCTCAAGTTGCAGAGGGGGAGGTTTAGGCTGGATATTAGGAAAAACTATTTCCCTAGGAGGGAGGTGAAGCACTGGAATAGGTTACCTAGGGAGGTGGTGGAATCTCCTTCCTTAGAGGTTTTTAAGGTCAGGCTTGACAAAGCCCTGGCTGGGATGATTTAGCTGGGTTTGGTCCTGCTTTGAGCAGGGGGTTGGACTAGATACCTCCTGAGGTCCCTTCCAACCCTGAGATTCTGTTCTATTCTATGATTATGCAGTCAGTCCATAACAAAAGTCCCAAAATAGAGTCCCTCTGACCCCAGTGCAAATAGTCCTTAAAATCGCATATCATCTTGGGCATTAACATAACACATACCCCATTCCAGCATCGTCCACCGCACCCAGACTGTGTCAGTCCTCCTCAGTCCTTCTGCCAGGACAGCCCCCCAGCCTTTCCTCCTGGGGTGCACTCCTGCTCTGCCTGCTGGGAACCCCCACAGCCTCTTTCACTGTTCCTCCCGCTCCGGCTCTCCAGCAAGGAGACATCAGCTGGTCGGCCCCTCTCCTGCTCCCCCTTCCTTCAGCCGCCTTTGACCGTTGGCTCTGGCTCTCCAGCTGAGAGCCTGCAACCAACTCCCCCAGCTTCTGCTGCTGCTTTCAGCCCTCTCCAGCCAGGGGCGGCTCAATGTTTTTTGCTGCCCCAAGCACGGCAGTCAGGCAGCCTTCGGCGGCGTTTCTGCGGGAGGTCCACCAGTCCCGCGGATTCGGCGGTGGTTCTGCGGTGATCTGCCAGTCCCGCGTGTTCATCATACCTGCTGCTGAAACAGCGCGGGACCGGCGAGCCTCCCGCAGAAACACCGCCGAAGGCTGCCTGCCTGCTGCCCTCACAGCAACCGGCAGGCCCCCCCCCCCCCCCCCCCCCCCCCCGCGGCTTGCTGCGCTGGTGCCTGGAGCCGCCCCTGTCTCCAGCCCTGCCTCTCTGGCTGGGGCACCCGGCAAACTCCTCCAGCAGCTCTCCTGCCATCAGCCTTCTCCCAGGAACCACCACCACCATCAACCCTCTGCCTTTCCCTCTCCCCATCCAACTGACTGACTCATTGAACGGGCCAGCTACCCTGTTACAGTGACTTCCACCACAGTTTAAACCAAAGCTGCTGCTTATGTCTAACCCTCCCCAGCTCACCCTTCCTTAGGTCTTTTCTAAGCCGCTTGGCACAGTCTCACTTTCTTTAGCAGCTTTCTAACTTCTAAGAGGCTTAATAGTCAGGGAGATTGCGGGGGTTTTGCTCTCCCTCACACAGCCCTGGGCCCTAAGGAGTTTATTGTATTAAGCTGATTCCAGTTGATTGAGAGGAGCATGGGGTGGAGTGGCGAAGGAGTCGGAGGAGGGGGAGTGGTCCCTTGCCCTGGCTTTTGCAATGTTATTTGTTAAGACCACAAGCCTTATGAGTGACCGAGTTCCCTGGAAACACTTCTCAGGGAACAGGGGAGAGGAATGACAAGGAGGCCATTGGAATTGCTGCCCCTTCGGCCCTGCTCTTTGGACACTGCTCTTTCCTCATTTCTCTCTCCCTGCGTGGACAACTGGATTTTGCTTAATTAAGTTTCTGTCCTGTCCCCTATATACTCTCTCCCCCGCCCCCAACACAAAATCATGGCTCAGAGTAAAAAAAATCGACTGATTTGCCAGGAGGGTGAGAAAAACAGAAAGACCAACGTTTCCGTAACAGAAAGACGTCGGAGGCTGACAGAGCCCCCGTGGAGAGTTTTTATAGTGGAATTACTGAATTCATTCATCCTGATACCCTGACCGCTCTTTATGGCTTTTTGAGTGACCCTGTTAGCTCTGCTGCCCTCCACCGTGCGGGCTTCTTTAAAAGAGAGTGTGAGGTGGGTGAGGCTGGGGAAAGGGACTAAGGGGAGCGGGAGAGAGATGGAGAATGACAGAGGATATTTTCCTGTGGCAGCTTTTTCCTTCAGTTTGAAAACTGAAGAGAGGGATGTGGGAGAGAAGGAACATGAGGGAGGATAAGAAGGTGAGTAGGGAAAAGAGACGGAGGGAGGAAGCGTAAAGAACTAAAACACAATTTTTAAAGAAACATACTGCAGGATTTATTTTCATCCCTCCAAGTTGTGTTGTGGAATGGGGGAATGGGGTGAGAGGATTGTTAATTGAGCACCCAGAGGTTTTGAAATGCCAGTGTCCAGTTTGGCATGAAAAAACAACAGAAGAAAACGTCTGGGTGTTGGAATAGGAACAGCCTCTGAGAGCTGAGACCAGCAGAACCTTTCCCCAGGGCTGGTTCTTTTGGTCTCAAATCACCCACCTGGTAGTGAACCAGATAAAGCCAATTCCACCCCCTAGTCCATCGAGCTGGAGCAGTCTTCTCCGTTCCATGCTGGCAAATCACTTCTTCATCCTCCCCGTTAATTCCCCTCCTCCCCCTTCGTTGTGGAGTTTGGGAGGGAGATGCTAGGGGAAACTCCTTGCAAGGGCATGTTACCTGTACTTCTAAAGGGGCCAGATGACTGTTGAAGGACCAGCAGAGTGATCAGCTGTACCTGGATTTTGGGATGCAGCGAACATCCCTGTTGATTAATAATGCAGCCTCCCCCTTTCTTCCTCCCCCATTCTCCCGTTCCTTTTTCTCCCTAAGAAAATGCCATGGGGTTGGATACAAGTAGCATGAAATTCAGCGCTGCAAGAACCTTCCCAATTGGGGTTTAATAAACAACCCATAACTCGATTGGTTGGTTTTACAAGCATCCAATAACTCCAGCAAACCATAATATATCACTGGCTGTTTGGAGCTGCGTCCTGTGCACTCTCACTGGGCATTTCCGAAGCCCAAAGTACTACCTGGGCCATACTTCTACTGGTGGCCAACTGTACAAATATCCTAAAATTGTGGTGTCCGTGGCGCCTTTCAGTAAAGCTCCGATTGGTTGGGTTGATGAATGAACCCAAGGTTGTGGCCGTGATTGGGCCTGGCTGATTATACTGAGGTGTGGTATTGTAGGGTCAGCTGTCCTCTACAACTGGTGAGGAAATGTGGGGGAAATGCTGCCTGCTTTCTCCCTGCATTTGTGTCTCAGTTCTGAGTTCGAGGTTCTCCAGACGTGTGCTGTTTGAAAGTCTCCAGTTCTGAGGCAACCTTCCTTTTAATATACACCCAAGTGCCCTGAGTCGGCTGTGTTCCATGGGGGTTGCCCTTCTCTGCCTGATACAGAATATCCCCCCTGGTGGTTTTGGCCTTGTACAGAAGCTTTCAGAAACACTGGTGGGTCTCTAGCTTGTCCAGAGAACTGGGCAGGGCTCCCTGTGGTGTGGAGCAAGCCCAAAGGTGCTGGCCAAAATTCCCTTGCGACAGGTCCTGCGGGACTTGCTGGGTTAGGAAGCAGGGATACGTGCTGTATACTGTGTGGAGTGAACCATACTGGTGTAATGATGAAATTGACAATTTGGATCATAAAACATCTGAGCTTCCTTGCTCCCGCCCCTCCCTGATCAGCCAATCAAAAATACTTAGTATCAGAGGGGGAGCCGTGTTAGTCTGGATCTGTAAAAGCAGCAAAGAATCCTGTGGCACCTTATAGACTAACAGACGTTTTGGAGCATGAGCTTTTGGGGGTGAATGCCCACTTCGTCGGATGCAAGACAACAAAGTGGGTATTCACCCATGAAAGCTCATGCTCCAAAACATCTGTTAGTCTATAAGGTGCCACAGGATTCTTTGCTGCTTCAAAAGTACTTAAAACTCTGGGATGTTTGTTTCGTGCATCTTCACTGGCTGTTGAGGAGTTGATGGACATTTCTTGTAGCAGGGGTGTGATCTTTTTTATTTTAAGTGTATATAAAAGAGAGAAAATCCTAGAAAAATACCGACTTATGATAGTGACTCCATAGTGCTTCATGTAGGAACATATAATGTGAAGGGGTTAGACTAGATGACCCTTGCAGTCCTTTCTAACCCTATGATTCTAAGGTGAGTGTGTCTCATATTTGTGGCAAGGGGGTGAGAAACACTGAGCAAACTCTTCTTATGCTGCACAAGACAGATCTTTTCTACCAGAAGAAACGACCAGACTGGAGGGAGTTTAGAGAAGAAAAAGAGTGATCCAGGAGGTAGGGGAAGATTACAAGAGCTCAGTGCGTACAGCTTGGCAAAGTAACTACTAATGCAGGGCACAGTTGTTTACCTGAAGGGTGCAAGACCCTAAAAAGGATGGAGATTGTGTAGGGCTGTGGCAATGGGATATAATTAGGAGTGATGGGCTGGAATTAAGAGGAAGAAAACGAGGCTTAATCTGAGGGAAATCTTCCTGGCGGCTGAGATGTTTAACACTGCTGTGGCTTCTCATGCGGTGAAAGCGTCATCTCTGGAGATATTGTAAAACCAGACCGGACAAAGTACTGGAAAATTTCTTGAAGAGAACAGTTCTGCACTAGCTAGAACATGGATTTACTGGCAGGTTGGCTTTTGTCTCTAACCTTTACGATTATGTGATACCTTGACTAAGTTTACAAAAAGGTCATTCCCTGCTTTTAAAAATGAGTGATTCCAGGTTAGACTTGGATCCCAGATGGAGACAGATCTCTGCCTTGTCAGGCAGAGGTGCCTTGCGTTGGAATTCTGAACTCTGGGCCAGATGTCCACCTCTACATTTTGAAAAGATCATTCCTTCTCTTCTTCCTTCTTTGAGATACGTCCAGGTATGTCATACTCAGAGCCAGGTATCTTAAAACATTCATGCCTGGGTTTAAGGAAAAGTGGTAGATAATTTGATCCAAGGCTGTCCTTTTGTGGGAGCCTATAATTAGCAATTAAAGCGTAAAAAATAGTTCCAACCAGTGACTCCTAAATAAATGCTTGTCACTGCTGATCAGAGTTAGTTTATTTCCATGCTTGTTTTCCTCAGTGCCTCTCTCTCTTTTTTTCTTTTTTTATAACTTACGGCTCTGTAAATGCTCGGCAGCTGTTAATATGATTCTGTCGATACGTTTCCCATGGTGATTTGGCTATATTTGGCGAGCGTGTGAAGAAATCACTCACTGGTTGGAAGGAGGCAAGACAAGCTGTCGATATCTAGGGAGAAATGCTAATAACCCTGCTGACAGATCATTCCTGGGAATCTCAAAGGGTTAAAAAAAAGACAAGAAAAGAGAAAAGACCGTACTTCCTAGAGACAGGGCCCTGGCAGCCTGAAGGTGACTCATCAGAAGCTACAGACACCAGCTGTCATCTCCCACTCCTGTGCTTAACCACCTCATGTTAAAAAAAGTACTTTGTTCTTATGCAATCAGACCTAGATTTGTTTGTTTTGAATTATTTACCAGTGAGAAGAACCTCCTGTAAATACCCATCGTCATTCAGAAATAGGTGGACTCACGGAGTTCTGCTGCGATACTTCCACAAACACACAAGCAAATTCTGCTCTTTTACACCAGTGTAAACTGAGAATAACTCCAGAGAAGCCAGCTACGTGACTTTGGATTTGCACCCATGTAAATGAGAGGAGAACTTGGCCACACGCATACATGAGCATGCATGTTAGTATCATGTTCCAACTTGTGACTCTCTACCACGTTATATATACACCTGCTTACATATATTGTGGGTGAAAGCTTCCCTGTACTTCTGGCTCCCTGCTACTCTCATTCCCACATGGCCTGCATGCTCATGCTGTGCCAGGAACTGCGTGTATGCACAAACTCATTCCTCACTCTCTAGATCCCTTTCTGAACAGTATTAACCCCTTTTAGACTCCAGGGGATGTGTTTTTGTTAATTATTAAATCAAGGGAAAAATTCAGTCTGGCAGTTCTTCATTCTGTTCTTTGCACATGTGTAACTTCCATTGACATCAAGAGCTCTGTGGTATTTTGCAGTCCCTAACAACCTGATCCTGCAGCCACTGAAGTAAATGCTAAGAGTCTCATTGACTTCAGTGGGCATTAGATTAGGCCAGGGGTAGTCAATAGACAAACCACCAGAGGCTTTTGAACAGACCCTGAAATCTTTTTATTTACTTATTATTATTATCATTATTGTTGTTACTTTTTTATATTATTTTCTCTAGAGTCTGGACCTTGACTATCCCTCGAGCAAGAAATTTGGACCTTGACAAAAAATAATTGACTAGCCCTGGATTAGGCCCTAAATGCATAGTTGGTCACTGTGAGGTTACGACAGGCAAATATTACCCCACGGTTATCGCTACCAGAGTAACGGATCTACCTGTCCTAGGTATTTCTAGGCTTCCCAGCGTCACTGTAGTGTGCACATCTCAGGTACCTACTGGGCACATTGGGCATGGCCCAATACCTTGCCCCTTCCCTTCTCTTTATGGGCTGAGCTCAGAGACCACAGTTGTCAACATACTTAAAATCATTTATATTTGTGCTTTAACTCCTCCTTCTCGCCTTGGCTGTGCTCTGGGGTAATGTGGCTTGACTCCGGTATCTGTATTACCAGCTAATTATATGCAATTTATAATTTGTCTGCTCTTTACTTGTTACCAGACAATCCCATGGATTGTCAATAAATGAGCTCGCCTTCCAAACTGCCTGGATGCAGAGAGCGATGAGGCTGACTGGTGCAAGTCCCACATTTATACAAATTCCTGACAACAAAGAAAGATAATACCCTAAAAAAGGTCTTTAACATGAAATGAACATAGTTCTGTAGACAGGTTTTCTTGCCTAGATTCGCTTCCAGATACACAGAAGCACAAAGAGAGGATTCAAGATTGTTGGAGGCTGAAAGATCAGAGTACCGTGTTTAAACATTTAGGGGCCAATTCTCATTTAAACTAAGACCCCTTTGCACCACTCTGGCAATGGAAATAGACGTTAAAATGGGCTGAAACAGCCCAATTGAAAATGCCCTCTGTGCATAGGTCCCTCCCTGGCCAGTGTGGAGGTCCCAGCTGTAGCATTCCCAGTCCCCCGGCACTGCAGGAGTGTGGCCAGAGGGCACTGCACAGTCACTAGTCTCTGCTTCCCATGGGGAACAGAGCAACCTCGGGGCTGTTCATAGTTAAACTAGGGTCTTAGCTGCCCCAGAGTACAAGGAACGCAAAGGTGTCTCCAAGCCCGCCCACATGTTCTGTTCCTGCCCCAGCACAGAGATTAATTTCAGCCTCCTTTTTGTGTGTGTGTCTCTGGGGGCCAGCTATCTCCCTGTGTGGGTGTAGCTGTCGTTGACGGGTACAGGGAGTTATGGGAACACAGGGAGAGTGAAAGTGAGTCCTTGATCGGAACCAATGATACCATCTCCCAAACTTCCTCTAGTTCTTCCACTCAAAGTCTCAGCAGAAACACTAAAAAAAAAAAGAAGATAGAAGCAAATGATGGTCTAACATCTAGCTGCCTGCAGGCTCTGTGAGGCCTTTCTGGCTCTCTCTAGGCCCCAGTCTGTTTAGAGCATAAGCACTTTGGGGCAGGGTCTTTGGGTGAAGTTTTGCTCACTTACAGAGGAGTCTAGGTTGGTGTCTACACTTAAAATGCTACAGTGGCCCAGCTGTGCCACTGTAATGCTTCAGTGTAGACACTTGCTACAGCGACAGGAGGGGTTCTCCTGTCGCGGTAGGTACTCCCCCTGCCTGACGGGTGGTAGCTAGGTTGAAGGAAGAATTCTCCTGTGGGCCTAGCGCTGGCTATGCCGGGGGTTAGGTTGGCTTAACTGCATCGCGCTGGGTGTGGATTTTTCACATCCCTCAGAAAGGTAGCTACGCTGATGTAACTTTCCCATGTAGACCAGCCCTGATTTACCAGCAGCTGTCGAAGGTGTAAATTGCACCAAGTGAGGCCAGCTCTACAGTAAACTGTTAGGTTGACCCAGCCACTGCTCAGCAGTGTAAAAAATTACATACCCCTGAGCGACGTTGTTAAGCCCCCTTTGTAGACAGAATTCTTCTGCTGAACTGGCTACCGCCTCCCAGGGAGGTGCGATAGGAGAACCCCTCCCATCACTGGCGAGCGTCTACACTGAAGCACTACAGAGGTTCGGTCGCAGCTGTGTGGCTGTAGCGGTTTAAGTGTAGATGGTGCCTTAGATTAATTTCAGAACCGCTCCTTCGTCTTCATTCATGTCTGCAAAATGCCTGCTGCACTGCTGATTGTCTTAAAGTAATGTTTGCTTCAAATCAGGGTAACAATCTTCCATATTTACCCTAACATTATATAGACATACAAACCCTGTCACAATAGTTTAAATAAAACCATGTGATCATTCTTAATATAAAATGAGACCTCATTGGTTAGCACCATGTTAGCCCTATAGAACACGCGGAGACAGAATAAACGCCTGCATGTTTCAGTACATACCTAGAGAGGTGCTGTCTGAGCACAGAGTTGGGCATGATGGATTCCTGAGTTGTTATCCCACCTCTAACACCGACTCTCCTTGTGGCCTTTGGTGGGTCATTTAATTTCTCTGTGGCTCAGTTTCTTCATCTGTAAAAGATCCCCATCATGTAATATCTGGCTGCACATAAAACAACATAGTAAAATACACACTATTCACTCACATCCAAATAAAGCTTTGTTTTGCCGTTGACTTCAGTGCAGCCAGGTATTGGTCCTCAGGGAAGAGTTCAAATCCTGGGTTAAGCTGTAAACATAACCCACACCCTTTAACTTGGGCAAAAGCCTGAGCGCCGAGATCAGCCTGTCGCCATGTCCTGAGTGCCCACAGACTTGGGCTGCATCAATCCACTTGGCAGGACCCGAACATCAGACCTGGAGACACCTGGCATTCAGATCGAGGGCCTGTTAGCGTGAGCATCCCAGCTGATCCCAACTCCTCATCAGCCTGACGATGGATTTTCTCCCATTTGCAGCTGCATAGGACGGCAGGCCAGGCCTGTCAACCAGGCTCCTCCCACCTGGGGGTCACTTTTCCTCAGAGCATAGTTTCAGAATAACGGTGTTTTTTCCGCTCATGCTTTTGAATTCCCAACGGGGCCGTTTCCGTCTAGCACGCCAGGCCTGCAGCGAGGGGCCCGGGAGAGGGTTCCTTGCTGTGCTCTCTGTGGCTGGCCCTCCCTGCCCCAGGCTGGCCCCCGTGGTGACAAAGCCTGCCATGAAGAGCCAGGGCCGCAGACCTGGAAGCAGCAACGTCCAGCCCTTCCGTCTTCCACTCACCCGAGGGAATTCCCAGACTGAACCCCGACACTGGAGATGCCCTCTTGGGGCCCCAGTGAGTCCCTAACCTCCTTCGCCTTTCTTCTGTGGATGGGGCCAGCAGGGATCATTAATGGCTAGACAACTGTCCCAGGGCCTATCAGATCTCTCCTGATGGGCTTCAGCACTCTGACCAAATACCCACAACTTCTCCCCCCACATCTGTGGCTCACAGCAAGATGCCAGGAGCCCCTCTCAACTGGATCCTTCTCTGGAAAAACGGACGTTCAAACACCTGTCTACAAGAGATTCTCTGGAGGACCCTGATCTCTTAAATGGTGGCTCATGGAATTGGACACAGATCATATGCCCTCGGAGACCTAGAGAAACACCTCTCTTCCTAGGCCTAAAAAGGGTTCCATGTTAGAGTCTGTGTTAGATTCTGTCTATCTGATTACACTGCACAAAAAATAATATCAAAGAATCAAATCCTGGCAGTCCAGGAACCAAACGGCAAGGGGAGACATTCACCCTCCTCTCCAGAGACATCTAATTCAACATACATCAAAAAGAGAGCAGGAAAAGCGCTGCAAAAACCAGGAAATAAAGATCATGTTCAACTTCCTCTGAAGAAGTAAAGTTATTGGACTCCAGCCTAGAGGAACCAGAAGCAGAAACTCAGGAGTGGCTTTATCCTACAGTTAAACGTGACACCATGAAAGGTAAGGTCTGGCAGATTCTAGGTGTCCAGCTTGAACCAGATGAGGAGAGTCAGGAGCGGAAGCTTAGCAGGATCCTCCAAAAGCGTCTTATGTCATTCTCCACAGAAGAGCTTGGTACCCCCATCATACCCCGGGGAACGTGATAAAATCACTGGGGAAGCCTGACTCAGTAAGTAAAGGGCTCTCCAGACTTGCTCTGAGCAGTCCTGGAATTGAAGACAGCCTGTCATCCTTTCTGGTGGCTTCCTCCTGATGATGGACACTTCAGCTACAGGCTACAGCAACCCAGAGGCCATGTCTCTCCTGAGCTGGGTGGAAAAGAACTTGGCTTTCATTTGGGTACTTCATGTCAAGAGAAAGCTTGACTCGACTTCAGATTGGCTGAGCAGACAAGATCAGCATCTAGCAGAGGGAGTGGGACCATTGATCCTGGATTTCAGACCTTCCATGGTAGGCTTCTTTGTAACAAAGAGGAACGGTGGGGTCAGCTGTTTTTTCTTCAGACACAAAAATCAGGGAGCTCTGGCCTGGGGTTTCCTGTCTCCACCCTGACCTCCTCCTCCCCATCCCACCCAGAGCTCTATGTTTTTTCTTTTTTTTTCTGTGCTCTCTCAAGCAGTCAGACAGGAGAAGATGCTCCTAATCCCACTAGCCCCATCCTGATCACAGAAGCCCCAATTCTTTGGCCTGATTACCGTGGCCTCCCAACCTCCTCTCTGCCTACTGAATTGAAAGACCCAACAAGGGTCCCTGAGCCACCTGGACTCAAGGAGACTGGCTTATGGCCTGGAAGTTAAGAAGAGACTGCTACTGTAACAAGACTATTCCTCTCCAGAAATAGGCTTTCTACCGGCTCTCAGAAAAAATCCCCAACCTGTGAGTGCAGATGGAGTTGAGATGATTCAGGTATCCATATGGCGAGAAGAAAATAAAGACCAGGTCAGCCAAATTTAGTCATGTTTTTCCCCAGCAAATTAGCCTTTTGATTAAAAGACCACACACTTTGCATACACATCTCACACCCAGCAGCAGATGTTGCTGGGCTGAACACCACCAGAAGACATTCCCTTTTGCTTTCATATACAGAGACTGTTATGGATTGGGACATGCAGTATCCTCTGGAAACCCACATGGATGTCCCGGTCTAAGCCTAATGAATACAGCAAAGTCACTGAGAAAAGCTTTTGCACAGCTTCTACGGTCAAAGGCAAAAGAGGACCAGCATTTTCTCTAGTACGATCTGTGTAAAGGAAGAGCACAAGGCAGAAGCACAGGGTTCTCCTGCTTGAATAAAGGCTCATCAGACTGAGAATACAGGCACTTTGTGAGCAGAGGAGCCGTTCACTGCCTATGAGGAAATCTGCAAAGTGGAGTCTTGGTCTTCAGTGGGTACAATCTCAGACATTACAGAGTGGATGTTCAGGTGGAAAAAGGTGCTTTGGCCTCTGAGCCTATCGGAGAATTCAGGAGCAGTTAAGGATACAAAATCACTTGCATAACTGCGAAACCCCTTAACAAAGGATGGGAAAATCCTCTCCATAAGGGAGTAGACATGAATCTGCCAGCCCCACTGCATGCTTTGCCCCATTGAGAAGCATCACCTCTATATTTGTCAGGCCTGAGCCTCAGCTAGGTCCAATCTGGACCAGGCACTGGAAAAGGAGAAACCTTGCACTGTCTGGGTTCTTCGAAAAGGGTCAGAGCTGCAGGCCACCCGCAGAGTGATGGTACAGCCGCCAAACAGCCTCACTGTCTCCATGAAGTCCTGCCGTGTCCATTGAACCGGAGGGAGGAGAGAATAGAAGCCTGAAAAAGGAGAGCCCTCTGGGATAATGAGTAACTGCTCCGTGCCATCTCTGAGGTCTCTTTAGGGTGAAAAAGTTTTAATCTGTCAAGTGGTCTTGTGTACCTATTCCAGGGTCTGCAGTCAAGTCAACAGTTCCTCGTGGGCTGTGGTATCAAAGGATGCTGACTGATCTAAAGGATCAGCGTGATGCTTCATCCTTATCCACTGCCAAGAGGAAATAATCAGCCAGTGTGTACCCAATGCAGTCTCCGTTCCTTACCCGACTGTCGAGACTCTTGTGCTGTGCATTGTTACAGTGGTGCCTGGGCACCCAAACCATAAGTAAGACTGAGAGGTTTAGGTCAGGTTTAAACAAAGGCCTCCAGCTTTCAGAGTCTGGATTTAGTCCCCCTCCGCCCCTTGCCTGTGTGGTCTCCTTTGGACCTTTCCATTTCTCCGTGTGTCAAGGTCTTGCTGTTTCACAGACACAGAATCTAGAGTGTCGGGTTAACTTTAAGAACTGTGAAATAACAAGTCGGAATCTGTGAGAACCAAATGGCTCAACAGCCCACTCAGATGCCGTGCTGCTTTTCTAAACGAGTTTAGAAATTTAAAGGCAGGACCAGCAGTCAGTATCCCAGAAGTTTTTATCTGGATTTAGGTCAGTACACAGGCATATGGTCAAATCAAAGACGAGGGGAGGCAGCTCACCAGAAAGAGGAGGAAAAAAAAGAAGAGCACGACTGTAGAGTGCGTAGAGTGGGAGTGGTACGGGGTTAAATCGTACAACTAGAGATCTGGGGGCGTACATGCCAATGAGTAATGACTTTGGCTCTGTCCCTGCCCTGGGAGCTGTGCAGGTGGGCCTGTCTGCCGCATGGAGACTCATTGTGTCTGCCCGGGGATGCTGCAGTCCTTCATCCCTGTCACACTTGCCTTTTAGCCACTGGGGAGGCCAGGAGAAGCCAGCATCCTGGCTTCAGGTAGCCTAGGAGAGCCAGAGACCTTGAAATTGCCACTTCAATGAACAGCTGTGGTGTGAGTGGGCCATCAGTTGGAGGGAGGAGAAGGCTGCCAGACTTTTAAAGCATCACACGCTTGGTCTTCCAAGAGGTGCAATTTTACGATGAAGCGCGGGAATAGAGTTCCCTTTAAACACTTTTGGAAGGGTCCTTTTTGCTGAATAAAATGTAATACTGAGCACCTATGGATTGTGTGGATACATGGTTGTTTGTACGTCTACCAACGGGCCCCATGTGTAATACAATCCCAGATGGGCATACAAACACACTCCCTCATACTGTACCAGAGCAGGGCGAGCACCCTGTCAATGGATAGCCTGGCTCTGTCTACTTCTCCCAGGGTATTGTGTTGCCTACATGAGTTTTTATTGAAAAGCTTACTTGGGTGAGAAATTGTACTGATTTACAAATCAAATAGCCTTGTCTGCTTTAATCATGCTGGGTCAAATCTTGCATCCCAGATGTGGGTACGCTAGCCTCGAATGGCATCATTGTCAGTGCAGTTCCACTGTGCAGGGTGCGAGGTGGTCAGGGGACTCCAGCAGGATCAGTATCTCTGGCGTACCACAAAGCGCAGCTCTGCAGGGGGCTGCCTGTGCCCCAGTAGGGCATGGGGGTGAGCTAATGGACACATGAGTATGTACGTCCACTGGCCATACACCCCACCCTGTGAGGAGGTGGAAGAGTCCAGCAGCTGTCAGGGATATTAAACACCAAGACTGCAATAGCAGCAGCTCCGTGACCTTAGCTGGGGGATTCCTTGGTGCCCTGTGGCACGCACCAGGTTTTCTACCTTGAAGGCATCATCCTTCTCCCTTCCAGCCGTCCCTGAGTGTTCAGATCCCTAAATCCTTCCCACCTGGGGTGCACTTGTGCAGTTATAGGGAGGGTGAGCTGGCACCTGCCACAGCTGCCTCTGCTCACCCTTTTGCCATGTTTGTTGATATCCTCATTGTTCTATTAGCGTTTCAGTGTTTTTTAGCAATCACAGTGATAAACAGAGCCAGAACGGTGCCCTGCAGGCACCACTATCCCTCCGCTTTTAGGTGCCGTTCCAGTGCCCGTGCTTGAGAGCATCTCCAGATGTGTGCTGGTCGGAAGGCCTGCAATTCCGTCCTCAATGTGTGGCACCTCCCGAGGCTGCGGTCCGGGGGAACAGGTGGGCAGTGGGGCAGGAAGTTCTACTTCTTCTCTTTCTCTTCAGATAAAGAGGGCTGGAAAGAATAAATTCTATTGAGATTAAGTTATAATTTAAGGCAGTGAACATGTGCTCTGCTGGCGGCTATAAAGATTCAAATCATAAAGTTTTACAGTGGAACGGTTTCTGTAAAAGCATCATTAGAAAGTGGGAACGGTGCCTTTAATCCTTATGACATATGGGGCTGCCTGGTTTGTTTTGGTTTCAGTGGCATTTGGTGAGTGTGTGTCTTTGTAATTAAAGTCAGACCTTCCTCCTCCTCCTCGCCCTTGTTATTCACGTTCCCTGAGACGGGCTAGGGATGCCTCAGAGCTTCCTCTTTTCAACCCTTCCCAGCCAGAGATTTGGAGCTTCTGTTGTGGGCTGTTACAATAACTTGATGTTTGCTTAATTTTTATTTTACACCTTCAGCCCTGCCAGTTTCTTTGCTCCAGGCTGTGGGCACCTTCCTGCGTTTTGGGGCCTTTTCTTCCAAAAGTTCAGATTTCACTCAGATGGATGGAGAAGGGAACTCTTCTGTGCGTGCATTTGTATGGTGCACAAGGCAGTGTATGCATGGGAGGGA